>NW_027507686.1:19104587-19439587 GCF_037356315.1 Lithobates pipiens
TTCCACAGTGAGTATAACAAGCATGCTTTACTGCATATACAGACTGATTTTACTGTTGTGGGTTTAGTAACACTTAAAAGTTACATGAAAGACTTGAAAACATCAACAAGAACACTAAAGCCACTTGTTCTCACAATTTTTTTACTCCTTAACCCCCATCTAACTAATCACAGGGTGGTAAAGACTTAAAGACATGCCATTATGACGTTATGGAGCGGGGGGTGGCAACAAGACCACTTGATGGGCCTAGATACAACTTTATATCTTCTGTCTCCACTACTAGAGGCGCCATGGAGGCTCACATATAGGCTGACATGATTAAAGTGATTGTAAAGGCTGAAGGCTTTTTACCTGCATGCATTCTATGCATGCAGGTACAAAATCTTCTGTGTCCAGCTTCCCCCCCAGAACGCCCAAAACTCACCTAAGCCTGATCTCAATGCACGAGAGCAGCTGCTCTTCTGGGTTTCTGCTCCGTTATTGGCTGAGACACAGTAGTGGTCTGTCAATCACAGCCAGTGAGGGACCAGGGGGCAGGACTAAGCCCTGTTCTGTGTTTCTTGTGGGCATGCCGAGCAGGGCTCAGGAGCAAGCATGCATGAGTGCCCTCACAGCCTTCACAGCAAGCACCATCGGGGGACCTGTTTGACATGTTTGTTATTTCTAAAAATTCTTTAGTATCACTTCACGTACAACAGTGGTTTCCATTTTATTTTAAATTCTGAATGTGTAGGGCAGGTGGGGAAGGAGGGATCAGAATGTTGTTGTTTTTTGAATTTTGAAAAATACTATTACCCTGACAAACATATATTGCCCTGGGACCAGTGGCGCCTGGTGGGTTTTTTTTGGGAGGGGTGGCAAACATTGAACCCACAGCCAACCTCCCGGTCGGTCATGTTGCTTACAACCCCCCCTGGAGAACACAGAGCTGAAGAAATCTCATGAGAAGACACTATTGCAATAATCTTCATGACTAAGCCCTGTGAATGAGGCGAAACATGTCAAGGGGCGTGGTCTGGATGGCGTTAGGCTATGGCTGCCGTCACTTATTACAAGCTGGGCTTGTATGGTTTGCGATGGCTGAGATTTTTCTCCATTGTTCTTCGAAATCCTATGTTGCCTTCCCCAGGAATCTTCCTGGACGAATGGTAATGCCATGCCCAGCAATGCAGAAGATGGGTTAAGGTGAGCGTAAATCAATTTTTTTTATGTATTTTAAATTTACTAAGAGTGGGTGATTTGTAAAGGGGCCCCAAGCAATTTGAGTGGACCTTGCATTTTACTGCAAGGTCCCCTTTAATGATCAAAACAATGGGAAGAACAGCATATTTTTTCCTCCCTCAAGCGAGTCGAGACCACGCTATATCAAGATACCTCTCAACTCAACACAACCCTGTGACCTTGTTTTACAAAAAAGCATTTGTCAAAAAAAAAAAAAAGTTTTAGTAATGTATTTAGTTCTGCTCTAATATAGTTTTTACAAGGCCCCGCTTCGTGCGGATTATCATAATTTACTGTAACAAAAGACATTCTTGAAGAATCTCTCTTCTGTGGCCCACCAGGCACCAAAAAGGACCAAATGAAGAAAAAAAAAATGTATTAAAATTTAAGGAGGTCAAATAAAGTTGGGGTCCATACAGATATTCTCAAGCTTCATTGTGTAACACAAGATATCAAGTGCCACACAAAACGTTGTGAAGACAAGACAAAAGAAAACAGTTGTAAAAACTCAATGGGAGCATTTTTGGAGAAAATATGCAGTGTGGGTGTTCAATTAAGAGGCTGTGGGGAAGCCCTTGCAATTTATTAGGGGTCATAATCCAAAACGTGCTGCTAAGAGTCTCATGGAAATAGACGTATGTTAAGCGATACGTCTCCCTACGTCCCCGACATTCCAGAAAGAGGAGGTGAAAATCCAACCCAAAGATGTCAGCTGCGGTGCCAAGCAATGCTGTGGGAAATAATTTATACTATTGGAAGAAAATATTCTGCACATCTGTAGGGTTGTACTGATATTCAAATGGTAAGGTAAATACATTGTGTGCTTTCTCAAGAAACTGACTGATGTGCATCAGTTTTCCTCTTCAAGTGTTTGCCCTTTTTGGATGACAACATTCATGGTTCTCCTGTTTGTTGGCACCTCCTGTTGTTTTGTTTCCTGTTTTCTGTGTTGAATTTGCTTTGGTTCCTAAAGCAGACCTTCAGTCATTTTTTCAATTTTAGATCTATTAAATCTTCTGCTCTTGTTGTTTTACCTGGATAGTTTATTTTTTCTGCCGGTAAATACCTTATACAGCCCACTTCCTGTTTCTTGTCTGGTCATTAGCCTAGGCTTATGACATCATTTTATAGGAATTGTACACCTTGAAGGCCACCCTGGTTTATGCAGGCAGACCACCGGGACCCTCGGATCCGTGAGAGACCAAATGAGACACGAGAAACAGGCTTGAGTGTGTGTTCATATGATCTCTGATTTGTATTGAATACAACACTAGTATATATACCAGTAAAAATACATGTCTGATGCCACGTACACGCGACCGGACTTTCCGGCAGACTAGGTCTTCCCGACAGTCTTTTCAGAGGAGTTCCGATGGACTTCCGAACGAACGGAATTGGCCAAACACGAACGGACTAAGTCCGTTCGAAAGTCCGTTAGTTTTGAATGCCATGACGTAAGACGGGACTAAAAAAGGAAGTTTAATAGCCAGTAGCCAATAGCTTCCCTTTCGCCGTATTTGGTCCGTCGGACCAGCATACAGACGAACGATTTTCCCGATAGGCATTGAGTCCGTTGGACAGATTTGAAATGTTCTATTTCTAGGTCCGTCGGATTTTTATAATGAAAAACAATCGGGTTAGCCCACACACGATCGTACTTTCTTATCAAGAGTTAGGGTGCTTGACTAGATAACAAGACATAGCTAATGACTTGCTAACACAAATTTAGCCTATTTAACCACAATATCTCATAGGGTGTGGTTCTTTGCAAACTTTTAAGCTGATTATGGTAAAACTCACACACAGGAAGAGTTCTCTTCTACTTTATGGAAGAGAATCGAAGGTGGAGTCAGTTGTTTATACATTCTATTACAACCATGCATAGCTCTCTCTCTCTCTCTCTCTCTCTCACTCTTCTGAGAGCTTTCCAGGAAGGGAGGGGGGATCAGTCACGAGAGGGCCAATGAGAGCTGCAGGGCTGCAGAGCTGGAGGTGTGCCTCTGTGTAAATCCAGGAAGTAAACAGGCAGCAGCTTCAGCTGCCCACAGTTAAAATGGAGCAGCCAGACTCAGTGGAGGGAGATGTCTGCAGCACATTTGGCATGTACAGAATCACAGTAAATATAAAATAATATGCAAAGTGGTTGGTGGGATGCTTTAGAATGGCAAAGAAGTTTTTATTACAAATTATGTGAGCAGACTGCAGTTCCTCTTTAAACAAAATATACTTTAGAGACATATATATATTGAAATTATATTATCCCCAATTTCAGATTTCTGTCTCAATGTGTTCATTAAAGACTTAAATTCTAAACAGTAAAGTTGGGCAATCTTAAGATTATATTAAAAAGTAAAATAACAAACATGTCATTCTTACCTGTTCTGTGTAATGTTTTTGCACAGAGCAGCCCTGATTCTCCTCTTGTGGGGTGCCCCGCTGGCGCTCCAGGCCCCTCCTCTTTGGCGAGTGTCCCCCAAAAGAGAAAGCCACTTTCCCTGGGGGCACCCATGCATGCTAATTTCCGAGCCACCCAGTCTACATCTATTGACACAGGTTGGGTGACTCGGTCCCGTCCTCTGCTTCCTCGTCACAGCATTTGACAGAAGCCAATGGATGCTACTGCTATCAATCTGCCCAATGAGGAGAGAGACAACGCTATCCTGCATTTCTTTGGATCGGATCAAGCTCATGTAAGAATAGGGGGGGGGGGGCTGGGCTCCTGCAGCACAGAAGGTTTTTACCTTACTGCATAGAATGCATTAAAGGAGAAGTACAGCCAAAGCTCAGTTGGCTGTACTTCGCCTATGAATCACAGAAGTGCAGTTTGTTCTGCACTCCTGTGACCCGTTTTCAGCAGACAGTGGGCTGAAGCCCGCTGTCGGCTAATATCACAGGGCCGGCCCAGGCTTGGGAAGGATTGGGACCATATGGTCAGGATCCACCCACATGCCTGCTGGACCAGCACCTGGCTTAGCCTCTCAGCAAGCCATTGAGAGTCTGAGACGGCAACTCCTGCCCCCTCCACAGCCCAGCGCTCCAGTGAGCGCAGGGGAGCAGAGCAGAGAGCTGGTGACTAATGGCGCGTACACACAACCGGACTTTCCGGCAGACTAGGTCGGATGGTCTTCCCGATGGATTTTCGGTGGAGATCCGATGGACTTTCCACACGAGCGGACTAATTCCGTTCGAAAGTTCGTTCGTTTTGAACGTGATGACGTAAATGGGACTAAACAAGGAAGTTCAATAGCCAGTAGCCAAAAGCTTCCCTTGCGTTGTATTTGGTCCATCAGACCAGCACACAGACCAACAGTTTTCCCAGTTTTAGTCCGTCGGAATTGAGTCCATCGGATAGATTTGAAACATGTTCTAATTCTAGGACATTTCTAGATTTTTTTTCGAAATATGATCGGACTAACCCACACACGATCCCTTCGGACCTAGTCTGCCGGAAAGTCCAGTCGTGTGTACGTGGCATAACAGTCACCATCTCTCTGCGTAGGGAGCCCTGGAAATAGAGCAATCAGTGGTGTTTGATTGCTCCGTTCTCATTGTTAGAGCTGGTGGGGGAAAGGTAAGTATCAAATTTAGAAAACACCCTAACTTCTCTTTTAAGGTAAAAAAAACTTGAGAATTTAGAATTTAGACTAGGAAGATACAGATGGCGTATAACATGTGTAACCATTATATACAGCTAGTGGGACATACCAATGCTACAGCCACCTTGTTTCCTAACAGCCACTTAGTTTTAACATTAAAAAATAACCCTTGAAATCACAATCTGTGATAATGAAAGGGGGACCATATCATTCATCGCCCAACAAATCAAAGGAAGAATAATAAAGGAAGAAGGTAAAGAAAAAAATGAAAAACAAGAAAGTAAAAGGGAAAAGTCAGAGCCCGTCCAAGGGCCCCCCGGCCGCCGTCGCACCCATCATATAGTCAAAGGATGAAGGTAACGGATCCAGAGACCCCACTCCAAATTGAATATATGTACATCTTCTCATGTTCCATTTTTTCAAAAGAGCTACAAGTACAGAAAAATACCAGTTGATCCTGCCATAAAAACAATGAACTTCTAACTCTGAGATCAACACTGCAAAATCACCAGGGCAAATAAACACAACACAATACATTCCAAGTACTGGTCCTCCATACCTATTTGCACTTCAGCTTGTGGAGAGGCTCTCCGCAGGGCTGATCCATGGTAAAAAAAAATCAGGAGACTGCCTGGTGTGCCTAGACTATGCACCATCAGCTGAACTGGATCATCTACAAGACAACATAGGCCAGAGTCTAGCCACTTGGTTACTGGGCACTTAAACACCCTCTCCTGCCCAGACCAATTTTCAGCTTTCAAAGCTGATGCATTTTGAAAGACAATTGCGCGGTCATGTAACACTGTACCTAAATTCAATTTTTATAATTTTTTTTCACACAAATAGAGCTTTCTTTTGGTGGTATTTAATCACCGCTGGGGATTTTATTTTTTGCTAAACAAACAAAAAAAGATGGACAAAAAAAAAATCATGTTTCATAGTTTGTTATAAAATTTGGCAAATAGTTGGGCACCGATAGGCTGCACTGATAAGGCGGTACAGATAAGGTGATACTTATGAGGACAGATAAGGCGGTACTGATGGGGATAGATAAGGCGGTACTGATGGGCACAGATAAGGCAGCACTGATGGGCACAGATAAGGCAGCACCGAAGGCCACTGATAAGATGGCACTGATGGGCAGCACTGATGGGCACTGATAAGTGTTACTGATAGGTACCACTGATAGATGGCAATGATGGGCACTGGTAGGTGATACTGATGGGCAGCACTGTTGATGAGGCACCGATTGGTGGCACTGTGGGCACTGATAGGTAGTCAGCATAGACAATAGAAATTATACGGCTTATGTGTTGTTGTTGTCTTACTTTTCATTGTGAGTTGAAGTGATTGGGAAGAAAAGCTTCTGCCTTGTTGAGGACTCAATTCTTCTTAAAGTGGTTGTAACCCTAAAAAAATACATATTAAAAAAAAAAGATCCTGTTCCTTTAAAGCATGTTAAACCTCATAATGCTTGTGCGGTGTCATTTTTCCCTTTCTATGCTGTAAAAACCCTGGTTGATCCTGCCTGTTCGTGTGTCCCCCTGTGTGTCCTGACCACGGTAATCATGGCTGCAGATCCCTGATTAACGTGGTCAGTTTATGTGCCCCTGTCAGCCCGCTGATCGCCTCTCTGTTTCGCCCCTCTTGCCTGTCAGCTCCTGTGTGTGTGTGAGCCGCCCCTCCCCTCCCCTTCTACCAATGTTCCGAGTGGCAGTAAAGTAACTGCTCACAATTACTGCCAGTCCCGCTGCTAGGGCAAAATGTACTACACGCTGGGGTTGATTTATTAAGCTCTGCAGTTGCTCCAGAGCTTAGTAAATGAGGTAAAGCTTCACTTATCAAGGAATACCCAATCACGTGCAAGGAAAACAGCAAAAAAACAGCATTTTTGCTTGCACATGATTGGATGATGGAAGTCAGCAGAGCTTTTGCTCATTTACTAAGCTCTGGAGCAACTGCTCTTGCAGAGTGCAACTGCACAGCCTGTTTGCCTTTAGTAAATAAATCCCAGCGTCTTTGTTTTTTTAAATTCTCCTAAATGCCTTATTCCACCTCGCTGATCTGCGGTCACTTAAGTGCCCGGCAGGCGTCAGAGGGGGATCTCAGTCCCTCTGCTGCACATAGATCAGAGAAGGAGAGCGGCAGTCACGTGACTGCAGATCGGCGAGGTGAAATAAGGTATTTAGCAGAAGAATTAAAAAATAGACACTGTGAAGTACATTTTGTCATAGCAGAGGGCCTGGCAGTGATTGTGAGCATTACCTTTACAACTACTTTAAAGGGTAAGTTCACCTTTACAGAAAATTCTGTAAGGTGAACTCCACACAGTCGCCACCCACCACCCCCCCGCACCCCCCCCCACCCCCCGGTCCCGCTGACCTGGACATCGGGTCGCCAGCCAGTCAAGTTCCTCCATCCCAAACTCGCTCACCCATGTCTTTATGGACCTTGCTTTGTGCACTGGTGCAGAGTCATGTTAAAACAGAAAGGGGCCACCCCCAAACTATTCCAACAAAGTTGGGAGCATGAAATTGTCCAAAATTTCTTGGTATGCTGATGCCTTAAGGGTTCCCTTCACTGGAACTAAAGGGCCAAGCCCAACCCCTGAAAAACAACCCCCACATCATAATCCCCCTCCACCAAAGGATTTGGACCAGTGCAAGGTCCATAAAGACATGAATGAATGAATGAATGAATGAAATACTTGTATAGCGCACAATGCGAACTGAATCGCCTCTAGGATGAGGGGTGGGGAGTGGAGGAACTTGACTGGCCTGCACAGAGTCCTGACCTCAACCTGAACGAACACCTTTTGGATGAATTAGAGTGGAGACTGTGAGCCAGGCTTTCTCGTCCAACATCAGTGCCTGGCCTCACAAATGCGCTTCTGGAAGAATGGTCAAACATTCCCATAGACACACTCCTAAGCCTTCTGGACAGCCTTTCCAGAAGAGTTGACGCTGTTATAGATAGTTAGCAAAGTTGAATAAAGACACCAGTCCAACCTGAGTGAGTGAGGGTGCTTAAGGTACCAATATAGCACCATCAATTTACACAGCGCTCCACACATACATCACACACTCACATCGGTCCAGGGGCGGACTGACCATTCGGGCACTGCCCGAGGGCCCCATGCCACTAAGGGGCCCCATAAGGGTTGCCAGCCTCAATAAAACCAAGAACAGTATGTAAAAATCTGTATGTGTATTCAGTGTGTATATATTGTGTATACTGTATGTGTGTGTGTATACTGTGTGGCCCCATAATCTACTATTGCCTGGGGGTCCCATAATCTCCTGTTGCCCGGGGGTCCCATAATTTTCTCCTATTGCCCCGGGGCCCCATGAGTTGTCAGTCTGCCCATGCATCGGTCCCTACCCTCAAGGAGCCCACCATCCAAGGTCCCCAACTCACATACATATACTGGGGCCAATTTTGGATAGAAGCCAATTAACCTACCAGCATGTCTTTGGAGTCTGGGAGGAAACCCATACAGGCACAGGGAGAACATGCAAACTCCAGGCAGGTAGTGTCATGGTTGGGATTCAAACCAACGACCCTTTTTACTGCTAGGCACTACACCACTGTGTTATACCTGCCAATGGTGAGCCAACTCAATATTGAACCCTACGGACTAAGACTGGGCAGACGTCCCGATACGTTTGGTAATCTAGTGTCTTTCAGATTATAATTACAGTGCCCCCTGTTGGTGAAAACCGGAGCTGCGTCACCACTCTGGTACAGTACTGAGAGCCTGCGAGTGAAAATGCGAAGCCGGAAAATAAGGGTGACATTTTAGGACCACCTTGAACTCTCCCATCGCTTCATGAAAATCAGCCAGTATGCATGCATACACTCGGCATGACCTAAAGGGACGTGTATTGATTTTTTTTTGTAACCATTGTTAGCTCTTTTTTTTTTTTTTTTACATATATATGAAGAATATTATTTTCTGGAGACCACTTTCTGCACCCCTACAGTGTTTCAGATCGGTAATGCAATAGAGAAGGATCTAATGTCCGTTAAATGTGTTGAAATTCCACGACAACATCTGTGCTTCCTGACGCATTCCTAGACATAGCTGAGCGTGTTCGGGTGGTGTAACCCCCCGTCCAGCTTACTACTGACCTACATCACACTAGAACACCAGCTATCGCTGCAACTTGATCATTTTTCTTTTTTCTCTTTTTTTTTTTAGTAAACGGTGACTGAAAATGTCGAAAAGCCATGAAAATATTCAGCAAATCCTCAGGCTTCTCAATAGCCCTCTGCCAAGAACAGAGACAAACAACAAATTAGCATTCCAAAATAAGGAAGCATTGCTTTTAATCTTATTAAAAAAAACAGTGGCTTCTGCCCCCCCATTTTTTTTTTTTTTGTTGTTGTTGTTGTATTCTTAGTTCTCGGAAACAGATACTGATGCCCTCATTATCATAACTGCTGAAATCAGCTTTTGCTTTGAAGGAAGTTGTTAATATTTGGAAATGGTTAGGTTTCCAAGATAGCTCTGATTGCAAATTCCCTGCTACTCTACCGGTTCCAAGGTCACAAGGAGATCCACCTGCCTACTGAGCTGAATGAATTCACTTGGCCGGGGTGCATGTATAATTTAACATCCTCCTCTCCAGGACCTTCACATGCAGGTCTCAAAAAAAAAAAAAAAAATATTTTTTATTACAATAACAAATTGGTTCCAAAGCCATGAATTATGGATGCTTGGAATTAGACTTGTCAATGAAATGCGTATCTAAACATACGGTAAATACGGAAGCAAGCTGCTGGAGGCGCACACTTCGTTCTAAAACTTTGCTTCCTGTCAAATTATTTGATTGTCTCAATTTACTTTGTTTGAAGGAAGAGGCTTCTTTTTTTTTTCTTTTTTTGTTGCAGATGAAGCTGCTAATGTCATGTAGGTTTGTCCAAAGTGCTTCTTTACAAGGACATGGATGGAAAGCAGCACAGGCTACATTGCTTACAAACACTTTGCAGGTCTAGTAACCAGAAAATGATCAAACTGCATCTTAAAGAATTTGCATTTATTATGTACATTATTGCCGCAGTGGGATATCTTCAGTTAGCCTGATGTCAATGTCATTAAAAGCATCTTTTTATCCTCTCTAAACATGTATTTATTTATTTATTTTCTGTTTTTCAGTGAGCAAAATTATTACGTTTTAAATGTTTAGATATGATTTTAAATGTTTATTTTTTATTTATTTTTTAATTGGTTGAACTTGTGTTTTTTTGTTTTGTTTTTCAACCTAACTATATAAGATAAATTGTGTTCATCACTCCTATAATGGAGGCGATTAATACATTCAAATAAGAACAAGAATAGTAATAAAATGATATATTCATTTTATTATAACTGTGATGTTCACCCCAACGGTGTGAAGTGCCGTGCAAACTGTTGGCGCTATACACAGTAAATACGAATAATTTTAATATTTTTAATTTAAAATGTAATATAATAACCCTAACGTTGTAAAGTGCTGTGCAAACTGTTGGTGCTATATGAATAGAACAAGAGTAAGTCAAATATCATTTTATTATAACGGTGCTGTTCGCCCCAACGCTGTAAAGTGCCGTGCAAACTGTTGGTGCTATATTAATAGCAAACAAGAATAAGTAATAAAATAAAATACATTTTCATTTCATTACAACTGTGCTGTTCGCCCCAAAGTTGTAAAGTGCCATGCAAACGGTTGGCGCTATATAAATAAGAATAAGAATAATTTTAACATTTTTAATTTAAAATGTAATATGATAACCTCAACGTTGTAAAGTGCTGTGCAAACTGTTGGCACTATATAAATAATAATAATAATAATTTTAACATTTTCGATTTTAAAATGTAATATAATAACTCTAACGTTGTAAAGTGCTGTGCAAACTGTTGGCGCGATATAAATAAGAATTATAATCATTTTTACATTTTTGATTTAAAATGTAATACAATAACCCTAACGTTGTAAAGTGCTGTGCAAACTGTAGGTGCTATATAAATAGAACAAGAATAAGTAATACAATAAAATAAAATATCATTTTGTTATAACTGTGCTGTTCTCCCCAACGTTGTAAAGTGCTGTGCAAACTGTTGGTGCTATATATAAATAAAAATTATAATAATTTTAACATTTTTAATTTAAAATGTAATACAATAACCCTAACGTTGTAAAGTGTTGTGCAAACTGTTGGTGCTATATAAATAGAACAAGACTAAGTAATACAATAAAATAAAATATCATTTTATTATAACTGTGCTGCACGCCCCAACGTTGTAAAGTGCCGTGCAAACTGTTGGTGCTATATAAATAGAACAAGAATAAGTAATAAAATAAAATACCATTTTATTATAACTGTGCTGTTCATCCTAATGTTGTAAAGTGCCGTGCAAACTGTTGGTACTATATAAATAGAACAGGAATAGTGATAAAATAAAATAAAATACCATTTTATTATAACTGTGCTGTTCACCCTAACGTTGTAAAGTGTAGTGCAAACTGTTGGTGCTATATAAATAGAACGAGAATAGTAATAAAATAAACTAAAATAAAACACCATTTTATAATAACTGTCCTGTTCGCCCTAACATTGTAAAGTGCTGTTCAAACTGCTGGTGCTATATAAATACGAATAATAATAATTTTAACATTTTTAATTTAAAATGTAACATAATAAAGAGAATTACATATTCATATTTGTTTGTATTGGTTTTGGTGAAATAACTGCCTCTTATTTTCTTTTCCTTTTTCTTTTTTCCATTTACAAATAAAGTGCAAAAACAGGAAATTGGTTAAAAAAAAAAAAAAAAAAAAAGTCATCAATTATGCAAATATGCAAATCTGTATTTTGTGAAATGATTAACACTTTATTTTTTTTTTATAGTTCTACAAGGTGTGCAGGAATACACCACAAATAACGCTCTTTTGACACTACATAACTATCATTGGAATAAATAATTATTTTGAATATTCATATCAAAGACAGGTAAAAGGAGGACAATTTAAAATAGGGGTTGCACATTTTCTTAAATTCATTTGGCGCTGGGATTGTGACACCATACAGTAGCCTATCATATTTATCCCTGACCTCTCTGTGATTCTTGTGTGGGTGGTTTGTCTGCAGGTTGCAGCAAGATAGATGTTGTGGTGATTGAAGGGGAGCACCCAACACAGTGCCGGAGGAGACAACACAATAGAATTTCTAAGCAAAGCTACAGCCTCTTATTTAAAATGTATATTCATACATGTTTTTTTTTTTTTCTTGGGGGGGGGAGCTGCAGCAAAGAGTTAAAACACTTTTAGAATTGCCTTTCCTATTTTTGCTGACCTTCCTTCTTCTGATAATGAATTTTTTTCCCAATAGATGGTTGACTCTGATTTGCAAAATTCGTTTTTTTAAGAGTGAAATTTTTAATTTTTTTTTTCTGCAGCTTTTATTCTCATGTAAAATAAGCACCTCTCATGGTCAAAAGGACTATATGTAAAAATAAACTTAAGTCAGATTTGTATGAATAATTAAGATTAAAATGTTTTCTCTCTCTCTTTTTTTTTTTCCCCTCTTCGCAATGCCTTCTATTTCCATGTTTATATTAAAACATTTATATCATGTCAAGCTAACTTGTGGCAAAAAAAAAGATGTTCTGCTAGGAAAATAAGAAAAATAGAAGCTGTTCTACATACATTTATATATAAAATTCCAAACATGCAGCTTTCATGATTTACTAATATGTTGATGTAAAATTAAACCATTTCTGCAATGCTATGAATAAACAGTGTATTTTTTATTTTTTTTTAATTAAAAAACAATATTTTACATGAATATTGATGAAATGCAAATTTTTGTTTTAGTTAGCTATTAACTGTAATAGTCATAATTATATCATACTTATGGCAAAAGTTTAAAACGAAATGGTCATTTATTTATTTATTCAGCTGATATAAGGAAAAGCAGCTCATTTGTATATATGTAAAATAAATTGATTGCTGATTTTTTTTTTATTTCACCTGTTAAAAACCCTAGAAAAATAAACATTTATGAATTTAAACATTCCTTGGTATTAAAATATCTATATATATAAATAATATAAGAAATATTAGATTATTAAATATTAAGAATCCAATTAAAATATTAAGAATTGCAGACCATGCAATGACAGCAGGTTATTTGGTCAATTAAACGCTTTCGATCTGGGGCAGCAAATTATTTTGGCTAGGATTATATAAATACATATGTTAAACAGTACTTAAAAAAAAAAAAAAAAAAAAAATGGTAAAAGGTACTTCAGAGGGCAAGTTTGTGAGTCCAGAGATTCCTGTTGACACAGTGAGTGGTCCCTACATATAATGCAAACAATTACCCTTCCCCTGCTTTAGATGAAAAGACGGAAACCCTTGCATGCTGCAGGCTGATTCATTCCAAATACCAACAAACTAATTTGAAAATAAAACAGGAGAATAATGGTTGGACCTGCTGTATACACAACAAGGATCTGGAAATTATGGGAAAGGATTTGTATATTTAAAAAAAATGAATAAATAAATAAATAAAAAAAAGAAAATGATTGTTAGGAAACATTTCTTCCCTACGCATGAAATGCAGTTTTGTTTTGTCCTGCCAGGCAGGAGCCACTTGGAAGAATTGCGTTTGTCACCAAGTGATGTGTCTCTGACACAGATATTGAAGGGAAATGCATTTTGTAAGCCGGGAGGGAAGAGAAGGAAGCAGCACATAGGCAAAAAAAATAAAATTCTTAAAAAAAAAAAAACAATTTTTTATGGTGTTAATTGATAAAGATTATTTATTTAAAAAGTACATTTAGAGGCATTATGTAAATGCATTTTTCTTAAAGGCAAGTAAATAAAACAGAGGCATTTTTTTTAAAACTGTTTAAATTATGTTTTTTTTTAAAGGGCATCAGCTCACAAAATAGATACAGTAACATACTTCTACTGAACACTGAAGCATCAGTAGTATCAACATAGACGTGCGCAGGGGGTGTGCATGGGCACACCCTTATAGCCCCCCCCGTGTGGCACAGATTCCCCCTGCTGATATGCTGATATGTCACCAAAGCCTCCCCACAGGGCTCCTAAAAAAAAAAATTGTAAAAAATAATATAAAAGCAAAATTGTCAATAATAATATAAAAATAATAATTAATAATAATAATAATAATAATAAAATTGTAAATAAATAATAATAATAAAAATCATAATAATAAAAATAAAAAACTACTGGCACATCCTGCTCTACTGACACCTTCCACTGCCCTACTGTTTTTTTATCTTTATTATAATATATATATATTTATAATTATTTATAAGAGAGTGTATATATATATATATATATATATATTTATATATATATATATATATAATATGCGTGTTTGTGTGCCTGTATGTGTAAAATATATATATAATTTTTTTTATAATTATTTATAAGAGAGTGTGTGTAAATATATATATATATATATACTATGTAACTATGCATATATATACATACATATATGTTACACATACAGGCACACACACGCGCATGCGTGCTTGAGCTTTAGGGCTGCACACCTATGAGTATTAATGTTACAATAAGTGTTATAGTATAATATAGTGTTACAATACGATACATACAAAATTTGACTTAGAGATTTACAACGAAGTAAAAGCGCACCTTAAATTTTTTTTTTTTAAAACACAAGGAGACCGACGCCCGGCAATTGTGAGCCAAGCCTAAAGTACATGTAAATCCCCAACTGAATGACCTGGGGGCTTATTTACTAACGCCTGGGTCAAATTTACGAAAGAATTTTCTTTGCAAAAATCGTAACTATGAATTTTTGCTCGAATTTCACACCATTAATGGGGCTTCAGAAACAGGCGATTTTGGTGCCGCCATTGAAATTTGAGTGATCGGGCGTGTCAGAAAAAAAAAACAAAAAAAAAAAAGATTGTCTAATCAGTGATGGGAGAATTGTGTGAGAAATGTCATCGAAAAACGAAATGCGCCCGAGCGCAGAAAAAAGAAAAAAAAGAATATTACTGGAAAGAAAAGAAGCTTTCCGGCCACAATAATTACTTTCTGTAGCAATATGAGGTGAAAGTGAAGGCTTGATTGGTCGAAATGTTGAAAATCAATGGGGGAGGGGGGGCACCAATGGATTACAAAAGGTGCTAAATTTCTGATTTTTAAAAGGAAAATTCATCCGGAAGCTCTGCATGGCAGCCAATCAGCTTCTAACTTCTGCTTGTTCAATTAAGCTTTGAAAATCAAGCCTGGAAGCTGATTGGTTTCTATGCAGAGCTGCACCAGATTTCGCACTCTCCAGTTTTAGTAAATCGACCCCTCGAGTGTAGCCATGTTGAATAATTCTTTTCAGACATAAGCTGGCCATACATTATACAATTTTCTTATTCAATTTTCTTTAGATTTACCTTCAAGCTTTGTAGTATAATGCCCCATACACACGATCGGACATTCCGACCAAAAAATCCGTCGGATTTTTTTCACACGGATTTTGGCCCAAACTTGTCTTGCATACACACGGTCGCACAAAGTTGTCGGAATTTCTGATCGCTCTGAACTCGGTGACGTCAGACACGTACGTCGGGACTATAAACGGTCCAGTAGCCCAATAGCTTTCGTCTCTTCGTTTATTCTGAGCATACGTGGCACTTTGTGCACCGGAATTGTCTACGAACGGAATTTACGCGATCGGATTTTGTTGTCGGAAAATTTTAGATCCTGCTCTCAAACTTTGTGCGTCAGAAAATCAGATGGAAAAAGTCAGATGGAGCCCACACACGATTGGATTTTCCGACAACACAATCCGATCGCACATTTTCCTGTCGGAAAATCCGAGCATCTCTATGGGACGTGAGGGTCTGCCTGATTGCATACAAATTGAAAGTGTTTAGGTGTGACCTCATATTATAAGGTATTGATAAATCTACAGGAAAATTGTATAATGTAGAAGGCTGGCCATACATTACACAATTTCCTTGTACAATTTTCCTGTAGATTTACCAAGACCTTCATTTATAAGGTCGATCTCTGTATTCATTTAATCTTCCAGTTGAACAGGCACTTTAAAGAAAAGCTGTATGTATGTATGTATGTATGTATGTATGTACGTATGCTTATTTTGCAACTATTTATATTATGCATATGAAGAAAACAGAATTCACAAATCATCCAACATGCATGTAGGGTCATATTCCATGAATTAAGACATTAACACACTATGGGGGTTCATTTACTAAAACTGGGGAGTGCAAACTCTGCATAGAAACCAATCAGCTTCCAGGTTTTTTTTTCTTTTTTCGTCTAAGTTTAACCATTTAAAGTGGTTGTAAACCCTTACAAACTACTCTGACCTACAGGTAAGCCTAGATTGAGGCTTACCTGTAGGTCCAAGAAATATCTCCTAAACCGTGTAGATTTGCCGAAAGACAGGCACTGCTGTTTACGGCACATGCGCCGTAGACAGCGGCGCGCAGGCACACTGAGCGCAGCATTGTCAACGACGAAGATGCAGCGCGTGTCGGCTCCCGTGCACATGCGCGGGAGTGACGTCATCGCAGCTTCGCCGAATGACAGCGGCAGAGCAGCAAAACCCCACCGAGAAGATGGATGCGCCGGACTACAGGGGACAGCGGTGACATCGCAGGCTCCTGTGTCAGGTAAGTGACACATAATGGGCTACTATGCGATGCATAGTAGTCCATTATGCTTTGCCTTTGCAGGGAATGAAAGAGAAAGTAAACTAATCAGGGTTTACTTCCTCTTTAAGCCTTTAAGACTAATTTGCAGCCAAAGGACCAGGCCCCTTTTTTGCGATTCGGCACTGCGTCGCTTTAACTAACAATTGCGCGGCCGTGCGACTTGGCTCCCAAACAAAATTGGCGTCCTTTTTTTCCCCACAAATAGAGATTTCTTTTGGTGGTATTTGATCACCTCTGCGGTTTTTATTTTTTGTGCTATAAACAAAAATAGAGCGACAATTTTTAAAAAAATGCAATATTTTTTACTTTTTGCTATAATAAATATCCCCAAAAAATATATAAAAAAAAAACTTTTTTTTTGCTCAGTTTAGGCCGATACGTATTTTTCTATATATTTTTGATTAAAATCACAATTAGCGATTATTGATTGGTTTGCACAAAAGTTATAGTGTTTACGAAATAGGGAATAGTTTTATAGCATTTTTATTCATTTTTTTTTCTTTTTACTAGTAATGGCGGCAATCAGTGTTTTTTATTGTGACTGCTACATTATGGCGGACACTCCGGACAATTTTGACACATTTTTGGGACCATTGTCATTTATACAGCAATCAGTGCTATTTAAATGCACTGATTCCTGTGTAAATGACGCTGGCACTGAAGGAGTTAACCACTAGGGGGCGGGGAGGGGTGATGTGTGTGTGTTTTTTTTACTGTTGGGGGCGTGGCTTGGAATGTGACGTCACCGATTGTCTTTCCCTATAACAAGGAACAGACGATCAGTGACAGCCACGGTAGGAAGCACGGGGAGAGGTTTGTTTACACAGACCTCTCCTTGTTCTTCAGCTCTGTGACCCGATCGCAGGACACCAGCGGCAATCGGGTCCGCGGGTCCCGTGGCCACGGTCACCGAGCTCAGGACCTGGTCGCGACCCACGGCTGGGCACTTAAAGAGCCACGTACAGGTACGTGATTGTGCCCAGCTGTGCCATTCTACCAACATATATATGTGCAGGAGGCGGTCCTTAAGCGGTTAATTGAACAAGCTGAAGGTAGAAGCTGATTGGCCCCCATGCCCAGCTGCCCCAGATTTTGCACTCTCCAGTTTTAGTAAATCACCCCCCATTGGCTACTTACCCGACCGGTGACTTTACTGTAGATTCGCATGGGATCATTTACATATAAGCGCTGCGCAAACTGTTGGCGCTGTATAAATCGTGTATATTAATAATGAATAATAATATAAACGTAATATTGCCACATAAAATATAGCCCTAAATTTAAATAAAAAGCTTTTTGTACTCAACTTATATCAATTTAAAGGAAACATTAATTATTAGCTCAATCCAACCCAGGGTGCCTTCTGGGTTCTTCAGGGGTGCCTTGGTGAAAATGCATAAAAATTGCCACAAATTCCCCCCCCCAAAAAAAATTGGTGCTAGAAAAAGTAACCAAAGGTCGGACTTTTGAGGCACGGAAACAATCAAGAAGTAACAAAAATAATGTTTATTGAAAAAAGTACAAGGTATGATAACAATATTCAAAAAGATTAAAAATCATATGAAAAGTATATAATTTGTACGATGAGCCCTTGTGCTTCTACGCGTTTCCCGGTATACAGCACCAGGCTGTCTCCCAGGGGGCGCGTTTATTCATCTTAGGATCTGTATTTTTCCATTAAAGGCACTCTTTGCTAGTTGGGATAAATGATATGCTGCTAGTTTTGCTGATTTTCAAGGGCACTTTTCCTGTATGGACCCCAGGCATTTGAGCGCCACTCTGTCCTTTTCCATAAATTGATATAAGATGCACACCTGCCCCTGTCGTAGGAATACTTACTGATTAGAAGTTTGTTGTGAATTTTCCTCATCTTTGGTAACCCTCCAGCCACTGGAGATTTGTACATGAGGTCTAGCCCACCTTAAGATAGTGAAATTCGCTCTCCTTCCTTTTTCTTTCTCTGTTACATTTCTGTACCTTGATCGTCCTGAAGAAGCCTCATGGTGAAACACGTAGATGCACAAGGCCTCATTGTACAAATTATATCATTTTCATATGATTTTTTATCTTTTTGAATATTGTTATCATACCTTCTACTTTTTTCAATAAACATTATTTTTGTTACTTCATGATTGTTTCCGTGTCTCAAAAGTGCGACCTTTGGTTACTTTTTCTAGTACCCTTTTTTTTCTACAATTTACGGATGTGGCATTATAAGTGCTATCCTTTTTTATTTTCATTCCCCCCCCCAAAAAAAAGTCAGTGAGTGGATCAAGCTTGCCTTTTTTGTTACCCAAAGTCACAGGTTTTTATTTAGCAGCATTACAACCTTGGGCCCTGTGCAGATCAGCCACTGGCATCCTAACAACCAACCTGCGCAGCCTCCTTGTTTGCCCCTCCCCTGCCTCTCTCTGTCTGCACTGGGGTCACATTACCAGAGAGAGGGTGAGAATCGGAGGGAGTACCGATTTGCAAAGTGTTCCCCCTTAAATCAGGGTTCCCAGAGCATCCCTTATGTCAGAGCCCCCAGAGTTCTCCCTTACATCAGAGTCTGCACAGCCCCCCTTACATCAGAGTCTGCACAGTCCCCCTTCCATCAGAGTCTGCACAGCACCCCTTATATCAGAGTCTACACAGATAAGGCTACTTTCACACTGATGCAGTTTTCAGGCGTTTTAGCACTAAAAATAGCACCTGTAAAATACCTGAAAACTAGGGTTGCCACCTGTCCGGATTCACCCGGACAGTTCGGGTTTGGAATCATGCGTCTGGGTTTCAGACTGACTGAAACCCGCAACACATAATTCAGACCTGATATGGCTTCCCAGCAGGGTTGATAGCTGCAGTTGTCTAAGCCAAGAGTGTCTGTTTCACTCTCTTTCACATTGCCCAAAGCCAACACTTACAATCCCCCCCCCCCCCCACAGACAGGAGAGGAGAGAGGGCTCAATCTGATCCTCTTCCTCCTGCCTCCACCCCTCTGTGTCTGCCCACAATCCAATCCCTGGAGCTGAGCCTCAGAAAAGGAAAGTTTGAAGACCAGCAGCCTCAGATACATCTGGATGAGAGGTGCTGACTGCCAAGGGGTGAGTGAGCTCACCATCCATCCCTGCCTGTGACTGACGTTTCCCCCCTTCTCTCGCCTGCCTCTGAGTGAGTACCCTTTACATCAGTTCCCCTTTACACCAGAGGCCAGAGTGTTCCCCCTTACATCAGAGTCCTCTCCATACCTCAGAGTTCTCAGTGTTCCCCCTTACATCAGAGTCCTCTCCATACCTCAGAGTTCTCAGTGTTCCCCCTTACATCAGAGTCCTCTCCATACCGAAGTGTTCCCCCTTAAATCAGGGTTCCCAGAGCATCCCTTATGTCAGAGTCCCCAGGGGTTCTCCCTTACACCAAAGTCTGCACAGTCCCCCTTACATCTGAGTCTGCACAGTACCCCATACATCAGAGTCTGCACAGTCCCCCGTACATCAGAGTCTGCACAGTCCCCCGTACATCAGAGTCTGCACAGTCCCCCGTACATCAGAGTCTGCACAGTCCCCCGTACATCAGAGTCTGCACAGTCCCCTTACAGTATAAGGGAACTCTGCAAGTTCAGATGTGAAAAGGGAACTCTGCAGATTCAGATGTAAAAGGGGAACTATGTGGACTCTGATGTAAAGGGGGACTCTTGTTATTTTCTTCATATGATTAGAAATGTTATTTAATTGCAAAATATATGTATAGTTTATACTATAAAAAAAAATTGCTGTGCGCCGCTAAAGTGTTCGGGTTTGACTTGAAGAAAAGGTGGCAACCCAACTGAAAACTGCCTCTCATGCCTCCCCAGTGTGAGAGTCCAAGTGCTTTCACACTGGGGCGGTGCGCTTGCGGGACGGAAGAAAAAGTCCTACAGGCAGCATCTTTGAAGCGGTGTATACACCGCTCCTACACCGCCCCTGTCCATTGGAATGAATAGGCAGCGATTCGGAAGCGCCTGTAAAGAGCTTCTGAAGCGCTGCAACACAGGTGTTTTTAACCCTTTCTTCGGCTGCTAGCGGGGGTTAAAGGAACCCCACGAGCAGTGAAAAGCACCGCTAAAACAACGGTAAATTTGCCGCTAAAACCTGCGGCGCTTTACCGTTAATAGACCCGCCGCCCCAGTGTGAAAGGGGTCTAAACGATCTCTATTGTTGGGTGTCCCACATGTGTGGATACTGCTGCAACTATTAGTTTATTTTTCTTTACATTTAGTATGTGGTGCTTCAGGATTGTGCATCATTTTTAACCACTTCAATACCGGGGGGGGGGGGGTACTTATACACCTTCCTGCTCAGACCAATTTTCATCTTTCAGCGCTGTCGCACTTTGAATGACAATTGCGCGGTCATACAACGCTGTACCCAAACTAAGTTTTTATCATTTTGTTCCTACAGATAGAGCTTTCTTTTGGTGGTATTTGATCACATCTGGGATTTTAATTTTTTTGCTAAACAAATAAAAAAAAGATCGAAAATTGTGGCACCAATGAGGTGGCACTGATGGGCACTGATAATGGGCACTAATATGCAGCACTGATGGGGCACTGATCACTGATGGGCACTGATAGGTAGCACTGATATGCAGCACTGATGGGTACACATAGGTGGCACTGATGGGTACTGATAGGCAGCATGGATGGGCACTGATAGGTGGTATGGATAGGCACTGATAGGTGGCATGGATGGGCACTGATAGGCAGCACAGATGGGCACTGATAGGCAGCACAGATTGGCACTGATAGGTGGCATGGATGGGCACTGATAGGCGCCATGGATGGGCGCAGATAGGCAGCACAGATGGGCACTGATAGGTGGCACGGATAGGCACTGATAGGTGGCATGGATAGGTATGGACGGGCACTGATAGGTGGCACTTATGTACACTAATTGATGGTACGGATGGATGTCAATCAGTGCCAAACAATAATGCCTGTCAATCAGTAATGGCCATTGTGGGCACTAATTGCCATCCATTGTGGGCACTGACTGGCATCCTTGGTGGTCTAGGGTGGCAAACCTGGTGGTGACATCCCTGGTGGCCCTAGTGGCATCCCTGGTGGTCCAGTGTAGGCATCCTTGGGGGGGGGGTGCTATGCTAATACTCAATCAGCACAGACCCCCCTGTCAGAGGAGCAGCCGAACGGCTCTCCTCTACCTGCGTCAGACAGACTTGAGTGAGGAAAAGCCGATTAACGGCTCCTCCTTTTTACATCGTGATCAGCCGTGATTGGACAAGGCTGATTACATGGTAAAGAGTCTCCGTCGGAGACTCTTTACTTAGATCGGTGTTGCGGTGTCTCAGGCAACAGCGATTACCGCTATGCGCGCCGCTGGAGGGTGCGCAGTTGATTTATATCCTGGGAGACATCATGTGTTGTCCGGTCAGGATATTGAAACCGCTTTGCCGCTGTCATTTTGCTATATGGCGGGCGGCAAGTGGTTAAGGGTGCCTTGACTGAACAAGGGTTGAGAAAGAAACACTGGTGTACACCTTGAAGTAAGATGTCACCAAATTATATTACACCCGTACTGCAAAGGCGGGCACATTTCTAAATTTGTGGAAAATGGTCAAAATCGAGCTAAAAAAGATGCTGCATTCCCTCACAGTCAATCCGGTTTCCCGTATTCAAGTTCTAAAATTAGGATTAGGAAGTTATAGGGGAAGATTTACTAAAACCGGAGAGTGACAAATCTGGTGCAGCTCTGCATAGAAACCAATTAGCTTTGAGGTTTTATTGTCAAAGCTCAACTGAACAAGCTGAAGTTAGAAGCTGATTGGCTGCCATGCACAGCTGCACCGGATTCTGCACTCTCCGGGTCAGTAAAGCAATCCCATTGCTTATTTATCAGACTGGTGACGTTACTGTTGATCGGCGTGGGATCATTTACATATAAAGGTAATATTCCCATACAAACATATTCACTTGGAAATGCAGTTATTCACCCAATTTACCGGAGCCTTTCATTATCTGCATTTTATACAATGTATTAATACAATACAATGCAGTTAAGCGTGAGAGCGGCCATTTTGAATAATTATCTACCCTCTCCAGGCAGGACTGAGACCTCCTAATTCTATGGGGTTGATTTACTAAAGGCAAATAGAATGGGCACTTGGTAAGAGCAGTTGATCCAGAGTTTAGTAAATGAGTAGAAGCTCTGCTGACTTCCATCATCCAATCAGGGGCAAGCAAAAATCCTGTTTTTTTTATTTTATTAAATAATTCTTTGCGATTAGGTATTCTTTGAAGATTGAGCTAATTTACTAAGCCCCCCCGGGGCAACTGCACTTTCCAAAGTGCACAGTCTATTCGTCCTTTGTAAATCCACCCCTTTGTCTCTTTCTGCCATAGAGCTGTGGATTTAAATAAAAAGGTGCCAAAAACCATCGATTTCCCCCTACTGAATACACAACAATAGCAGTATGAATTTAAAATGTAAAAAAAAAAAAAAGTAATCTCCACATTGCTTCCAACCTCCTCTAGAAATCTAAAATTGCTCTGTGCATTTCACAGATTTTCTTTAAGCCAGGCCAGCAGATTTGTGTTTTCTTCAAGGGCCAATCTGATTAGGTGGGGGGGGGGGGGGGGTCTATCTCGGCTAACCTGGTGTGAAAAGGATATTTGCCAAACATTTCCCTCCATAAAATTTCACATATATCTCAAAATGGATCAAAATAACGATTAAAAAAATGAGGGCGGTAATAAATAATAATACAGAAATTATAGAAAAAGAATGATGGCAGAAAAAAAGACCACGTGGTCCATCTAGTCTGACCCCTTTTTTTTGTTTTTAAGATTTTTTTTAAATATTTTTTGTCTGAGGATAGAGCACTGTTCAACTTTGCCTTGCCTAGTCTGCCTTTATTTTGATTTTAAGATTTTTTAAAAAAAATATTTTTGTTTGAAGATAGAGCTTTGTTCATCTTTGTGGTCTATCAATGCTGTCCTTTTTTTTTTGTTGTTTTTAACATTTTTTTTTGTATTTGTGCCTACGGATAGAGCGTTTTTCATATTTGTTGTCTATCTATGTTGCCCTCTTTTTTGTTTTTAAGATTGTTTTTTAATTATTTGTGTCTGAGGATAGAGCATTGTTCACCTTTGTGGTCTATCTATGCTGGCCTTTTTTTGTTGTTTTTAAGATTTAAAAAAAATATTTTGTCTGAGGATAGAGCTTTGTTCATCTTTATGGTCTTGCCCTTTTTTGTTGTTTTTAAGATCTTGTTTTAAATATTTTTGTCTGAGGATAGAGCTTTGTTCATCTTTATGGTCTATCTAGTATGCCCTTTTTTTTGTTTTTAAGATTTTTTTTATATACGGTATATATATTTTTGTATGAGGATAGAGCTTTGTTTATCTTTATGGTCTATATAGTATGCCCTTTTTTTTTGTTTTTAAGAATTTTATATATATATATATATATATATATATATATATATATTGTTGTCTGAGGATAGAGCTGTGTTCACCTTTGTGGTCTATCTATGCTGCCCCCTTTTTTATTTTTGTTTTTAAGATTTAAAAAAAATATATATTTGCGTCTGAGGATAGAGCTTTGTTCACCTTTGTGGTCTATCTAGTATGCCCTTTTTTTTGTTTTTAAGATTTTTTCTTATATATATATATATATATATATTTATTTATTTATTTTTTGTCTGAGGATAGAGCTTTGTTCATCCCAGGCGTATACACATTTGTTTTGCTGTTGATTGAAATTATGTTAACTCTGTAGAGGAAATCTGAACCATGTTGGTACACAATGAGCCGGGGCAAGGATGGAATGGCATAGTGCTGGACAGATCACATTGAAGACCCCCGTTAGTTGCATCGCCTGATGTACTAGCTGTGTATTGGTGTGATCATTGCAGAAGCGATTAAGATGTTTGGTATAACTTAAAAAAAATAAAAAAATAAAGAAGTCTTCATGACTTTCGGCATTACCTATCCTTCCAGTGTATTAAGAGGGATATTTAATTACTATCTAAATCTAGTGCGGAGCGTGTACAAGCGTCCCTTCATTGTATTCACCGGTAAGAGAGAGCCATGGCAGGAGCGGTTTGCTGCTCCCCACCTATTATGAGACGGTTGAGCACAGCTGTGCCACAACCACTACTGAGGGAGATAAGATTTAAGAATTGAGTCTCATAAGCTGACCATATCTCCATCTTCCATCTCCCCGTGCAGAGATGGAATTTTAATGAAAATATTTTACTTCTCCCAGGTTATAATGACCAAACAAATGTAATTATCTGAAAGGGAAGCAACAGAAGGACTAAAGTTATACAGGAAAATGCTACAGTGGAAGCCATCAACGTTTCTTTTAACTGCATTCATAAAGGTTGAAAGAGTTCTAATGGATTTACATAATTAGAAATATTGACTGCAACCGGAGAGCTTTAATTTGCTTTTAAAAATATAAATGTATTTCTGGTACCAAAACAAACTTTATTGCAACAGAAAGTTACAGACACTTTGGAGTTGATTTACTAAAACTGGAAAAAATAGTAGCGGCTGGTGCTCCATTTTTTTTTTTTTGGGGGGGGGGGGGGGCGGTAAACACACCCTCAACCACCCCCCCTCCTGCCCGCTCGTAAGCAGCGCTCTCCCATTTGCCAGCCCCACTCGCAAGCCTACCAGCCCCGCACCAGGTTGCATGCCGCTTCCTATGGCTTCTCCTCCCGGCCAACCTGGTTGCTTCTTCTCCTAGGCCAATCTGGTCTCAGGACCCGCTTCCTGTCCCGATTGGCCGGGAGGAAAAGCAGGAGGATGACAGTTGATTTGCTATTGTCACATGTGGATGGGCACAGTGCTCTGCGCTCCGCGCTCTGAGCCCAGTTAGTGATGACGGAGGAATACAGGAAGGAAGGTGGGTGTATATAGCTGTATACAGGACAGCACAGATGATGTATATCTGCAGTCAGTGATGATGGAGGAATATAGGAAGGAAGGTGGGTGTATATAGCTGTATACAATACAGGACAGATGATGTATATCTGCACTCAGTGATGATGGAGGAATACAGGAAGGAAGGTGGGTGTATATAGCTCTATACAGGACAGATGATATGATCTTTCCAGCAATAGCTGTTCCACTTCCAACTTTCCAAGAAATATTATATTCCTCCTAATGTAACTACTGTTACCTGTGGTTCTTCACTGCTGAAAGGTATGCCGCTTGACTTCAGGATTTCCTGTGATGAGGCCTAGGCAGCGACGAGTCCTCTTTGCTTCCTCCTCCTCCAGTCCACTGTAAGCGTTTCTACACCACTCCAGTCAACTTGAGTGGGCGGCGCCGGCCGGATCTATATCTGACAGTCTGCACTCTGCACAGGGACTGGAGGCTGGAGCCGAGCGGCCGAGCCATCGCATCGGATAATGGTCGGTGAGGGAGGGTCGGACGATCAGAGAGCAGCAGCCAGCAGTCAGTGTCTGTGGTGGCTGGTGGCGGCCCGGTGCCAATTCCAGAGGGGTGGGGGCACTCGCCCCCCTTGCCCCTACCTGCAGACGCCCATGGGGGGATTTGACTTTACTTCCATGCTTACGCCGTACCTCGTGCATCAGTGTGCTAATTATTCGTGACAATCTGGTTGACTTCTCTTTTACCAGGACTGGTTCATTTTACAACATGGCTGCACCCACGTGATGCAGACGTTAGTTATTGCAGATAGATAGAAGCAAGATGAATTTCCTTAGCTATTATGCCTCTTGTTTGGTTAGAGTGGTGGATAGAAATGGTCAGGGCGTTTCTATCTAACAGTGTTTTTCAATTAGTGTATATGTCCCTGTAAACCATGTTATTTAGCTTAGAGAGCTGTAAAGGTTTATGGGAAGATACTTGTAAAGCACTTTAACTGCCAAATAACAGCCATGTAACTTAGACATTCGGAGAATGCGATCATTAGCGTTTGATTGTCATACATCTGTGAATGCGGCTCATTCTGAAAAATATATGTATGTGGGGAGCATTACACCGGGCTGACAGTCCATTTCAATGATTGCTGACCCTTGTGCCCCGTGTGAGTTCAGAATACAAAGATATCTCCCCTGCTGCTGTTTTCAACAGATGGAAAATAATCCAAATATGCAGAAAATGAGGGTATCCTGGGGTCTGTTGAAGTTTATTACATGCTTTATGCTGTATTGCTGTCGCATAGAACATAAGGAATAAAGTAGTGGGGACTGTCAATAAGCTCACAGTAAAGATGTTCAGCTCTATAATTTATAGAAGTAATGTATAGAAGTAATGTTGATTATTAAGATATTAGCTTTTAAAGCAGAACTCTATCAAAACAGATAAGTACACAGTTGATACATATTTGTAAACTGTTTTGATTTGCAACATATTTGTAATTCTGTTCAGCTCACCTCACATTTTTTTTTTGAAAAAAATAGAATGGCTAGTAAAAAAAACAAAAAAAAAAACAAAAAAACAACAGGTAGACTTTTCTCAGTGGAGAAAAGACATCTATTCCCCTAGGGCACGCAAAAATCTGAGGCATGCTGGGAGTGGGAAGGACAATGCCTGCCCAGCCAATGAGTTTTCTTTTTTTTTGCCAGTATCCACATCAATCTGTAGGCAGCAGTATAACTGTAGAAGTATAATTGTATAATTGTAGTATTGAAGTATAATTGTATCAAATGTCTGAATCCATAGGCGTGTGCGGGGGTGGTGCCTGGGCACACCCTAATCACTCTGTTTAGTGCCAACTCCCCTCTCTGCCTGGCTCCCCCCCCCCATGTTGCTCTCCCTGCAGTTCTGCTGGTTTCCCTCCTCTTCCCCTTGGCTGCTGCGGGCGATGTTTACGGTTGGAGAGTGGAGGAAAGGGCTCACCAATATCAGTGGCGGCCCGTCTATTGGGGGCGCAGGGGTGCCGCCCCCCTAATCCATGCGCCCAGTCCCTAATTTACATGAATGCTGGATTTCAGTGGAGTTTTTTTTTTTTTTAGAAGTACGTGATTAGAGCCAGAGGCACCAATTGGCTTAAAAAAAGGGTGGGCTCGGGACGCAGAGCACTGCGCCCTGAGCCCACCCAGTTGTGTGACAATAGCAAATTAATATTCGCTATTGTTGTCCTAATTCTCCTTCCGACCAATCAGGAAGCGGATGAGACCCGACTGGCCGAGAGGAGTAGCAATCGTATTGGACGCTGCATCGAGGGAAGCCACAGAGGAGGAAGCTGTTGTGAAGCCCAAGATGCAAAGGAGTAGGAGGTTCAGGAAGGACCTCAAGTTGACCTAGATGGTGCAAGTGCAGGGCCGACCGAGGGCGGCGGGATGTCTTGTTTGCGCCCCCCCCCCCCAAAAAAAAAATATACAGCACCAGATGCCACTGGTTAATATGCCATTTACTGGCTCCTTCCTTTTCTAAATTAATGCAGTGAACACACTCACTCACTGTGTCCATTTATAACTGAAGCATAGTAAAATGAGTTAATATGCTTCAGTTTATGAATGAACGGGAAGCCATTCAACACAGAGCACTTGCTATGCATTCACTGTCCAGTGCAGCTGAGGCTGCAGAGAAAGGCATGTGTGTTTGAGCTTTGTGGTGCACACCCTAATGCAATAGGCTGCGCACACCTATGGCTGAATCCTCTGTCCCTTAATGAATGATAAAGAAGACAAAAAGCAGCTCGTGATGCAATATTTACCTTCAATCCAGGAGATATCCCCTGTAGTACATATGTACTTCTATTTCACAAGACGCCCCCCCATATTCCAGGTTAATTGAAGCCCAGCTTCATTATGACTTCATAGACCTGCCCCAGAGTCGATGCCACTATGGCAATCATTGTGTATGCATGCAGAGAATGGTGCTGATGTATTCAGTACCGCTCTTTGTACCTTTAAGGACCAGCCACCGATGGAAAATATCGGTAGAAGAAGAGCATCAGTGCTTTACTTGACAGGCTAGGAGACATCAGAAAATGCTAAATACACTGCTCCAACAAAATGTAACAAACACTTTTTAATACAAAGTATAGCATCAAGTCAGTTAAACTCCTAGGATATTGATCTGGTCAGTTAAGTAACAGAGGGGGGTTGTTAATCAGTTTCAGCTGCTTTGGTGTTAATGAAATTAACAACAGGTGCACTAGATGGCCAAAATTGAGATGACCTTCAAAACAGGAATACAGGTGGAGGCCACTGACATTTTTTTTTTTACCTTCTCATCTTTTCTGACTGCTTTTTGCTAGTTTTGCATTTGGCTAGGGTCAGTGTCACTGCTGGTAGCATGAGGCCATACCTGGACCCTATAGAGGTTGCACAGGTAGTTAATCTCCCCCAAGATGGCATATCAATGCGTGCCATTGTTAGAAGGTTTGCTGCGTCTCCTTGTACAGTCTCAAGAGCATGGAGTAGATTCCAGGAGACAGGCAGTTACAGTAGGAGAGTTGGACAGGGTCGTAGAAGGTCCTTAACCCATCAGCAAGACCAGTATCTCCTCCTTTGTGCACTGCCAATGACCTCATAAAGGACATTGGTGTGAATGTCTCTGACCAAACAATCAGAAACAGAGTTTATGAGGGTGGCCTGAGGGCCCGATGTGATCTAGCGTGCCCTGTGCTTATTGCCCAGCACCGTGGATCTCGATTGGCATTTGCCATTGAACACCAGAATTGGAAGGTCCACCACTGGTGCCCTGTGCTTTATCACAGGTGAGAGCAGACATGAAAGGGTCTCGAGAATCCGTGGAGAATGTCAAGCTGCCTGTAACATCTTTTAGCATGACCGGTTTGGTTGTGGGTCAGTGATGATCTGGGGAGGCATATCCATGGAGGGACGTACAGACCTCTACAGGCTAGACAATGGCACCCTGACTGCCATTAGGTAAGGTATTGGGATGAAATCTTTGGACCCATTGTCAGACCCTACGCTGGTGTGATGGGTTCCTCCTGGTGCACGATAATGTCCGGCCTCATGTGGTGAGAGTATGCAGCCAGTTCCTGGAGAATGAAGGAATTGATACCATTGAATGACCCCTTGCGCTCGCCTGACATAAATCCAATAGAACACCTCTGGGACATTATGTTTCGGTCCATCTGACGCCACCAGGTTGCACCTCAGTCTGTGAAGGAGCTCAGTGATGCCCTGGTCCAGATCTGGGAAAAAATTCCCCAGGACACCATCCTTCATCTTATTAGGAGCGTGCCCCGAAGTTGTCAGGCATGCATACAAGCACATATGGGCCGTACAAACTACCGAGGACCATTTTGAGTTGCTGCAATGAAATTTCAGCAAACTGGACTCACTTTGATTTTCGAGGCGTCTTTGAATTCAGCCCTCTGTAGTTTGAGAATCAGCATGATATTTTTCCCCATTGAGATCTGATGTGTTTTCAAAGTGTTCCTTTTTTATACAGAAGTGTATATTAAAATAAATGCATATCATGCACACTGGGGTAGCCTCCAGGAGGGAAGGAAGGTCATTTATGGGGAAAGCCTAGAGCTCAGAGTTGGGCTGAAAAGGTGACTGTAAAAACAAAATAAAAAAAGCCATAGTGTACACAGTTCTGGGGGGTATCACAATGCACAGATGGGCCTGCCATGGCCATGGCCAACAATTTCCAATTCTGTCTCTGAACAGATATTGGAAAATTTAACATAAATTTCTAGCTAATGCTACTCATAGTATTTAAAATACATTCATTATGAATATTTATGTAACAACTGATTTTGTAAAATTACATTTTTCTGGCATATCCCTTTCAAAAAGGATTATTACCCCATTATGATTAAATGTGGATTAAATTAGATACTGTTAATGCTGGTGTATATTTTTATGTGTTGTTCTAATGCAAGCAGGCTGCTGCTGCTGCTGCTATTTCCCGTTTGGTGCAGATGGAGCCGTTCACGTGTGTACAAGTTTACACGCTATGACATGCACTATATTTTAAAAAGAGTGGATGCTAAAGTCTTAGGCCGCGTACACACGGGCGGACTGTTCGCCCAACTTTGTCCGCTGAACAGTGTTTCAGCGGACAGTCCGCTCGTGTGTGGGCTTCAGCGGACAGTTTCAGCGGACAGTCTGACGAACAAAGTTTTTCGGAATTTCCGTAAGACTGTCCGCTGAAACTTGGTTTGAGCGGACAGTCCGCTCGTGTGTAGGCTTGTTCGACAAACTAAGTCTCGCGCATGCTCAGAAAGGATTTACACGGCGAAGGTTACATTGCAGTGTATTGGACGTCGAATTTCTCGTCCCGTCGTACGTGCCGTTCACGTCATCGCGCAAGTTTTCAGCGGACTGTTCGTTCGTCGTGTGTGGTCAAGTCCGTTCATGCTAATTTTGAACGGACTGTTTGTCAAACTGTTTGACGAACCTAGTTGGGCGGACAGTCCGCCCGTGTGTACGCGGCCTGACTCTAGTAACTCAGTCAAAATAGAAGTGAGCATATACACCTACACATTAAATATCCAAGGCAGCAAAATGACAAAAAAAAAAACACAAATACAGTACATTAACCACTTCAGCCTTGAAAGATTTGGCTGCTCAATGACCAGGCCATTTTTTGCGATTCGGCACTGCATCGCTTTAACTGACAATTCTGCGCCCAAACAAAATTGACGTCCTTTTTTTCCCACAAATAGAACTTTCTTTTTTGATCACCTCTGTGTTTTTTGTTTTTTTGCGCTATAAACAAAAAAACTAGCAAAATTTTGAAAAAAACACAATATTTTGTAATTTTTGCTATAATAAATATCCCACATTTTTTAAAAAAAATTAACTTTTTTCTCAGTTTAGGCCGATATGCATTTTTCTACATATTTTTTGTAAAAAAAAAATCACAATAAGCGAATATTGATTGGTTTGCACAAAAGTTATAGCGTCTACAAAATAGGGGATAGATTTATAGCATTTTTATTCTTGATTTTTTTACTAGTAATGGCAGTGATCTGCGTTTTTTTATCGGGACTGTGACATTATGGCGGACACATCGGACACTTCTGACACATTTTTGGGACCATTGTCATTTATACAGCGATCAATGCTATAAAAATTACTGTAAAAATGTCACTGGCAGGGAATGGGTTAAAACTAGGGGTGATCAAGGGGCTAACGGTGTTCCCTGTTGAGTGTTTCTAACTGTAGAGGGGACTAACCAAGAGGAAATGACAGATCAAGAGTCCTAGCTATTAGGAACTCATGATCTGTCCCTCCTCTCCTCAGAACAGAACAGGGATGTGTGTGTTTACACACACATGTCCCTGTTCTGCCTCTCGTGCCTGCAATCGCTCGTGGCCGGCGGTCATCTCGACCATTGGCCACGAGCATCGGCACCCCCGCAGTCCATCGGGTGCATGTCCGCTCCTCCGGCGGCACGCGGGCTGCTATCACGCTTAAAGGTCATAGGTCCCTTATGCCCCGTACACACGATCTGAGTTTTCGTCAGAAAAATGTTGGATGGTTCCGTTCAAGCTTGGCTTACATACACACGGTCACATAAAAGTTCTCTAAACTTTGAACCGTCAAGAATGCGGTGATGTACAACACTACGACGAGCCGAGAAAATGAAGTTCAATGTTTCCGAGCATGCGTCAAATTGTTTCCAAGCATGCGTAGGAATTTTGCACACCGGAATTGTTACAGACGATCGGAATTTCTGATCTGAACCTTTTCCATCAGAAAAATAGAGAACCCGCTCTCAATCTTTTGCTGGAGGAAATTCCGCCAGCAAAAGTCTGATTCAGCATACACACGGTCGTAATTTCCGACCAAAAGCTCTGATCGGACTTTTGCTGGCGGGATTTCCAATCGTGTGTACGGGGCATTAGAAAAAGGTTACGACACAACTTTATTCCCTTTCACCTAACATAAACTGGGAAACAGGTGTTGGCTTCACCGATGAGCATTTCATTACACAGAACCTTCTAGGAAATACAAACATGTACAAGACTGCATACATCAAGGCTCATGCTATGTCTCTGTGGAGTGTCCACTAAGACAGGCAGGGGGCCTGCAGCTAGCAGCAAAGTGTTTAAAACACTTTTCATATATTTTGAATATTAAACACAATATATTCAATTGCGTATTTAATTTGATGCTCAGATATCGAGGTTCCTTGTTCTGATTTATCAGCCTTGGCTGTATCAAGTGTACTATGTGCTACTTCTTGTAATCCTAGCCTTTTAATTTTAAAATGTTGCTGATGTAACAAGGGGCTCAATTCACAAAAATGTAACAAGGGGCTCAATTCACAAAAATGTTATCTATTGCTTTAAGATCAGCAGTAAAATAGCTTTTTAAAAAAAAAATTTTTTGCAATTCACTAAAAAAAATGCTACTAAAATACTGCATGCAATATTTCTTGAAGTGACTCAGTATTATAATTTTGCAGTATTTTACCACCGACGTCCTTAGCAACCAGTGAACAGCTGGTTGGTAAGTAGCCAGCATCTGCCTCATCCCTAACAAACACAAGTACAAACAAATGGTCACAGCCCACACCGATAACTGGCCTTTGCAGCAAGGATCACATGGAAGGAAGACATACTGTATGTCAAACAAGACCAAAGAAAATTCCCAGCTCAACTTACCGAGCAGCCTGTAACCAACCATATTATCCTGTCTAACAGTTTGCGTTAAAAACAGGGGTTCATTTTGCACATATTTTGCAAATAAATGCGCTACAGTGCCACTTCACGGCACCCCAATATTATCTACAGTCCTAACTTTAAATTTTGAGAGCCTCCATAGTAGAAGCACATACACTATAACGCATACGCAGAGGCAAGTGAGCCTGGAGGGAGCCCACCCTTTCTTAAAGGCACAGGGGCGCACTGGACACCCAGCAATATAGCACATGTATTATACATTAGTAAATCGACCCCACTAATTCACCATTCAGTAGTTAACCCTTAACCCATAAAGTGGTTATAAACCCATTACAATCACTTTAACCTACAGGTAAGCCTAGATTAAGGCTTACCTGTAGGTGCAAGAAATATCTCCCAAACCTAAAAGGTTTAGGAAATATTTGCAGAAATAATGCAACCGATGTCTACGGCGCATGCACCAAAGACATTGGGCGCAGGCGCACTGAGCATGCCGCTTCGAACGGCAATCATGCCGTTAGTAGCGGCACCAGTGTGCATGCGCGGGACTGGCCGGAGCCGTGATACCCGGAAGTCAATCTGGGATAGATGGTAGCATCGGAGGAGATGAACGAAGGCCCATGCAGGGGCTTCAATCTCAGGTAAGTAATTCATAATGAGCTAGTATTCTATGCATACTAGCTCATTATGCCTTTGTCTTGCAGGGTGTATTTATTTTACTTCCCCTTTAAGATCATTTTAATTTTCAGTTCTGACACAGACACAATTGGATACCAGAGAGGTTCATGAGCCTTGTGCAATATGTTTCGTAACGAATCAAAATTCATCAGAATCTTGCATCTTCGGATGCACCCGAATGTCCAAATAAAAAAATAATGAATTTCAACTAATACGAACGAAATTATAGCAGATATAACTAATGAATTTGACAGGATTCAGTAATTTATTAAAGATCTAATGAAACTACTCAATGAAACAACTCAAAGTAAATCTTACAGTCCAATCAGCTGATTCATTTTGTGCTGTAGGTTGGATTACTGGAAAAGTGCGTTCCTGAGAACTGAGTGAGAAGGGTGTTGTGTTGTATTTGAGCCAAGGAGAAGAGACGTCATTGTGTGTGTTAAAAGATTCAACAAACAAACGACTTTCCAAACTACGAATCGTTATCACGAATATATATACATACATAAATATCGAATTTCAACAAATACGAACGAAATTATAGTGCATATAAAGAATGAATTCTACATGGTTCGAGATTCAGTATAATGAATATTGACACTTTACAGAAATAATGAATTATCCAAAAACTTATTAACATAGCATAACGAATATAACAGAACGAAATTATGATAAATGAATGATAAAGAACTGAAACTAAACAAAATCTTCCGTTGTGCACAACTGTGTTGTGCAAAGGTTTATGCATTAAAAAAAAAAACAATTGCCAAAATATATAAAATGACAAATATATATGAAATGAATGAATAACACTGATCAGTCCCTGAGAGTGTCCAAACAAATAATGTGAAAGAATCCTTTGCAGTCGTGTCTCAAGGATGGTGGACGACTTTACACCCAAAAGTGCACCTTTCACCATGAGAAGAAAAGGTTGTGCCCTTACCGGATAGCTAGACTCCACGTTATAGGAGTCTAGTAAGATATGGATTCATACGTCACGAGGGATGCATCCATGATGTTAATACCAACCGCACTGGTCATTCCCTCTCTCTCTCACAGATACGGTGTTAAAAAAGTGGGAAAAAATTGCCACATTGTATAAAACCGTGATGGTTTATTGAAAAGTTAATATAAATTTCCACAAGTCCAGCAAGACATAAATTAAATAATCCTTGGTTAAAACAATCTGCACATCGCAATCAAACAAGCGTGGTATGATTGAGTATAAACTCCACCCTACTAGTTTCGTCATACATGACGTCATGTCACCATATAACAATGATTGTCTCCCAATTTACATGACAACTAATGTATGGTAAAGATATCCAACCAAGGACCATAACAGATCCATCTTGAGGTTAATTTACAGTTTGTAACAAAAGTTACAATATGAAACAGCTGTCTATCATGGGATGATTATGGCTTGGACTTGTTGGTAGCTCATAACACACAGTGAACCTTTAACCAAGTCTGTCTTTCTATATCTGATCTCCACACTCACTCCTGGAGATTCTCCAGGCCACAAGGAATCGCAGCCAACTGAATGCTTGAAACTTTTACTCAAATTACATCCAGCTACATGGGCAGCTCACAAGAGCTTACTACACGCCACCACTTAACATGGTTCCTACAGTATGTGCTATATAAATTCCATTACCGCTATTGACAGGCCGTATACGCACAATTTCTTCAAGCTCAAATCATCACTGGAGATGAGGGCCTCTTTCCTAGGCTTCTATTTATCACCACAAGGCCATTAAAGGGGTCAGCATCAGCTGTACGAGGTTATTTTTTACCAAGATGATGATTCTACACTGTGCTTCACCAAGCAAGGTTAAATATTGTCTATCTAATCCAACTCACCTACAATGCTGTATACAGTCACTGGAAGATATAATGTGTTTTGAAGACCGGAATAAAATCATCTTCATCTACTTGCTAATGCCTTTAACACTACTCGAGTCATTGAAATATTTATATGGGTTTTTTTTTCCCCCCCACATATTTGTTTTTCAGTAAAGGAATCAATCAATTGAAGATCACTCACACAAACACACTAGAAGGAAAGTCTGATAATTCACTTCTGTGTGGCTGCTGACAGATTGAATCACTTGCTGTTTTTTTATCATAAAAAAACAAAACAAATTCAATGTTTTAAAGTCACAATGTAACAAAAAGAGACAATAGTTGTACCACACTTTAGAAGATGTCATCAATGATGAGCTTCCTAGGATAGCGTTGGGAAGGACCCCTTCCCTTGCCCGTAGGTTACTTCTAGTAATGTGGAAGTCTTGGGTTAAAATTAGAAGAAAAGATGTTTAGCCTTTAACTATGTAGAGGGACATTCTGACAACCAAATCCGTTGGATTTTGTCCGACGGATTTTGTCCGAAACTGTTGCATACACACGGTCGGAACAAAGTTGTCGGAAAATCCGATTGTACATAACGTGATGACGTTATTTCGTTACGATGGGACTACGTTCAGGCTGGTAGCCAATAGCTTTGGTCTAGGAATTTGATCTGAGCATGCGTGGCACTTTGTCCGTCGGAGTAGGCTACACATGATCGGAGTATGTCCGATCGGAGCATTTTGTCTGAAAATTTTACCGGAGACCACACACAGTCGGAATATCCGACAAAACGGTCCGATAGGACACATTCCGTCGGAATCTCCGACCGTGTGTACAAGGGCTAAGAGCGACAAGGATGTGGAATTCCCTTCCACAGGCGGTGGTCTCAGCGGGGGGCATCGATAGTTTCAAGAAACTATTAGATAAGCACCTAAACGACCGTGACATACAGGGATATACAATGTAATACTGACATATAATCACACACATAGGTTGGACTTGATGGACTTGTGTCTTTTTTCAACCTCACCTACTATGTAACTATGTATGTGTCTTCTGTGGGCAAGGCTTTGTTTCTAGAAAGCCACATCTTTACATGACAGGGATGTCCCGGCCAGTTTGAAAAGCTGTGGGGACTGTGGCTGGATACCCCTGGCCTTAGCCCACGGGAATTGCTGTACCAGAGTTTGTCCAAACAAGACCATAAAGGTCTGATGTTTATTTAACCACTTCAGCCCGGAAGGATTTACCCCCCTTAACCTCCCTGGCGGTACGATTATTTCGGATTTTAGGTGCTAAAAGCGGTACCATTATTTTGCATGAAAATTTGGCGTTTTATATTGTAGTCCTGCAATTCTTAGGAATAACTCTCTTAAATCTGTCCAAACCAGAGTCTAGCAGACATCCTGGGTATGATAAAGTTTGAAAAATTAAATCATAAATTATAATATAATAAATAATTATAAATAATTGTACCAAATAATAATATAACAATAATAAAAATTATTCAATAATGTAATCAAATCAAAAACACTGAAATTTGCTCAGTTGCAGAATTGTCACTGTCATTACTTTTCAGTATTTGATGACGGATCTCCCCACAAATCGCTATCGCTCAATTCTGCGAGTGATTCTAATTTATTATCGCTGTTTTCTAGCTGGTCTAAAATCATTTTTGATGTACAGTGACAGTTTTGGTTGCTATGGGCAATCTCCAGTTTCCAGGCATAAAGAACAGTTTTTATTATATAAAACTGCATGCAGGACACTGGGCAGACCACTAGGGACAACGGGGATGTGAAATATTTACATACAGCAATGTAATCTGTAAGATTACATTATACTGTATGTTTACTGTTTGTTTCACTTTTTGAATTTGGCGCCGATCTCCGTCCCCGTGCGTCGCAACGCTCGCAGGGCACGGAGATCGGCGATGTAATGCATCGAGCGAGACTACGGCTCGCTCGTACAGCGGGGGGACATCGCTGGATCCGAGGGAGAAGGTAAGTAAACCTCCTCCTGGATCCAGCGATGCAGTCCCGAGTCTGACTCGGGGATACCGCTCTTGGTATAAAAAATCCACCCCGAGTCAGACTCGGGAATACCGTCAGGGGGGTTAATGACCAGACCAGCACTGAGTTATTTTAACTGACAAGTGCGTGGTCGTCCCACACTGTACCCAAATAAAATGTATATTTTTTTCCCCAGAAATAGAGCTTTCTTTTGGTGGTATTTGATCACCTCTGTGCTTTTTTTATTTTTTGCGCTATAAACAAAAAAATAGTGACAATTTTAAAAATAAAAAACAATATTTTTAACTTTCTGCTATAAACACAATAAAAAAAATGTAAAAAAAAAATCTAATTTCTTCATCAATTTAGGTCAATATGTATTCTGCTACATATTTTTGGTAAAAAAAAAATCACAATAAGTATAAATTGATTGGTTTTCACAAAAGTTATTGCATCTACAAACTATGGGATATTTTTATGGCATTTTTATTTATTTATTTATTTTTTACTAGTAATGATGGCAATCAGCGTTTTTAATAATGATTGGACCCTGGCAAACGTTTTCTTGGGCCCTCCCGAATCCACTTATCAACTATTTGTGGGATCAAGGGGCAGCTGCTTTGGGCCCCACAAGAATGACTGGGTCCAGGGCAGCTGCCCCTTTTGCCCTGTATTTAAGATGGCCCTGGAGGGGAGGGTGGTAAGAAGCAAAGATGAAGGGGGGGGGGGCAAAGGTAAAAGGGTGTTCAAGTGGAATCTATCCATGTGGACCAGATTTTGTCATATTTGGCCGGGCAGCCTCTGCTCATATATACCAACTGGTAAATAGGAAGTGGGGATCTAACAGCCAGGCACAAGTCATTATAGGTGTAGAAGTGGTGCGCTAAATAAATGACTAAGAATGTGATACAATATCAAACACAGAAAAAAAAGAATTCTAGTCCAAAAATTTTATAAAGTCCACAAATGTCCTGCTGTGGGGATTTTGAAGAAGATTCAACACCAGACTGGTGTTAGCAACAATCACCATCATCCGAAGTGTAGTAAGGTGCCTGCTTACCAGATTGACTTGATCCTCTTTGAAAAGAGAAGTCAAAAACAGCATATAGGAGCCATCATTCTATGTTTACAGTGCTGACTGACACCCTGAAATCCATCAGTAAACAGGCTACCCATGTCTCAAAGTAGAAGTTGACATGTAAAACAAGAAAAAATGTGCCTCTCCATAGTGTAGTAAAAAATACCAGTGCCACATTTATTCAACAAGTACTACACTCACAATGTTAAAAACCACATGTGCATGTAAAAGAAATATCACCCAGCCGGCGAGATAAACATGTTTCCAGGAGGCGGTGACCTCAGCACAAGGCTCCACCCGATGCGTTTCGTCATTAAGAGGATATATCTTCACAGGGCCCTTCACAGGGTACAATTGTGTTGCATGGCCGAGCAGTTGGCAGTTAAAGTAGCCCAGTGCCGAATAGCAAAATATGCCCCGGTCATGAAGGGGGTATAATAGTAGTTAATAAAATAAATAACTTTCTGCACTTAGATGTATCTCTTTTAAAATTGAAATCAGTCCTGTTCTGGGAATATCTACCTTGTAAGCTGATGTGTGGGAAGAAAAGGTCTAGTGGGTTTACATTCTCCTTTTCTCTCTATCTCTCTACTATATAATACCTAAAGTGACCCTGTTGCCATACTGAAGTTCACAAAAAAAAGTTAAACCTGTTAAAGAGGAGATGGCTGTCCATGTCGCCAAACACCACTCATCCCTCGAAGTCTGCAGGGAAACTGACACTTTCAGGAGTGCCGGGATAGCGACAGCTTTCACTTTTTCTTCTTGCTGACCTTCACTTCACTGCAGGAAACAAAAGTGATGTAAAGGTTGAGGGGAGAAACCAGGAAGAACTGAGGGGCACCCATGAGATCGACACTCCCAGAAGTTCGGGTTTACCCGTTTTGTTTTCTTATTTTTTATTTTGGTTTTCAGTTTTTGAAGATCTACAGATGTGCCATGACAATCTCTGGAGCTCTCTGGGTTTTTTTCAGCCACAAAAAGGTGGCAATCTCGTGTTGAAGGTCAGCCATTGTTTGCCTAACTGACAGGTTTCCTTAAATCAAACAGGTGCTAAAACATGGTCTAATCACAGTTGCTTAGACAGGCGAACAAGCAGGTGTGGTGTTGAAATATATTATATTGTCATAAGTTTTTGGACACCTGCTTTTACACGCACATGAACTTTAATGGCACCCCAGTCTTAGTCCATAGGGTTCAATATTGAGTTGGCCCATCCTTTGCAGATATACGAGCTTCAACTCTTCTGGGAAGGCTGTCCACAAGGTTTAGGAGTGTGTCTATGGGAATGTTTGACCATTCTTCCAGAACCGCATTTGTGAGGTCTGGCTCAGTCTCCACTCTAATTTATCCCAAAGGTGTTCTATCGGGTTGAGGTCAGGACTGTGAAAGCCAGTCAAGTTCCTCCAACCCAAACTCGCTCATCCACGTCTTCATGGACCTTGCTACCGTCCCAATACTTTTTACAATAAAGTATATTTGTGTTCATCCACTTTAATATGTATATGTTACTTAGCCTTGGCCTAAAGATTGCTTCATTTGTGATAAATCAGTTATATTTTGTATGGCATTACTGTACCGTATGCATTCGTTTTATTAAACATTCCTTGTTATCCTTTAGTATTAAGAAAAAAAAGACAATGTTATTTTATTCTTTTGTACCAATCAATGAACCTAAATGACTCTTTGCTTATATTTCCCTGTTTAATTTAGCTGAAAACCAATCACATTTCCCATTGCAGTGGCTTCGGTACATATAATTTAATCAGAAAAAGAAAATAAAGGGAGCCCGATCAATCCACCTCTATCAAGTTGTAAAAACAATATTTTCATTTGAGCAAATTCATTGCATTGAGACAGAGCACTAATGAATGCAGGGTCACTCTGGGTCTGACTCCTGGAAGCAAGAAAATGGGCTCAAATATTTACTTCTCGGTATAAAACAGAACCAACAAGGATTCAACGTCTCAAGGCTACTGTGGGCAAAGAAAAGACAATTTAAGAGATGACAGCTGTAGATTGAAAGCAAGTAGATATTACAACTGCTCGATAAAGGATATCACATCCCAAAATTGGAGCTATTTCCATAAACCAACTTACTATATGTTTAAAAAATAAATGACTCTTGTGCTTTTTTCCGTAAAGGGCAAAGCAACAGGGGGACTATAATCCTTCATTCTCCAGCAGCACATTCTCACTTTTTGTTTACTGTGAGCTGCTCAATTCAGTTGACAGGTGTAAAAAAAATAATACTAAAGACTAATGCCATATACACACAACCGGACTTTTCAACGGAAAAATCTGGTCATTTGTGTGGTAGTCCGATGGACTAAAACCAACGCTAGGGCAGCTATTGGCTACTGGCTATGAACTTCCTTATTCCACGCCATCACGTTCGAATCCGTCTGACTTTTGGAGTGATCGTGTGTGGCCAAGACCGTTCGTTTGAAAGTCTGGCGGACCTCAGCTGCAAAGTTCATCGGATTTTCCGCCGGACCAAGTTCGTCGAAAAGTCAGGTCGTTTGTACGTGGCATTACTCCATATGATAGCACTGGGCCAGTCTGTAGGCAGGTTGGGTTGTTGGTTATCCAGGCTACTCAGATGAAATTGGCTCTGCTCGGGGGTGCGCAGGCTGCATGGGAGGAATCGGGAGGCCAAGCTTGAGGATGTTGCCACCAGCAACACCTGGACTGCACTTAGGAAGCCTTCTTCAGTAAGGACTCTACCTCTCAAGGACTCTCACCTATAGGAAGGAAGGCTTCCCTGCCTAGCCGGTCACTGCCCTGGTGCACATCAGGATGGGCACTTAGGCCGCGTACACACGCGGGGACTGTTCGCCCAACTTTGTCCGTCAAACAGTTTCGGCAAACAGTCCGCTCAAAATTAGCATGGACGGACTTGCCCACACACGACGAACGAACAGTTTGCTGAAACCGCGCGCGATGACGTGAACGGCACGTACGACGGGACGAAAAATACGACGTCCTATACACTGCATTATAACTTTCGGCGTGTAAATCCTTTCTGAGCATGCGCGGAACTTAGTTTGACGAACAAGCCTACACACGAGGGGACTGTTCGCTGAAACTTTGTTTCAGCGGACAGTTTTTCGGAATTTCCGAAAAACCTTGTTCAGCGGACTGTTCGCTGAAACTGTCCGCTGAAAGCCCACACACGAGCGGACTGTTTGCCGAAACACTGTTCAGCGGACAAAGTTGGCCGAACAGTCCCCGCGTGTGTACGCGGCCTAAGGCTTTTTCAGGCTCCACTGTCTACAGGCTGGTTCCTGTTTAATGGCCCTCTCTAGATAATAAAGCCAAGTTCTGGTTAACAGCCCCATTTAAAAAAACATATCAACACGGGCACATCCCATGCTTCTGACCATTCTGGCTTACTTTGATGTTTGACATACCTCCGATTTGAAGGAAACCTTTCTAAAAATGCTACTTGTCAGGCTCATGTTGGCTTCAGAGTTAAACTTCAGGTTTCAAGAGATTCCCCCATAACCCCTGAAACCACCTCCCGCCATTTAGGTTTTTAAATCTCCTCATACATAGCTTAAATTCCACTGTAGTGTGGCTGGTCAAGTCAGAGGTCCTTCCTCTTCTCCTCCATTGTCAGCAGTGGGCATTCGCTAATCCCAGGCAGTGCAGCACTTAGGTGACTATGCCTAAGCACCATTCAGTACAGTATGACCACCCCCCCCCCCCCCAAGGAGGTGTGTTCATGATGGCCTAGGCTCACAGGAAGTGGGTTAGATGACACTTGGCATCATTCAAACCAGTGTCAGGTGTTTGTGATAAATTCCCAACACTGGGCTCTCCAGGATGCAGAGACGATGCCCCAGTCTGCTTCTTCACCAGGGCCCCTGATGGTGGGGATGGACTTGCAGAAAGCTAGAACCAGGTTGTGGCCCCCCAGGTATGCCCAGCTGAGGATGCAGAGTCCACTCGGTGTGCAGATTATAAATGGCAGGAGAGAAAGGAGATCCAAGAAACAAGCCGAGATCAGGGCGGGCAGCAGGCAAGCACAGACAGTAGACAAAGCCAGGGTCAGTGCATGGGAAGCCAGACACTGAGTATACCTAATAGTAGGCAAACAGGAGCTCAGAGAATTGGAAAGTTGCTCAGGCAATGCGGACTACAGTAATATTATGCTTATATAGAGAAGCAAACTGGTAGGTGGGCTAGGAAGCGATGGAATAGAAAGTAAATATAAACCCACAGAATACATGTAATAGTAGCATAGTTCCCAACTGTCTCTGATTTGAAACAAAGTCCCTCTGTCCCTCTTTCCCCCTCATTTTGGTCTGATCTATATAGTCTTACATGAAATTCATTTTTATCATTCAAGAAGTGTTTCACAGTGCTAAACCTTTCATTACATTTTTTAAATTGCTGCATTTGAAATTTTAAAAAGCCAAAATAAAGGAATAGTAATGGCAAATGAGTTTAACTACAGTAATCATTTTTTTTGTATAATTTTCCTTTAAGGTGGCTTGGCAGGGGGTGTGTCCCATGCCTACATACTTTTGCTAATAGGTGTCCCTCATTCCCATCTCAAAAAGATGGGAGAAATGAAGTAGGCAAACCGGATCTCACACAACCAGAAAGTTGCTCAGGCAACGCATGATGCAGTGATCATATATATTATGATTTTATAGAGAAGCAAACTGGTAGGTGGGCCAGGAAGTGATGGAAGAGAATGGAAACATAAAACCCACATAATACATGTAATAGTATGCAAATAGGCGCTCAGAGAACTAGGAAGTTGCTCAGGCAACGTAGGCTGCAGTGATCATATACAGTATAGTATGATTATATAGGGAAGCAAACTGGTAGGTGGGCCAGGAAGTGATGGAAGGGAAAGGAAACAAACTCCACAGAATACATGTAATGGTAGGCAAACAGGAGCTCAGAGAACTAGGAAGTTGCTCAGGCAACGTAGGCTTTGGTGATCATATACAGTATAGTATGATTATATAGGGAAGCAAACTGGTAGGTGGGCCAGGAAGTGATGGAAGGGAAAGGAAACAAACTCCACAGAATACATGTAATGGTAGGCAAACAGGAGCTCAGAGAACTAGGAAGTTGCTCAGGCAACGTAGGCTTTGGTGATCATATACAGTATGTAGCACTGAACTCCGAAGGAGCTGCTGGTTTTTATTGGGCTTACTGTTACCTCATCTGCTCGCCTCTCTGTCTTAAGGGTCCCATTGGTAAATAACCCAAAGAATGTTAGTTCCAACACTTAGTCCTTTTTCCAATATTTATTTGAGTTAAACACAAAGTCTTTCAGGAAAAGGGTGGAGGGTTAAGGGAATTTCATGTACCTGGTAAATGCGAGTTAGTGGTATTTTCCCGATCCAGAGGACAATAGCTTCCACTGGATCCAGCAACCACCAGATAGGCTTCTCTCACCAACCTAGCAGCCGGTGGGATGCTTCACAAAAGTCTCTGCCACAGACTTGTAAATTCAGATGGAACTTCTTGTAATATTAGAGAACTGTCACACGGTACCATTTCCTTTAATTGACCAGACTATACTGTATGGTTGATGACCTGGGTTGCATCCTCCGACTGAGTTTCCAGGCCCCTCCAGAGATACCAGCCTTGATGCTTGGTCCTCTCCTGGAAAAGTCCTCCCCTGGATCCTTCAGTCGCTTGGCTTCTCCCCGCAGGCAAGACAGCACAGGACTCCCCGTGGATCGGTAGGTCCCAATACTTTCCGTGCTTACCATTTCAGTTGCGAAGCCTCAGACCAGCCGGTCCCGAGGCGCAGGAACATGCAGCACACACCGCAGGCCAGGAGGACCATGAGGTTGGGATAGTGAACCCCAGAAAAACCCTTAACGCAATGGCGTTAGTACCTTAAATACCCCCACCCAGAATGCACAGCGGGTGAACCACTCCCACTGAGCCACCTCCGAGCAAAGATGGTATCCAATGCATCCAGCCTGTTGCATTGCTACACTTACCGGGGGTGACAGCGACACCTACGGTCAAGTGGAAACCAGCGCAACTCAGCTGAACTGATACAGAAACCAGAACTTTGGAATAATTAGCCTGAGCCAAACTGCAGCCTCAAGCAACTTACATTTTAAAAAAAACAATAGCTTCTGCTCATTAGGAGCAGGGCGCTACAAGTATATTGTGATTATATAGGGAAGCAAACTGGTAGGTGGGAAAGGAAGTGATGGCAGAGAAATGAAATATAAACCCACAGAATAGCAGGTGATGCCCAAAGGTGAGCACAGAAATCATATAACACATGTGAATAGGATCACAGGTCTAGCAGAAGCATTAGAGCAAGGAGGTAAGAATTTTACAGACAGGATACTGCAGGCTGAACTGTGACAAGAAGAGAAGTGGCACTGAAGTTCAGATTGCTGAGTCTGAGGGCGGCAGCGCTTTAGAGGAGCTGAATATTACAGTGAAAACTCCACTTTAAAAAAAAAAAAAAATGTAAACACGCCAGGCTACTTATATTTTAACTTTATATACAACGGTCAAGTTAGCCTTTAATACTTTTTAACCCACTAACCTGCAGCATGTACACAGATACCTGTCACTTTCATATGCAGCATGCTTTTTCTGACTCCGTGAACGTACTTAAACTAGACAGGAGAAGACTAGCAATGTCAACTCACCTCTTTCCACTCATGACAGGTGTCCTTTAAGGCACAAGCTACTTCTTTCTCTGACTGGATTATATTTTAAATATTTCATGCGTGCATTATGTATATTTGTGCTTCCTCAGCTCATGTTTTGCTGATTTCTGGGTTATCACTAATGATCTCATCTTCCAGACTGAGGTCTGTGTTCTTTAAATTGTACCTTATCGAATAACAGCATTACAAGACCCACGGAGGCTGTATCTTTTACATGAAATGGACCTGACAGGCCAAGAGGGTCATCGGTGAGGACCTTTCTGTGACAGTATCCTTCATACAGAGACGTGTGCTTTCAAAGCTTAACGATCAGAGGGGGGAAATGTACAGGAATATTCAATGTTACAGAAAAAATATTAAAAGGTAGATTTGTATCCTATATCCAATAAAATGATTTATTATTTATGCATTTCCTGAATGTACACTACTCAGATGTCCTCCTAATCCTTGTATACCATGTTATGGATATTTGCAACCACTTGACACGGTGACACTCCTGGTAAACTAGTACAGATGCCCTTCTCTTAAAAGGCATGGCTGGGTTTTACATCTTCTGTTACAGCAATATTTGCTAGGTTGGTGATAGATCATTCAGTTATCACATATGATTCTCCAGATTCAAGGATTGCTTGCAATAAGTGAGCCTTTGACCTTCCTAGGTGGAGATAACGAGAGTCCCTCACACTTAGAGGCTTGTAGTATTGCACACAGCGATTCCGCCACATAAAAGAAGGTAGGATCATCTAATTGCACATCCACTGCTGTCATGGTGAGAAATTCAGAAGATGTCAGGTGTTCAAAGATCTGTTGTAGGGCAGGCAGTGTCCTCTATATCCTATTCTTCTTCACTCCATTCTTCAGAAATCATCTACCATCTATGGTTAGATATCGGGATGGGGCTGCTTTAGGACAAAAAATGAGTCCCCAGGTTCTTTAACCACTTCAGCTCCAAAATATTGTACCCTTTTAATAACCAGGCCAATTTTTTGTTATTTCGCACTGTGCTACTTTAAAGCAGTTGTATGCCCAAAAAATATGATTCTCCAGGATCATGGATTGCTTGCAATAAGTGAGCCTTTGACATTTCTAGGTGAAGATAATGAGAGTCCCTCCCACTTACAGGCTTGTAGTATTACACACAGCGATTATGTCACATAAAAGAAGGTAGGATTATCTAATTGCACATCCACTGCTATCATGGTGAGAAACTCAGAAGATGCCAGGAGTTCAAAGATCTGTTGTAGGGAAAGCAGTGTCCTCTATATCCCGTTCTTCACTCCATTCTTCAGGAATCATCTACCATCTATGGTTAGATATCGGGATGGGGCTGCTGCTTTAGGACAAAAAAATGAGTCCCCAGGTTCCTTAACCACTTCAGCTCCAAAAGATTGTACCCTTTTAATAACCAGGCCAATTTTTTGCTATTTCGCACTGTAAAGCGGTTGTATGCCCAAAAAAAAACCTAAAAAACTGTAAGGCAAAGCCATAATGAGCTCGTATGCACCGCGTACAAGCTCATTATGAAATACTTACCTTAGAACGAAGCTCCCACAGGGCCGCCCGGTCACTGCTGAGGGAGCTGACATGTTCCCTTGGCATTTCTTCCGGGCTCGCGGCTCCAGCGCTGTAAGTGGCCAGAGCCACGATGACGTCACTCCCTCCGTTCCAGCAAGTTCCGGCACGATACACTGAACCTTCACTGGGCCTTTCCCTGCGCCTGCGCCGCTGACGTCAGCGGTTGCATGCAAGGTGAATATCTCCTAAACCATACAGGTTTAAGAGATATTAATTGTACCTACAGGTAAGCCTTATTATAGGCTTACCTGTAGATAAAAATGACCAAGCGGACAATACAACCGCTTTAACTGGCGATTGCTCGGTTGTTGCGATGCAACACTGCACACAAACAAAAAACTTCACACGAATTAAGCTTTCATTTTGAAGGTATTCGATCACCACTGGGATTTTAAATTTTGTAATAAAAAAGAAAAAAGCCAAAAAATGTAGAAAACTAAATTTTTTTTACTTTCTGCTATAAAATATATCCATTAAAAAAATTTAAAACTTCAAAGTTTTGGCCAAAATGTATTCTACTACATCTTTGGTAAAAAAAAAGCAAAAAAACAAACAAACAGTAAGTGTATCGGTTTGTTTGACAGTTATAGCGTCTACAAACTATGGGATATATACTGGATTTTGTTTTTGTGCTACTAATTGCAGGGATCAGCGTCTTATGTACCCAAACAAAATTTATATAATTTATTTCACAGAAATAAAGCTTTCTTTTGGTGGCATTTGATCAACACTGGGTTTTTTATTTTGCAATATAAAAGAAAAAAAAAGAGAACATTTTGAAAAAAAAAAAGATTTTTACTTTCTGCTTTAAAACATCCGCATTAAAAAAAAATTTAAAAAAATAATTTCTTCACAAATTTTGGTCAAAATGTATTCTGCTACATGTCTTTGGTAAAAAAAATCCCAATAAATGTATATTGATTGGTTTGTCTGACGGTTATAGCATCTAAAAACTATGGTATATATATACCGGAATATTATTTATTTATTTTTTTACACTACTAATGGCGGTGATCAGCGGCTTTTAATGGTGACTGTACCCAAACAAAATGTATATCTATTTTCCTCACACAAATAAAACTTTATTTTGGTGGTATTGGATCACCACTGGGTTTTTTAATCTTGTGATATAAAATAAATAATCCCCAAAAATTTGAAAAACAATATGTGTTACTTTTTGCTATAAAACATATCCATTAAATTTTTTTTTTTAAATCTTATTTCTTTATACATTTTGGCCAAAATGTATTCTGCTACATGCCTTTGATAAAAAGCGTATATTTTATTTGTTTACACTACTAATGGCGTGATTAAGGACTTATAATGGTGACTGTACCCAAACAATATATATATATCATTTTTTTTCCACACATAAAGCTTTCTTTTGGTGGTATTTGATCCCCAGTGGTATTTTTAATCTTGTGATATAAAGCAAACAATCCCAAACATTTTGAAAATTAGATTTTTTTTTTTTTTTTTTTGTAAATTTGTTTATGAAATTTGTTCTTTTTATATTTTATTTTTAGATGGCTATGTTTTTTAGCAAAAAGTTAAAAATATATTTTTCTTCATAAATTTTGGCCAAAATTTATTTTTCTTAATGTTTTTGGTAAATATATATATATATATATATATATATATATATATATATATATATATATATCAACAAGTGTATATTTTATTTGTTTACACAGTGGTGGTGATCAAGGACTTATAATGGTGACTGTACCCAAACAAAATATATATAATTTTTTTTTTCCACACATAAAGCTTTCTTTTGGTGCCTGCTTTTTTGATCCCCACTGGGTTTTTTAATCTTGCGATATAAAATAATTAATCCCAAACATTTTGAAAAAATATATATATTTTATTTACTTTTTGCTATAAAACATATCCATCAAAACAAAAAAAGAACAAATTTCTTCATAAATTTTGGGCAAAATGTATCCAGGTTCATGTCATATGCATTACAAAAAAAAAAAATTAAATTTCTTCATAAATTTTGGGCAAAATGTATTCTGCTATATGTCTTTGGTAAAAAAAAAAAAAAAATAATCCAATAAGTGTATATTAATTGGTTTGTCTGACAGTTATAGCATCTACAAACCATATATATATATATATATATATATATAACATTTTTTAATATATTTTGTACATTTTGCACAGTATATTTATCATTATCATCATTATTCTGCTGGGGAAATTGTGGGATTGAACTGGCACTAATTAGGTGTACCGTAGGCCTCATTACACCTCTATATATATATTATATATATATAATGGTTTGCTGACGCTATATATATATATATATATATATATTCTATATACTGGAATTTTTTTTTTAACAGGACTGCGATGGGCTGATCTGACTGACTCTGGGAGGAACGAACTGCCACTGACATCACCAGTACCACCAATATAGCGATCAGTGCTAATGATATGCACTGTCACTGTACTAATGACGCTGCCTAGGAAGGGGTTAACATCAGGGGCGATTAAAGGGTTAAATGTGTGCCTGACTATGTGTAATGTGTGTGATATTTGCTGCTTTTACTAAGGACCTTGTTGTTGTTTTTTCCCTGCCAAGCGGGAAAAAAGAAAAAAAACAGTGAGATCCCCTGTCTGTGAAGAGAGCTCTGTATTGTTTACAATCGCAAAGCTCTGTTCCGTGAATCCCTGAGCCGATCAGTGGGTGCCGGTGGCCAATCATTGGCCGAGACCCACAGATCGGCTTGAGCTGTTATGAATCACACATAGCGGGCCAGCAGGGACATGCAGATCACACACTAGGTACGTGACCCAGCACAGGGGGGCCGCTTTGCTTTAGGGTGTCGGAAAACAAATCTGTGGCTTTACTCAATATGTAAACAAAGGTACTCCCTGCAAAAAAGATATTAGTACACACCATTCCCCTTGCCCACAACACCAATTTCTGCTATAAAGAGCTGAAACTGGCGGCAGAACCCGAAACTGGCGGGAGTGTTGATTTCCTGTTTCCCATTCAACACAGAAGAAGTGTTGAAAATGCTGGATTTTGCAGGATCTTCAGCCAGTTTCTCTGTACTACAGTAGAGATGGGGGGGGGGGGGGGGCACCATCAGCAGAAGGAGCAAAGTGACCTAAATTGTTTGATAGCAGGTATAAGGGTGCCAGCTATGGTTGCCACCTGCCCTGGGATTGAAATCTTGTGTCGGGTTAGGGTTAGGGTTAGGGTTTCCCCTTGAAGAACAAGGTCAGAACTAAGGGCTAGGGTGCCCCCAAAGGTCCAAAGGTCTGCCCCACAAAGGTCGAAGGTCAGGAGGTGGACACAGGAGTAGAACACTTGCGAACGCGGTCTCCTCTGACCTCTGATATCAACAAGGCATTTTCCTCCACACAACTGCCGCTCACTGGATAGTTTCTCTTTTTTGGACCATTTTTCTGTAAACTAGAGAGATTGTCGTGTGTCGTGTGTGAAAACCCCAGTAGATCAGCAGTTTTTGAAATACTCAGACCAGCCCGTCTGGCACCAACAACCATAATATGTGATTTAAAAAAAACAAAAATTATTTGTATGGCTTCAACATTTAAAATTTATAAAAAAAAAAAAAAAAGAGAGAGGAAAAAAAAGAAAAACAAAGCTAATAAAATAATTTTCCCCAGTTCTGTCTGATGCCAAAGACCAAACCATAAGCAGCAGACTCAATGGGGTTTCATTTACTAAGAACAAATTAGTTCACTTTCTATTATTTTTGCTGACTTCCAGTTATTTGCAAGCAAAAATACTTCTATTTTTTATTTAGAAATTCTTGCAAATATTGGATGGGATTTTTGAGACTCCAAAACCAAAAATCAAATTAATACATTTTTATCAATACAAAAATCATTAAAAACCCCACATACAACAATATAGTAAAATCAAACCACACATTTTTTAGATAATGTTGTATGTGGTGTTTTTAATGAGTTTTGTATTAATAAAAACAAATTGATTTAATTTTTGTGCCTCCAAAATTTGCAACAATTTCTAATTGGGATGTGGTGCCTTTGGTTCAAAGATCAGCATGAACATTGGTGAATGTTGTACTTCTATTTTTCTGTTTCACTAATTTTTATTCAATATTTTTAAAGACATAAAACCTAACCTCATGTAGATATATAAATAAAGAGTGAAATATCGGTGAATTTTTTTTCTTGCACATCATTGGGTATTCTTTGCGAAGTGAACATTCACCACATTCACTGAGCTAAGTGAAAATGTCCTTGCAAAGTGAAAATTGACTTTGAACAGTGAACATGCTCTACTCCTCTAATAATTCAATCCCAATGTATCTTTGTTCAGACTGTATAACCAATAATCAATGAATTGGTTAATAATGTATGGAAGTCATTCAACTATTAATTAGCATTCCCTCGCTGAGAATGCATCATAATCCGCAGAATGCAGATTCGCAGGACATTTCCATTGATTTTGTATAATTTGCCTGTTACGCATATTTGTCAACATTTGTTCTCGGGTTGCCAAAACAAATCAATCATGTCTAAAAAGCAGATGAATTGCAATCATTTACAAATTAGAATCTAACTGACACAAAAGACTGTATTGTACTGGGAGCGATAAATTTGCCATTATGTCTCATAAAGAGATTTTTTTTTTTTTTTTCAAATTGAATTTTTTTTTTAGGACAACAACATATACAAGAGATGTATTAAATTAACAAAATATATATATATATATTTTTTTGCCAATGAATTTCCTAAATATTGATAAACCTGTTTTTAGCATAGAAAAAAAAATTACTTATTTTTTCCAGGTGGCTTTTCTGTTCTTTAAAAAATAAACCAAACTGAAAAAATACATCTTTGTAATTCCACACACATTTAGATGGAAGAAATTGAAGTTGGACTGGGTTAAAAAAAATAATAATAATAATAATAAAAAAAGTCCCCGTTGATTTGTCCTTGGGTATGCAGCCAAAACATTGCTAAGCCTTGCAGCACAAAAATATATAGACATTATTTCTAACCCAGCAAGAGTTTTACGGGGACCAATGCGAAAGTCAATTGGTTGTTTGGATTTCTTGCTGTTTTTATTCAGGCCTTACAAGACTTGCAGCATTTTACGAACGTGCAAACCGCCTTTCTAACAAATGCTAGTCTTGACAGATTGTCAATCTGGGCCTGGTTGGCAAACATTTCAAGAGTCGTCAAATGTGCAAATTAGTAATAGCATTGTGATGAAGGGCAGAGGCCAATGAGGGCTTTGTAAGAGGTCTTACTCATGAGGAGGCCATGGACAGACAGATGTCTCACCGGGAATGGTGAGTGGTAACATATAAGCTCATCCATCTTTCTGCTGAGACCCACTGAGCTGTAATTCTTGACTTGGCAGAGAGAAAGCAGCAAAGCACTTATGGTTAAAGCTGAACTCCAGCAAACAGTTCCCATTCAGTGGAATCGTATATGGGAGTCATTGCACCTGTCAAATCAATTTTTATCTCTGTCCATCCAGTTTGGATATGTAAATAGCTCTACCACCCAGCACAGCCCTAGCTGACAATGTAGGCAACCTGGTTGTTCTTTGCTGAAGTTAGGTAAGGCCCTTTTCAGACTTGGTCAAGTGGATCCGTTTGGCAGGCAGGTAACAGGTCTGTGTCCACTACGCTATGAAGAGCGGATACAGACACAGCCCGCTGTCCGTTTCCATCAGACTTTCATCGGATCTGATCGGCTGGGTGGATGGGGAATGTATCCCCATCCATCTGTTTTTAGTGGACCGAATCGGATTGGATACCAGCGGGAGACAGTGGACACATGTCCATAGCAATACATGAAGTCCACCTGAAAAACTGACCGGCAGACCCGATCAGTCCGTCAGTGTAAAAGACTCTTACAAGTCCCTTCCCCAGCCTGTGACTGGACAGTAAAGGATAAGAAGCAGACTAGCTCTCTGCGTCATTCTGCTCTCTCCTCCTATCCTATGTTTCTTGCACTGAGCCCATCTGATTGGCTCCTTGTGCTGCATCCCATTCCCGCAGTCTGAACTCTACTGCACATGGGAGTGCAAGAGGCTGATTCCAAGTCAAAGTAACCACTACAACACTGGGCAAGTCTGATGCCGCGTACACACGATCGGAATTTTGGTCGGAAAAGACCCTGATGGTTTTCCCAACGGAATTCCGACGGGATTCCGCTCAAGCTGTCTTGCATACACACGGTCACACCAAATTCCGACCATCAAAAACGTGGTAAAAGGACAGCACGTACGACGGGACTAGAAAAAGGAAGTTCAATACCCAGTCGCCAATAACTTCCATCTCGTAGTTGAATCTGAGCATGCGTGAATTTTTGAACATCAGAATTGCATACACACGATCGGAATTTCCAATAGAAAGTTTAAATTGAGAACCTGCTCTCAAATTTTTGCTGGCGGGAATTGGGCCAGCTAAATTCCGATGGAGCATACACACGGTCGCATTTTCCGACGAAAAGCTTTCATCGGTCTTTTGCTGGCCAAAATTCCGATCGTGTGTGCGCGGCATGCCACTTCTCACCTATATGTAAAAATCAACAATTTTGCTAGAAAATTATCTAGGACCACTAAAACATCATATATGTATATATGATGTAGCCCGGTAAAGGTGCCGCCTGGAGAAGGGTGGGACTTCCTTCTACCAGTAGTGACCAAATCCTCAATGTGTCTGGTTTCGGATGTCACACAGTGGGAGGAACAGCATCAGTTCCTCTTACTGTGTCCCAGGAACCGGATGTCATTGGTTACATCCTTACTGGGCTCCCTGATTTCACGGGAGAGCCCGGTAAAGGTGCCGTCTGGCGGAAGGTGGGACCTCCTTCTGCCAGAAGTGACTAAATCCTCAACGCTTCTGGTTTCGGACGTCACACAGTGGGAGGAACAGCATCAGTTCCTCTTACCGTGTCCCAGGAACCGGATGTCATTGGTTACATCCTTATCGGGCTCCCCGATCTCATAGGAGAGCCCGGCAAAGGTGCCGTCTGGCGGAAGGTGGGACCTCCTTCTGCCAGAAGTGACTAAATCCTCAATGCTTCCAGTTTCGGACATCACACAGTGGGAGGAACAGCATCAGTTCCTCTAATGACACGTACACAAGACCGTTTTTTCCGTCAGAATAAACTGTGGCGGTTTTTCCGAAGGAGTTCCGCTGAAATGAACTTGCCTACGCACGATCACACCAAAGTCCGATTGTTTAGAACGCAGTGACATACAACACGTACGATGGGACTAGAAAAAGGAAGTTTAATAGCCAGTAGCCAATAGCTGCCCTTGCGTTGTTTTTGGTCCGTCAGAACAGCATACAGACGAACGGTTTTCCCGATAGAATACACCTACAATGCTTCCATAAAAAAACATTCAATGTTTGCATTAAGGACACAGAACTGCATAATGTGCATTTTTTTATATCTGACGGGAGTTTAGCTTTAATTATTTTCCCCATCCTGTTACAGTGACAATAGAGAAGGATTAGCCTGGGTTGAGGAAAGTCAATGGACAGACAAGAACTGTAATCTCTGTGCGGTAACGGGTGCTTACAGTGGCCAGAAGTGCTCATTGTCACCCCCTTGCCCAGCTGCTGCATTCGTCTATGAAACCTGAAAGTGAATCTGGCCATATATCATTTCCCATAGAGAAAAGTATGAACTACAGTAAAGACTAGCCCTCCTGTACCTGGTACATCAGTGACCGGCTGATTGGGAACTCACCAGCATCAAGTCAAACAATAATACTCAGAACTATATGTAAACTAAACATAATCACCCCATAAAGAAAATGGATCCAAGTATTAAAAATTCAATGTAGGATGTAAGAACCGGAAAAATGCCTTTATTTATCTGTGTCTAGCAGAGAGTGGCCCAGTTGCAGTTTACCTATAAAAGTGTTTGCCATTTCCAGTAAGTGCCCTCATTAGTTTTATCAGGTTTTCGCAAAAATTTGCAAACATTTTGTCAATTTGTAATTAATGCATTTTTTTTCTGTGCACAAAATCTATAATTTTGTGAAGAGATCTGGAAATATTCATTGGTGGTCAGATCATTAGTTTAACCACTTGACCTCTGGATGGTTTTACCCTCCTTAATGACCAGGCCATTTTTTGCTATTCAGCACTGCACAACTTTAAATGGCAATTGCTTGGTCATACAACACTGTATCAAAATGAAATTTATACCGTGTTTCCCCTAAAAATAAGACCTAGCCCAAAAATAAAGCCTACTGTGATTTTCGGGGGAAGGGCTGCAATATAAGTCCTAACCATAGAAAATAAGCCCTAGTTTAAAATGGTTGTTGAATCCTTGGATGCATTGTAAAGTTATATAGTGTGAACTGTGTATAAAGCTGTGATCTATGTGTGATTAATGCCTTCCGTACAGCGCCGCTTGGCGCTCAGCTGACATCCCGCTGCTCTCCTCCTCTTCTCCCAGCTGTTAGTGATGGATCTTGGCCCCCCTCCTCTGCAGTGCTCGGAGCAGGGAAGGGAGCTCTGGCGGGCCATAGAATCAGGGCTTTTTCACACTGTGAGTGTTTGTGATGATCACTGTAACTGGAATCGTTTGAACTGTCATGAATGGCTTTCACTCATGACTCATTGTTTACTATTGTGATGCTGTGATTGGCTACAGCTATCACATGGTACAGGGTGCTGTGATTGGCTCAGGTGCCAAATAATCACCGGTGACCAATCTCAGATCGCACACAGTAGTAAACATTTATGTTATGAATGGATTCCCTTTTTTTGACTGTTGTTTACTAGGTGTCTTGTGATCGCATAGCGATCATGTAGTATCTGTGCTGCTCATATCGCCCCGATATTGAGCATCGATGTGCCAGTGGGACATGCCAGTGTCTATGAGCGGGGCAATGTATGGGTACATCATGGTGCCTGTTCAAGCCATCGGCCAGCAGTAAAATTACTGTTGGCTGGTCAGCAAGTGGTTAAAGAGGGTGTAAACCCAATCTTTTTTCTAATTAAGGCTTGTACCTTGTACAGTATAGGATTTCAAGTCATCTGTGCCTAGCCTTGCCACAAAGAGTTAATACAGCTCTGAGCAGTCCTCTTATGTTTTTTCAGTGAGATAAAAAGGGTCAGACAGAGAAATAGATGTCAGTTTCTCCCCCTTGCTATGAGTGACAGGTGATTTACATATCTCATGCACGAGTGTGACAGAGGCATTCTGTGTACTTCCCACCCCCCCTCCTTAATTCTGGATGTTAGTGATCATGGGGTATAATTCACAAGGCCAGCAGAAGTTCAGTGTAAGAAATACACAGGAGAAAATGTATGTTGACAAGGGAAGTGTAGAGGTGGGTGGGGAGTCTACTGACATCACGTCTCCACCCACAGAACCTGCAGTTTTTTGGGTCTCATAACAGACAGAGGGGAGACATTTGACAGGTAAGGATACATGCTGGAGGTTCTTGACCATGTGATCAGCCGTGCCCAATCACAGCTGATGACGATGTAAACATGAAGAGCCTTTAATTGGCTTTTCCTCATTCGCGTCTGACAGATGCTAGTAGAGGACAGCCGATCGGCTGCTCTCCTAACAGGGGGTGTCTGTGCTGATTGTTTATCAGTTCAACCCCCCCTCGGATGCCCATCCAGCACCACCAGGATGCCTCCAGGACCACCAGGGATGCCACCACACTGGACCACCAGGTATGCCACCTTAGACCACCAGGGAAATGCCAATCAGTGCCCAGGCAGCTGCCAATCAGTGCCCATCCCCAATGCCTGCCAGTGTTAGTGCCATCAGTGATGCCTATTAATGCCATCCATCAGTGCCATGTATCAGTGCCCAGCAGTGCCGCCTATCAGTGCTCATCAGTGCCGCCTATCAGTGCCACCCATAAGTACCCATCAGTGCAGCCTTTCAGTGCCCATCAGTGTCTCCTATCAGTGCCCACCAGTGCCACCCATGAGTGCCCACCAGTGCCACCCATGAGTGCCCATCAGTGCCGCCTAGCAATGCCCATCAATGCCCCCTACCGGTGCCCATCAGTGCTGCCTATCAGTGCCCATCGTCAGTGCCCGTTATTGCCCATCAGTGCTCCCTTATCAGTGCCCATCAGTGAAGGAGAAAACTTACTTATTTACAACGTTTTATAACAGAAACAAAAGAAAACTTTTTTTTTTTTTAAGTTTTTTTTTTTTTATTTGTTTAGCAAAAAATTAAAAACACAGAGGTGATCAAATACTGGCAAAAGAAAGCTCTATTTGTGGGAACAAAATTCTGTTTGGGTACAGTGTAGCATGACCGCTCAATTGTCATTTAAACAGTGACAGCCCTGAAAGCTGAAAATTGGCCTGGGCAGGAAGGGGGTGTAAGTGCCCGGTATTGAAGTAGTTAAGGAAAAATAGCTTACAATAATGGGCAGCCATTATAATGGGTAAATTATTATTATTATTATTATAAAGGATTTATATAGCGCTGACAGTTTACACAGTGCTTTAATATAATATAATATATAATAATAATAATAATAATAATAATAATTAAATAAATAAATAAATAAATAAATAAAAATAATAATAATATAATATTTTTTTTTTATTATTAAATGGAAGAATTTACAATAAATGTAAAATATTACTTTTGCAAGTAACAAGCTTTACATTTAAAGCAGATCTTCACTGCACCTGAGCACCACAAACCAAAAACACAATTTAATTCATTTTTAATATTAAAAAAAAACCTCCCCCATTTATCTATGTCTCCATGCTTTATTTTGTTGAGAATTCACTTTGAAAAACAGCCCCCCCCCCCCCTATCATTTCTGTCAGAAGACATCTTGAGTAAGGGCAGATGAATCATGTAGCATGTACTTCCTGGAATTCATCTGCCTTAGTTCACCCTCCAGCTGTTGCAGAACTAAAAGTCCCACCATGCCTCCGGTAGTAATTGTAACTGCCTTAGTTCATGCATGTAGGCAGGAGGGTGTGCTTAGCTAAGAAAAAAACCCTCCTGAAGACTCCTGGGATGTATGACATTATTTGACACCAATAAATCACTCTGAAAGACACCACCTAGCAATTCTAGACGTGGCCATCTTGAGTAAGGGCAAATTATGTAAAATAGCATTTACTTCCTGGTATCCATCTGCCTTAGTTCAGGCATGTAGGCAGGAGGGTGTGCTTAGCTGAGAGAACCCCTCCTCCTTTCCTTTCCTTCTAAAGACTCCTGGAATGTATGACATTGTTTGCCTAGGCAAGAAACCAGGAAGTAACTGAAGAAATGAAAAAAAAAAAAAAGTTGAAAAAAACAAGTCAATATGATATACTTTCCCACCTATTTACTAATGCTAGCAGCATGAGGATTAACAATAATCAATATTGATCATCATCAAATCATTCTCTGCGGCTATTACCTTTTGTACCACCACCCCCTCCCTTTAGAATGTAAGCTCTATGAGCCGGGCCCTCCTGTATTGCACTGTACTGTAATTTTTTTGTCCCGCCCTATACATTGTAAAGCTCTGCGTAAACTGTTGGTGCTATATAAATCGTGTATAATAATAATAATAATATTGATCAGGAGAGTGAACTTCCACTTTAACTGAATTTTTAGAAAACTTTTTTTGGGCGTATCATACATCACTGTATCTGTTACTGTATTGTAAGTATCATACCGTTCAGTACAGTTTGATTTGATTTAGAACACACTAATGATAAAGATGGTGAACGTTTACAAATAAATCACATATAATTTATGGAGAAAAAAAAACTATATACTTTGGCTATTAATTATAATGAATTATAAATTCATTAAAATTGTAAGTATACTTTAATTTATGAATAAGTATGAAGTGTAAGTTATACTGATATGATCATTTTATTAATGTCATTATATTATATATATATATATATATATATATATATATATATATATATATATATATATATATAAAATTATGGCTCATTAGTAATATTACAATGAATCAATGAATTATAAATTAATTAAAATTGTAAGTATACTTTAATGTATGAATAAGTATGAAGTGTTAGTTACTGATATGATCATTTGATCAATGTATTAATATATATATATATATATATATATATATATATATATATATATATATATATATATATATATATATAAAAAATGATGGCTCATTAGCAATATTACACAGACCCCAATTAAATAATGAATACGCTTTACGTATTTTTAAAAATACATAAAGTTGGCTTTAAAAGTCATAGGAAACAAAATAAGGATTGGATTGATTTACATCAGAAATCATTGATAATCACATCACCAATAAGCATTCATATATGACTTTTCCAAGATTAGGAATTATATTTTCTTATATAAAGAAGAAAAAGAATTTGCAATAATGACGCAACGTCAAGACTCGAAACATTAAACCTGTGTGTTCATTGGGCTCTTACTTGCAGGGAATATTATTTGTATATTTTCTTTTTATGGGGGTACAAAGGGCTAGAGGGGAAGCAGAAATTGCCGCCAGGCGGAATGGATGATGCCTTGAACATTTATCACCATGGTCATGTAGGGTAAATGATGACTTTACTCCGGATTAATCATAGCAGCAAAGAATACATTTTTTTTTGGTCTGTTTTACAAATTATAGTGAACATCAATTCCTTAAAGCTAAAGTTCATGTTTTTGCACAATAAAATAGAGCATTGGCATTGTACTAGAATGTTCAGTCAATGCAAATAACTTTCACATAAACCTGCATAATCCTTTTTATTTTTTATTTTTTTTTACTTGCCAATTAAAAGTTTACATTTCCGATATTGGCCATTCCCCAAAAATGCGCATTAATTAGAGAACAGTTCAATCATTTCTTGTATATGATAATTCATATTTTATTGTAACGTGTATTTTTATAAATATAAGTATGTAAAACAGACAGGATTAATCAAACTTATCATTACATTAAATATTTTTTGCAATAAAATACTTTTTAGATAAAATCACAATATAGATTGTATTTCTGCTACCCTAATATAAATGGTGGGGTACGGCTAATTTTGCTATTTTTTTTTTTATTATTAAAATGCACCTGGAAAATAATAAATATAAGTAAAATAAAATAAAAAGTAAGCACAACGAAACACAATTTTATCATGCTCCTGTACACATATGAAAAGCAAGCGGTCACTTACCCCCCACAGTTGTACCTTTCCTAAAAAATCTTCCTCCTCCCTCTCCTTTTTTAATAAGGAATTTTCTGATGGCCTTGGAGATTAAGGTGTCACTGAGCCCACCTCAGCCAGGGATACTCGCTCCCAGGCAGCGGGTCAGTTGGATTCTATAGAATCATTTCCATATGATATACTGATAGCAGTCCACAGTGAAATAGCTGAATCAAGGCATGGACTGTCAGCCTGACAGCTGGGACAGTTCCTGCTGAGGCTTACTTGTTAATCAATGTATTACACGGATATTTTACAAACATGGAGACTAACTGGCTCAGACCATGGAGAGCAAGATTACGACAATCAAACATTCAAATTAAAAGATTTCTTTATTTTTTCTTTTTTTTTATTGTGAACACCCTCAATATTTTAGCCATTGTCCCCCATTAAAACAAATTAAACATACTTTAAATTTGCAGTTAAACATACTTACATAACATACATACTTTATTTTAATTCACAGTTAAATTATAAAATATAAATATCATATATAAAATATAAATATAAAATAGTTAAAAAAATAATATAACATATATACGGGTTTTTTTTTCACTTGATTCTTAGATTTACATTTTCTGCTTGACAGATGAAAGTTATCATTTAAATATAAAATAAAGAAAATAATACAGTACAAAGGACGGGGGGGGGGGGGGGGGGATGCTGTCATCATAACGAGACAATTAATTAGTACTTTTCAGAATATATCTGTTGGTAAAATTTGAAATGGCGCAATTATGTGCAGACAAATACAAATATTTACATAATGCTCATCAATCTTCTTTAATAGAACAGATTTTCTGCTCCAGCACATTACTGCAAAAAAGTGTCACACAGTATTCTGTCACCACTAAACTGCAGCTCCAGGCAGAATCTTTAAAAATACTAACATGTACAAAATGCATTGTTGAGGGAGAAGGTGTATGTCATTCAATCTTTACATGTTACACCCCCCCCCCCCCCCATATCATCAGAGGAAAGGGAACTGGAATGTCACTGGAACCACTCGAGTGAAATGCCGGTGGTAAATAAACGGTTAAAGTCTGGCCTGACAATGACAACAACAAATATATATATATATATATATATATATATATATATATATATATATATATATGTTATAAAAGAATACAATATGTATTTTTGTCATTTACATTATATATAAAAAAAAAAAATTTTTTTCATTGCCAGACTTCATCACAATATATTTTTATAATTTATATTATGTATAATATATAACATTTATTTTATTTATTTTTTGCTAGATATTATCACAGTATGTATATTTTTTCAAAACGATGTAATACTTTTGCATTTGCCAATACTAGTAAACAAATTTCAATTTGCCAATACTAGTAAACAAATCTTCATTATTAACCTCTAGTCTAGTAATTTGTGTTCATTTACAAGTTCCATTTCAATCCTTTAATAATGTGTATATAATTCTCACAACATCCTATAGAAAAACAAAGTTACTCATCTTCTCATTAGCTGTATTGTATAGGATATGTTAATTTTATGAACCAATTTTTTAATCGTCTAATAAAGAGTTGTTAATAGTGTTATAATGATAATAAAGCGTTGCTAGTAGTATGATGATGGGTCAAATAGAGGGTTGCTAATAGTATTATAACGATAATAATAAAGATGTGATGATGATCATGGTGGTTATTATTGTTGTTATTATTATTATTATTATTATTATTATTATTATTATCAATAACAATAATAACCTCCATGACCATCATCACATCATCTTTATCTTTATTATTGCAATTACTATTATTAATAATAATAATTGTAATAATAATAATAAAAGAAGCACCAAGTTGAAGTAAAATTTCCTAAAAGGATTTAGGCACCGGGCTCCACAATATATTATGCAATTTAGCTTTGTCCTGATTGGTACACTTAAGTCCATACTGAATACATATACAGTATATATGTATTCTGTAGATACTAGTATTACTTCTAGATGATAGTGCCTCTTTTTTAAAGACTAGTAATTATCCTGTAGGGTTCTAGACGTATGATTTTTTGATACATTACACAATCTAGTTTTGACTATATGAAATTAATTGGTACACTTATTAGTCCAATATATACTGTATGTATATATATATATATATATATATATATATTTTTTTTTGTAAATACTATTATTATTTCTAGATGATAGTGTCTCTTTTTTAAAGTCTACTAATTACACTGTAGACTTCTGTACTTATATTTTTGATACATTATGCAATCTAGCTTTGTCTATATTAACTTAATTGGTACACTTTGGACCATACTGACTAAACATATAGATAGATAGATAGATAGATAGATAGATAGATAGATAGATAGATAGATAGATAGATAGATAGATAGATAGATAGATACTATTATTATTTCTAGATGTTTTTTTATGTCTAGTAATCACCCTGTAGGGTTCTGGACATATGATTTTTGATGCTTTATGCAATCTACCTTTGTCTATATGAACTTAATTGGTACTCCATACTGACTATAAAGATAGATAGATAGATAGATAGATAGATAGATAGATAGATAGATAGATAGATAGATAGATAGATAGATACTGTTATTATTTCTAGATGATAGTATCTCTTTTTTAATGTCCAGTAATCACTCTGTAGGGTTCTGGATGTATGATTTTTGATATATTATGCAATCTTTCTTTGTCTATATGAACCTAATTGGTACTCCATACTGACTATACATATAGATAGATAGATAGATAGATAGATAGATAGATAGATAGATAGATAGATAGATAGATAGATAGATAGATACTAGTATTATTTCTAGAAGATGGCGTCTCTCTCTTGTTTAATGACTAGTAATTAATTACCCCATAGGCTTCTGGACTTATGATTTTGTTTTTGCACTTGTCAAACATCTAGCACTCTACTGGTGGCGCTACTTCACATCTTGAGGCACTCTCCTAGTTGAGGCTGAACCGGATGATGTGGGAATAATTGATCCCACCAGCAGTGAAACTGTTAACGTTCACGTACTGTCAGGAACCGAGTTATTGCTTGCCATTTAAACAGGTAGTGTGTGTGTGTGCTTCCTGGAGAGATTTTGATATTTCTGAGGTGCATCTTATAATCACTAACAAGGGAAGGAGCTACATACATCAAGGTCTCCGGTGCTGGCATATCATGTTAATTCTATTCCTTCTCTCGCTCACCACTCAACACGTGACTGAGCGAGAAAGGTCACATCTTCTGTCGCTTCTGCCTGACGGATTCTCGGAGACGCTGCGCCCGGGAACTGGAGATGGTTAAAGGCAGCTGAGCAATCAGCCATTTTCTGTACGAATCGTAAAACCTCCATCTTGAGCTCCGGCATGAGATTAGATGTCTGGCAGGCTGCATACACCCAAGCCATTTATTACACATTTTCAATGCCTTTTATCCTTTTGCAGCTATTTTCGCTCTTTCAATAAGGGATATTTTAGCAAAATTAGGAACCAAAAGTGTAAAGGAAACAGGGAAGATTACTATGGGCGTAAAAATCATGTCTGGCAGGGTACATTAATGCTGGAAAAGCTGTCAAAGCCAATGGCAGAGATAGAAGGGCTCTTTGACGCTACAACAGCTGCATTTTCAGCTGGCCCAGCAATAATCTACCCACACCATGTGTCACTCACAAGGAGTCAAAAATGAAAAGGGCTTATAGAACCAGATGCATCTGTAAGGTAAAGGTACAACCGATTCAAAAAAATGAATCAAAAGTCATTCCTTTACTGGGGTGACTGACAGGGTGCTCCAGCCTTAGCTGCTCGAAAAACATTAACGAGGACAGATCGAGATGCCATGTGCACCATAAGCAAGAGCTCAGATTACCCTGACGCATTTGTTTTCAGGGAGCTGGTTAGGATTACAGTTAATTGGCAATTCAGGTTTGGGAGAATTGCCTAGTCTAAATCAAAAAAAAAAAAAATTGTTAGCGATGTAGACTTGTGATGCAAGTAAGGTAAATAGGAAAGTCCTTAGGCCAAAGCCTGGGATGCCTTGGCTGTAAACTTGAAGGACAACAAATAATTAAGAGTCAAAAGAATGGGTAGGTAAGGTGAAGAGATGTAAAAAAATAAAATCATTTTTTTTTATGTAGAGTAGATATACAATACTTTTTGGGGTTAAAGCCCACTTCTTTAGGACTTTTATGCAGAAACATGCTGTTTGCAGCTCTTACTCCGAGGCCGAGGTCTCTAAACTTTCTAAGCAAAAAAACAGTTTACTGTCCATCACACTTTAGAGGAGCCGGACTAAGGCTGGTGGGAGTAGAAAAATGCCATGCAGGCAATGGGAGTAAGCAATACCCCATCACTTGTTTTAATGGGGGAAATAGCCCCATTCTTGGTATCAGTGGGAGGAATAGCACCCCATTGTTGGTATCAGTGGAAGGAATGGTGCCCCATTATTGGTATGAATGAAAGAAATAGCACCCCATTGTCAGAATCAGTGGGAGGAATAGCACCCCATTGTTGGTATCACTGAAAGAAATAGCACCCCATTATTGGTATCAGTGTAATGAATAGCACCCAATCGTTGGTATCAGTGGAAAGAAGAGCACTCAATTGTTGGTATCAGTGGAAGGAATGGTGCCCTATTGTTGGTATCAATGAAAGAAATAGCACCCCATTATTGGCATCAGTTGGAGGAATGGTATCCCATTGTTGGTATCAATGGGAGAAATAGCACACCATTGTTGGTATCAGTGGAATGAATAGCCCACTATTGTTGGTATCAGTGGAAGGAATGGTGTCCCATTGTTGGTAGCAATGAAAGAAATAGCACCCCATTATTGGTATCAGTGGAAGTAATAGCACCCCATTGTTGGTATCAGTGCAAGGAATGGTGCGCCATTGTTGGTATCAGTTGGGGGGATTATTGCTCTATATATAATACACCAGTGTTGGTATTATTATTATTATACACAATTTATATAGCGCCAACAGTTTACACAACGCTTTACAATGTAGAGGGGGAGACAGCACAATTACAGTACAGTTCAATACAGAAGGACAGGAGGGTCCTGCTCATAGAGCTTACCTTCTAAAGGGAGGGGGTGGTGGTACAAAAGGTAATAGATGTAGGGAATGATTTGATAGGGGTGTCAGTGGAAGTAATAGTGCCCCATTGCTGGTATCAGTGGCAGGAATAGTGCCCCATTGTTGACGTCATTGGGAGGACTAGTGTCCCATTGTTGGTGTCATTCGGAGTAATGGTGCCTCATCATTAATATCAGTGGAAGGAATAGTGCCCCAAGGGCTGGATAAAACGCAAGCAAAGGGCCACTTCCGGTTCCCAGGCTACAGTTTGGAGACCACTGCACCGGGGTATAGACAGTATTTTAAGCACCATCAAGATATGCAAGAAGGGGCTGCATGAAGAAGTAGCTACAGTTGAGCATATAATGCAGCTCATTATCAAAAAACTTCAACCCACTACTCATCCAATGTTCCTATATAAAATGTTATTCTTTAGTGTATAGCATAATACCCAATCCATATTCTTGTGTATAAAACTGTTACTAGAAAACTCATGTTATTTCTGTGGTCATGATAGCTAGTATCCAAAGGAGGTCAGAAGGGAAATGAGTGGGAATGATAACTTTGGCCTTTCACAGCAACCTCTGGTGGGGTCAGGAAGGGATGTTTGCTGTACCAAACTGGATCATGCTTTATTGCCTTTCTCTGGAGCAACTTGGTTGGTTGAACTGGATGGACCTGTGTCTACTTTCACCAGATTACCTATGTGACTATGTATGTAACCTCAACAGCACATACACTACCGTTTTTTTTTTTTATTATTACTCTGACCTCCAGTCTATTAAATGCAAAAATACATTGGCGCCAAATTATTGCATTCAGATTAATGTCATGCTATTAAAATTATGCAATGCTTCCTGTGCCTGTGAATTAATGTTTCCACATTGGTTTCAGTACTGGTGAGAGAACTGGTGTGCCGGTGCCTATGGTTGCTGTGAGGCCTTAGGAGCTTGCAAGGTTGTGGGGTGGTGGTTGCAATCCCTTTCAAAGCTATTTCCCTCTAGCCAAGTAAAGAGAAGAACACTTTACAGCAGTGAATGCTACTATGTCCTGTTAGAAGAGAGGACATTTCTTTTACAAAGGGTTTTATTTTAAAAATAATTCAATCAGACAGATTAGGTAAAATAGTATGAGAAGGTTACATTACATGTGGCGAAACCGGAAACAATCCCAACAAAGGGATAAAACAAGAACATTTTTTATAACTTCCAAGTTCAACTTATCGTTATAGCTTAAAGTTCATAAGTCCCTGGGTAAAAAGTCTAAAAAATCTGGATTATGTTACGTGATGAACTAAAGCAGAGACATCCGGGCATAATGTTATAAATCGCTAAAAAAATGTAAACATGTTACCAGTGGATGTTCATATGGGAAAGTGTACGATCAATAAGTTAAGATACGTAATATTATTATTAATATTATACATGATTTATATAGCGCCAAAAGTTTACGCAGCACTTTACAATGTATAGGGGGGGGGACAACACAATTACAGTACAGTTCAATACAAAAGGTACAGGAGGGCCCGGCTCATAGAGCTTACATTCTAAAGAGAGGGAGTGGTGGTACAAAAGGTAATAGCTAATAAATAATAATAAATAATTATATAAGTAATTAAGTAATTATAAGTAATAATTATACATAATAATTATAAACTTATAATTATAACAATATTATATATAAGTAATGATACATAATAATTATATAAGTAATAAATAACAATAATAATAATAATAGTAATAAATAATTATTAAATAAGTTAAAAGGATACGATCACTGTAACCATCCACATCCCAAACCATGCCCTGAAGCCTGGTGGGCGTTAAAAATGAACATGCACAAACAGGAAAAACTGGAGCGAAAACTGAGAAATAGAAAGAAAAGGAGAAAAGAGAAAGCCAGATGGAAGAGAAAGAGAAGAGGACGTGGTGTGTGCCGGAGAGTCACTCAATTGAAAGAAGGAAGAGAGGACATTTTAACAGGGATTGCCATTTGCTCCCCAAACACATAGGAATCAAGTTATGACAACCTTTATAAAACAAAAAAGATGATCAGTGATGGAAAATTAAAGTAGATAATTTTAGCAAGAATTTTAAAAAGAGTGTTTGAAATGGATGACAACCCAACTGTGGGCCCCCCCCCCCAAAACTAAGGCAAGACACAACTTGCAAAAGAAGTGACATCATTTAATGATATGGTACAATATGAGCCTTAAGCCTCGTACACACGATCAGACTTTCCGATGGGAAATGTGTGATAACAGTCTATCCGACTAAGTATATGCTCAATCGGACAATTGTCAGACTTTTCGTGGACAAATGTTGGCTAGCAGGTTCTCAAATTTTCCATGGACAAATGTGTGTTGTCAGATTTTCAAGTACACAAGTCTGTCGGACAAAAGACCAAAGTACAAACACGCATGCTCGGAAGCAAGGAGGAGTCGGAAGCGGTCGGTCTTGTAAACTAGCATTCGTAATGGAGAATTAACATTCGTGACGCGGCAAATTATAAAATCTCAAAATGCAGCGCACAATTCTCTTCTTCTTTAATGGGATAATAATGAAGCTGCTTTGCTGGTGACACTGATGGAGTTGTTGCAAACAAATTTTCAAAGGCTTTTTTTTTCAAGTGATATCAAGGATAATATTATTATGTTTTTTATCTTTTTATTTGTGCAAGTTACCACAACACCATTATTACGTAGTTTTTAAGATACAAAGATATAACTATGTTGGTGTCCCTTGTTCATTTTACATTGTATTTTTTTAAACTGTAACTGCCTACTCCCAAACTGCCATTTGAAGTAAAACACATAGCCAAGTATTATTCTACACAATTTTTTTTATTGTGCATTAAATAAAAAAAATAAAAAAATTTGACATGCTATCTGCCAATAGAACTTAACCAAAAAGTGCATTTATGCATCCAAAAATAAAGAAAATATACCAAATCAAATCATCATTATTCAACTAAAAAAATAAGGTCAAAGCAATAACTCCAAGGCCAATAATAAATAACATCTCCTTCGATTCCGCAACATGTCTGGTTGACGAACGGCCGTTCAGAAATTAACTGAAAAGCACGAAATGAAAAACGTGAAAAGAAAAGCATGAATCAACACTCACCAAGCTTCTACTAACACGAAATTAGCAGAAGGAGCCCAAAGGGTGGCGCTAAAGAGATGAAAAACCACGTAGTATGGCTTGTAAGTATCTACGTTCGTAATTGTTGGCCAACATTTGTGTGACCGTGTGTATGCAAGACAAGTTTGAGCCAAAACTCTTCGGATAAAATTCCACAGTTTTGTTGTCGGAAAGTCCGAATCGTGTGTACGGGGCTTTAGAGTTGTAAAAAAAAAATTCTCTTTTCAACTTGAGATATTGGCAATACATGTCGGTTAAAAAAAGAAACATTATTATTTTTGAAAACAGACCCTAGAATTCATAAACAGTGTCCTAGACACTGAATAGGGATCTGTCTCCTGTCCGTGTAACAAATCGTGCAACTTGCGTTGCCAATAATGTAACCGTCAGTGGATTGTTTATGAATCTGTTGCAGATTTGTCTCAGACAGAAATGTGGGCCCTACAGAATTTTGTCTCATGCAGAATTCCGTCTGTGACATATCTTACATGAGTGACACTGTTTACTCCAACATAGGAGAGTCTTATGTACCTCCACTTTCTTATCACCAATATAGTGGAATTTCACAGTGAATTCCACGCAATCATAGCACCAGTAAAGTGTCTCTCAGAAGAACTATACAGCTTTCATGAATTTGGCACAGGACTTGATTCTGTGAATTTCTAATTTTTAGGAGCATGTAAGGCTCCTGTTCCATGGCAGCTGCTAGTCTCATTCTAGCACCTTGGTTTTGGCTGAACCGCACTCTCCCTGCCTGACTGTCCACCTGCAGGGTGATTAGTGTGGGCATAGCCTCTGGGTAGAGACAAAACCTGTTTTAAGCCTGCCAAGCCCTTAGTGTCATGTTTGTTATAGTGTTTGCAACACGTGCTTCAAGCTCCCTGTTTGCCTTCCTTGTTCCTGCACCTTGATGTTTGCCTTCATCTGATCCCCACCTTCTCTACTAGTTTGAATTCCCTTGCTATTGACTTCAAATTTAACTTGGACTACTCTCTAAACGTTGCCTGCTTTTTGACCATGGATTTGACTCTGACTACTCTCTGAACGTTGCCTGCTTGCACCTGGACTGCCACTGACCACACTCCCTGTTTGCCAACTGCAAGTACCTTTTTACTGTGCATAGCTCACGCTTGCCCTGGCATGGTAGCCAGGCACTAAAGCTTTGTGTATACAGCCTGTGGGCAACCGAGTACCAGTAGTCTTTTTTGCCTCATTACAAAGGCGGCTGCTATAGGTGAAGAACACAGAGCCAGCTATAGTGCCTGGCCATCAAGGCTAGGGATAGGCATGCCACTAATATGCCATAACACCAGAGAAGTGTCTCAAATGCCTTATTGAATTGCCCCCCCAGGGAAATTATTGTTTTTTTGTTTAACTAAAATCAACATTGTATTGTAATGGTCTGGAGTGGGTGAAAACAGAATCAGAAGATAAAGCTGAATTATTACAAGAAGTGTTGAACTGTTCCTCCAAAAATGTTTGGCTGGCCAATTAGTCAATCCCTAGTCTGCTACTAGCTCTAGCTGTGTGCGTCTACAGAATCCTGTTCCATGCTGGTCCAGTAAAAGTGGACGAGCGCTTGATGGTGGAGGGCTAAGAGGGGGGTTGAGCAGTCAAAACAAATAATCAGTTCTTATCCCGCTTACACACGACCAGACTTTCCGGCAGAAAAGGTCAGACGGAATCATTTTATTGGATATTCCGATCGTGTATGGGCTTCATCTGACTTTCTTTTTCAAAAATTCTGACGGACTTAGAAATAGAACATGTTTTAAATCTTTCCGACTGAATCAATTCCCAACGGGAAAACAGTTTGTCTGTATGCTATTCCGATGGACCAAAAACGACGCAAGGGCAGCTATTGGCTACTGGCTATTGAACTTCCTTTTTCTAGTCCGTGTTGTACGTCACCGCGTTCTAAACAAATGGACTTTGGTGTGATCGTGTGTAGGCAAGTCCATTTCAGCGGAACTCCGTCGGAAACACCGTCAGAGTTTATTCTGATGGAAAAACCAGTCGTGTGTACACGGCATTAGGCTAATATTGTAGACCTGTACTGTGATGATTTGCTATCTTATATGGAACATCAAGGAATGTTGCCTTGGCAATGCCCTGAAGATGCACTTTTTGTCCACCCATCTGGCTGCTTCTTGAAAGTTCCCCCACCATTCATCAGATCATCAGCAATCAAGGGTTCTGACATGAGGAAACCAAGCCTGCCCCATACCAAGAGAGATCACAAGCAAGACTGGTGACTAGTCCCTTTCTCTCTGCTTGCCTTTTTGACTCTTCAAGTCTCATCTGGATACACTAAATATCTCTGGTTGCTGTTTATGTCACCCAAATTCACTCCACAGTGAACTTGGGTGACAAATCAAGGGGGTTGGTTTACTAATGGTAAATAGGCTGTTAACTTTGAGAGGCAATATCACCTTTTAACTTAGTGAATGTAGTGAACGTTCATTGTGCAAAGATACCCAGTTATGTGCAAGGAAAACATTGTGTAAAAGTGTATTTTGCTTGCATTTATGATGGAAGTCAACAGTTTGACCTCATTCACTAAGCTAAGGGAAAATTCCCTTGCAAATTGAATAGCCAATTACCTTTAGTAAATCAATCCCATGGCACCTGGACCTTCAGTCACTAAAGTCAACATTGTGTGCTAACCAGTAATATAATCTATATATAGATATATATATCTATATATCTATATATATAACTTCTAACCCAGCCTCCCAGGGATTGGCTGAGTAAAGCTGACCATAGACGATGAAAGTTATCTTGGGTGATACTTTGATACCTACATCCTTAAACAATCTACAAAATGAAAACATTTTGAGGCATGTGGACTGTCTTGGTACCATCACATTGACATTACAAAAAATTAAGAACAAGCATTATTTATTACAAATTTTGACATTAAAAAAACCCTAAAAAGCTAACAACAAGAGCTAAAAAGGCATATTCCAAAAACTCACTCGCGGCTAAACTATTCTTTCCATAAAAGTGCCTTTCAACACAGAACTGATGTATATATATGTAGCGCTACTCCCGTAGGAGCCACAGGAATAACTTGTCCAGGTCTTCCCAACCTCAGCCACTCACCCAGGCACACAACAGGCTCATTTCACTCTTTCTCCAAAGACCAGTCTAGGGGATGTTTTTTTTTATTTTTGAAGAACATGGATAGGGATGAGGGAAGTGGTGGGATACTCCAAGAATAAGAACTATGTACACTGAGGACCTAATCTTCCTGTAGCTTAAGTAACAATAGTAGAGTCAGTAGCACAAAGTCCCTTTAAGTAATAAAGTAGCTGGACAAAGCTCTTCAGGACACCAGCTGGTGTCCCCTTTAACAGACTGGCAGCTGACTATAACGAGGCACCAGAGGGGTAGCTAGAGCACAAGGTCCCCAAGATCTTTCCAATGTCTGCATTTACAAGTCCCAAGTACAGATGGATGCCTCCTTCTAATCTTCCAGGCAACGTTCTCCAATGATAGCGGACAGATCTATGGTAGACAGCTCATCTCAGTCAACTTCTTCTATGCATCCGGGTCTCCCTCAGGTCGCCCACCTGAGGCTTCCACATGGCAGCCTGTGCCTGAGAGGGCAGCCTGCCCACCTCAGGCTGGACTCCTTCACTCTGGTACAAGACCCATAGCTCTGTGTGCTCTAAGAATAAATACAGTCTTCCAGCCACCCTTTAGAGCCTGCCTGTTTGGGATAGGTAAGGGCTGTATCCATATTCATGCTGCTATCTGCATAGCTCCACACCTATTATCCAGAAACTTCTCAAGTTGCCAGGATACAGGGTGAGCTATCCAGCAAACTAGCAGCAGCAGAGTACACAGATCAGGCCTGACCAAATGATTGCAGCTCACTGAGTACAGTGAGCCAAACTATGCTTTTGCCTCAACCAAATCACAGCCACAATGACTACAGTGTGGCAACTAACTTTACCTGTCAAAAACAGACACTAACATTTAGTTAACTATCCTAGCACCTACCTAGGAGGATGCTACATATATAATAGGAACAGGTACATAGTTTGCTATTCTTGATTTGTGCACGGATTGTCCACTTCTTCAGGAAATGCTCCTGAAGAAGCGGGCAATCTGTGAAACATCAAACATCAATTCTGCGTTAAAAGGCACTTTTATGGGAAAAATTGTTTAGCCGCAAGGTTTTTTTTGGAACGTGCCTTTTTACCTCTTGTTATTAGCTTTTTTCGTTTTATATTTTCTTGTAATGTTTTTGATGGTACCAAGAAAGTTTACTTGCCTCAAAGTTCTTTCCTTTGTATACTGTTCGCCCTTGTACACACGGTCCGACATTCCGACAACAAAATCCGTCAGATTGTGTCCGAAACTGGTGTTGCATATAAACAGTCGGACAAAGTTCTCGGAAAATCCGATTGTTCGTAACGTGATGACGTTATTTAGTTACGACAGGACTACGTTCAGGCTAGTAGCCAATAGCTTTGGTCTAAAAATTTGATCTGAGCATGCGTGGCACTTTGTCCGATCGGAATTCTCTACAAACGATCGGACAAAGTCCGATCAGATCATGTTGTCGGAAAATTTTATAGCCCAGCTCTAAAACTTTGTTGGCCAGATATTCTGATGAAAACAGTCTGATGGAGCCCACACACGGTCGGATTATCTGACAACACGGTCCGATCGGACATTTTCCACCGTGTGTACAAGGGCTTAGACAGAAGTTGATCTAACGATCGATTTTACTCAAACAGGGCCTGCTGAACCGGCCGAATTTTGATCCATCTATGACCAGCTTAAGATAAACATTCACAACTCCAGTGGTTGACCCTCCCACACTATTTGCTGGAACATTCTTCCAACAGCAGCAGGAGTATAATCAACCACCAGGTTTAGGGAGAACCTGAAGAGTCGTAAAAAACTGATTTAGCCAACTCAGGGCAGGGACGCTACAGTTGTATTTAATGAAATGTGTGCCAAATTTTAATAGCCTCTTGTGTTCTTACTGTATATAGTAAATGATTACTTAAGTGTCAACTTTGCACTCCGCTGAATATGTACTGCAGCACATTTTCCATATTATCTATATCACGGGTCGCCAACCAGTGGTCCATGGACCATCAGTGGCCCACTAGAAAAGTTTGGTGGTCTCCAGGGGTTCTGCCGCAAATCAGCATTGTGGCTGATGTAAACCACCAAATTTTGTTTCCAATGTTGTTCTCAATGTGTACTGACAGTCAATACTGTCAGTGCGCATTGATACCCAATACCTCCTCTGTAGTTCCAGCTCCTGTGAGCTCAGAGGGAGATGCCAGGAGCAGTGCAGAGATTAAGAGGTGAAGGAGGAGGGGACTTCGAATAGCAGCCAATAGCAGCTGGATAAAGAGGTGAGATCCAATGATGAGTCTGTAAGGCAGCAGTATGATGCAGAGTGAGGGGGGGGGGGGGGGGTGGCAGAGACCCAAAGCATTGTGTGTCATAAATATAACGTCTACCACTTTTCTGTACAGTTTTCTGCAAGTCCATAGAACATTTTTGCACTTACAAGAATTTGTGCTGCCTTCTTACGTCACATTGAGTAGTTCACTTACTGTCTAGAAATAAATTGTGTAACATAAAAAACATGGCAGACTGACAAGTGGAAACACACATTTCTTGCTGTCGGTAAGTGTGAGTTATAAACTTGTGATTCCTGCCTGGTTCTAGGTTATGATAGACAGGTCTCCCAGAGGGGTGGCCCCCACCTCAGACGGAGAGCTACGGATCCAGGAGAACAGAAAAGTATTGATGCTGTGGTGACATATTGGCAGACAACTACATTTGTCTGAAATAATTTAAGGTAATTTCTATAAAAATGAAGATAATTGGTGCTGAGGGAATTCATCTCCAGGGTTTACACAAGTTGTGTAGGTGAGGAAACCATAAAATACGATCTATCAAGAGACATTCCAGTCAACACTGAAAATTTAAAGTACAATTTAGCATGAGATGAGTGTGAGGTGTGCTCGTAATATTTTTTTAATCATCATACTACTATTTGTATGATAGCCACAGATATGTTTTTTTGTCTAACAGTCCTTAGCCTATTACCTTGCTGAGTAGACAAGGTAGGTGAAGTGGTCAATGGACCTGAACTATTGCCCCAGGAAGAAAGATAGGAAAAGAAGAAAGACTAGATTTTTTAGATATGGAAAGTTGAGTTTAGGTGGTCACCAATATAAGGAGTGCTGTAAGTACCTAAAATACTTGATGTTCCTGCCAAAAATTGAGTAAGCTCCCAATTTTGTGCACTGACAACTGAGACTTCTGATGAAAATCCTAAGCAGTATTGTCATCCCTGCCTGAGTTCTCCCCTGCTGGACTACAGAACTCCGCTCATCCCCACCACTTTCCGTCCTGCTCCACGTGCATACATTGAGTCCCTTCCAAGAAAAATCAATGCTGCTGCCTTGACGTCCAAGAAATTGTCCATACACTGTGTGTATGGAAAGGGCTCTTGAGAGATGCAGTTTTCATTTAGAAATAGTAAATAGTAATAACAGTCCTTGCTTTGTGCACAGTCACAGTGTACAGTCATGTTGGAACAGGAAAGGGCCATCCCCAAACTGTTCCCACAAAGTTGGGAGCATGAAATTGTCCAAAATGACTTGGTATGCTGATGCTTTAAGAGTTCCCTTTACTGGAACTAAGGGGCCAAGTCCAACCCCTGAAAAACAACCCCCACACCATAATCCCAATACAAACAAATGGCCACTGCCTGCACCTATAACTGGTCTATTGCAGCAAGAACCAAATGACTTGGACCAGTGCACAAAGCAAGGTCCATAAAGACATTGATGAGTGAGTTTGGGGTGGAGGAGCTTAGCTGGCCTGCAAAGAGTCCTGACTTCAATCCGATTGAACACTTTTGTGATGAATTAGAGGGGAGACTGCGAGCCAACCCTTTTCATTCAACATCAGTGCCTGACCAGTGCCTGACCTGGCCTGACAATTGAGCTTTTGGAAGAATGGTCAAACATTCCCATAGACACACTCCTAAACCTTGTGGACGGCCTTCTCAGAAAAGTTGAAGCTGTCATAAGGGTGGGCCAACCCAATATTGAACCCTATGGACTAAGACTGGGATGCCATTCAAGTTCATGAGCGTGTAAAGGAAGGCGTGCCAATACTTAAGACAATACTGTGTATTTTCACATGTGCTAATACACATATGTATATTGGATTAATCCCTTGCCGACAGCCTCACACCGATATATACTTCGGCACAAGGGCTCGTACAGGCAAACTAACGTACCTATATGTGGCCCTTTAAGAGGCAGCCTGCGGGTCGCGGGTCCCGTGCACTCAATTGCCGTGGGGATACCCGTGATCGCCCCACGGAGAGGAAGAACGGGGAGATGCTAATGTAAACAAGCATCTTCCCATTCTGCCTAGTGACAGTGTCACTGATCTCAGAGATTACTGACGTGTCGCACGTAGCCACGCCCCCCCCCACAGTTAGAAACACTCCCTAGGACACACATAACCCCTACACTGCCCCTTAGTGGTTAACCTCTTCACTGCCAGTGTCATTTACACAGTAATCTGTGCATTTGTATAGCACTGATTGCTGTATAAACAATAATGGTCCCAAAAAATGTGTCAAAAATGTCCAATGTGTCCGCCATAATGTCAGTATCACAATAAAAATCGCTGATCACTGCCATTACTAGTAAAAAAAACAATTATTAATAAAAATGTCATAAAACTATCCCCTATTTTGTAAACGCTATAACTTTTGCGCAAACCAATCAATAATCGCTTATTGTGATATTTTTTACAAAAAATATGTAGAAGAATACGTATCGGCCTAAACTGAGGGAGAAAAATGTTTTTTTATATATTTTTGGGGGATATTTATTATAACAAAAAGTAAAAAATAATGCGTTTATTTCCAAATTGTCTATTTTTGTTTATAGCGCAAAAAATAAAAACCGCAGGGGTGATCAAATACCACCAAAAGAAAGCTCTATTTGTGGGAAAAAAAGGATGTCAATTTTGTTTGGGAGCCACGTCACATGACCACGCAATTGTCAGTTAAAGCGACGCAGTGCCGAATCACAAAAAGTGCTCTGGTCAGGAAGAGGGTAAATCCTTCCGGGGCTGAAGTGGGTGCAAACAGCCATGTGGCTTACATACATACAGTAGGGGCACTGAAACAAAAATAAGTCATAATAATGTAGGGGTGCTGTAGCACCGAATAAAGCAAAATAAAAAAAATAAAAAATGTATAACATTAATATATATTAATATTCAGAGATTTCAAAAATACTTTGAATATTTTGAAAATGGATAATAATAAAAAACAAAGAAAGAACTGTGTAATAAAGAAAATATATTGCATGAATAAATGGTTACAATTAGCGTATCGCATGGTACAATCACATATATAAAAAAAAATGTTGTTGTTGCCTTGTTGATATGAACGATGTATGCCGACTATTCATTTTAGGGGAACAAAACTTTGCAAACCGCATGCGCGCAAACATATTCCTTCCCAGTTGCTGTTATTCATGCACAGTGACACTGAACATTCCCAGATTTATCCAATGACTGATTGCTGGTGCTGATTGATGGTCAGGTCTCAGGAATGCCAGCGCGTTGCACACATAATCTGAGCACTTGCATGCATGTTGCCTCATTTGCGAGATAAACTGCATTTGTTTTTTAAAGCCAGCTATGTGTTCCTCCATGTGTAAATTCATGTGCATACATGCAGAGAGACAACAGTATCATGAATAATAATATACACATAAAGCCAATTTATATTTCTTTTAGCTTTGAATACAGTAGAGAAGGTTTAAAACCACTATGAGGTTTTATTTTTTCTTCTGCTGTTGGGGTCCCATTGAAGAGCTTTTCTTTTGTGTCTCGTCCCACAGAAACATCAGGAAGTAAAAGGAAATCTCTCCAAAGTGCAATTGCCCCTCACTTCCTGCTTCAGTGACAACTTGAAGACCAGGCCTTTTCGGGCACTTTTTGTTTAAAAGTAAGAATCTGTATTTTTTGCTAAAAAATTACTTAGAAGCCCAAAACATTATATAAATATCTTTTTTTTTTTTTAGCAGAGAACCTAGGGCAGTGGTTCTCAACCTGGGGGTCGAATGACGATTTACCAGGGGTCACTGAATCCTGGGCTGTTCCTGAAGCTCGCACCGATCTCGCAACCTTTTTGTGGCCGCCCAGCTGGGCTGTTCTTGGAGTCTGCGGCCGTCCATTTAGTTCACGGCATGGCTGGGGGGGGGAGACTAGAGGTCAGCTGACTGGTGAGGAATGTGAAGAGGGAGGGGCTGGAGGAGACCCCATCTCTTGATTTCGGCATAGGCGTCACTGCTGGGAGACACCACAGAGCTGGAGACACAGTGAGTAACTCTACCTGTGGTTAGAGTTGCCATTAAAAGTCCCCACTACAGTTTTCAGATCAGACCTTGATCAAGAGCACTTAAGTTGGTTGATCAGAACTCCCCCCAGCATTGCCACTTATCCCAACTCCCCGCCAGCACTGGAAAAGAATAAGAGAACAAGAAACACGGCTAGAGAGAGGGATGGAGGAAAAAAAACAAGAAACACAGCTAGAGAGAGGGATGGAGGGAAAAAAACCCCCAAGAAATTAGGATAGAGAGAGATAAAAGGGAAAGAAAGAAGAACAAAGAGAAAGAGAGGTACATCCTAAAATGTACCATAACGGGTTTTAAAACTGTACAAGTGTAAGGGACTCGGGGATCGTCCACGGGTTAGGGGCTCAAGTTACTTGTCTTGACTTGGGAGCTGACAACCCACGCTACGAAAATAATTTTACTGTTAGGGGGTCCCCACAACAAATTTTATCAAGGGGTACCAGCACTAGAAGGGTTGAGAACCACTTCCCTAGAGAATAAAATGGCGATTGTTGCAATTTCCATTTTTCAGAAACCATTTTTTTGGAAAAAACTTTCATGAATTTTAATCACTTCAGCCCCAGAAGAATTTACCCCCTTCCTGACCAGAGCACGTTTTGGGATTCGGCACTGCGTCGCTTTAACTGGCAATCGCACGGTCGTTTGATGTTGTACCCAAATAAAATTGACGTCTTTTTTTTTCCACAAATATAGCTTTCTTTTGGTGGTATTTGATCGCCTCTGCGGTTTTTATTTTTTGCGCTATAAACAAAAAAAGAGTGTAAATTTTGAAAAAAAAAAACCCCTATTTTAAGCCGATATGTATTCTTCTACATATTTCTTTGTTTGTCCATGGAGGAATAGGGGCGCTTAAAATTTGTATTTATTTATTTTTCCTTATCTTTTTATTATTTTATTTTTTACACTGTCCCTAATTTTTTTTTGTTTATCACTTGTATTCCTATTACAAGGAATGTAAATATCCTTGTGATAGAAAGAAAGATGACAGGTCCTCTTTATGGAGAAATCTGGGGTCTATAAGACCCAAAATCTCTCCTCTGCTATTGAAAGCAAATGATAGAAAGAAAAAAAAATGATTTTATGGTTTAAAAAAAAAATAAAAAAAATTGTTGACTTCCGCCCCAGACAGGAAGTGACATCATGACATTGCTCTGGTCCTACTAGATCAGAGATGATCTGGTCTCTCATCACCTCTGTGACCAGCTGCGTGAACCGTTGGATTGTTTCCCGGGATCACTGGTAAGAACAGTAAGCCTGAGAAACGCAAGCGCTGGGAGGGGGACAACTCCTGCTGCTTTTTAATCAGATCACTATTATGAGAAAGAGAATCACTGGCTTTTTCCACTCTATGTGATGTCACATGGTCACCTGGGGTGTAGTAGGAAGCTCTGAGTGATTATGCGGTCTTGCGGGATTTCAGTGCTGTGCCGTAGGAAGTCCTGATAATAGATAGACAAGCACACAGAGTATGCCGTAAATCAGGGGAGATCTGGGCATGCTCAGTGAAGTCATTCTAAAGAACAAGAAGGATTACAACAATACTATTCAAGTAAGGAGATATCTACAAGCAGTGTTCATTAGGGTTTTGTATGCTGATTAACATGGGAAAAAGTTGTGGGGGAGAGTTTACAACCACTTTAACCACTTCCCGACCAGCGCACGACGATGTACGTCGACAGAATGGCACGGGCAGGCATATTGGCGTACAGGTACGTCCAATATTCGATGCTCCCGCGCTGGTCGGGACCCCCGTGAGTCCGGTCGCGGGACCCGCGGACTCGATCGCCGCGGGCATCCCCGCGATCGTCTCACGGAGCGGCCGAATGGAGGAAATGCTGTGTAAACAACATTTTTCCATTCTGCCTAGCAACTAGTGACGCTGATCTCTGCTCCATGTGATTGGAGCAGAGATCAGTGTACACTAAATGAAAGCCCAACCCCCCCACAGTTAGTAACACACCCCTAGGAACACTTAACCCCTACACTGCCACCCACTGGTTAACCCTTTCACTGCCAGTGTCATTTACACAGGAATCACTGCATTTATATAGCAGTGATTACTGTATAAATGACAATGGTCCCAAAAATGTGTCAAAAATGTCCGATGGGTCCCCCACAATGTCGCAGTCACAATAAAAATCGCAGATTGCCGCCATTACTAGTAAAAAAAAAAATAATAAAAAATTATTAATAAAAATGCTATAAAACTATCCCTATTTTGTAAACGCTATAACTTTTGCGCAAACCAATCAATAATCGCTTATTGCGTTTTTTTTTACCAAAAATATGTAGAAGAATACGTATCGGTCTAAACTGAGGGAAAAAAATGTTTTTTTATATATTTTTGGGGGATATTTATTATAACAAAAAGTAAAAAATAATGCGTTTTTTTCAAAATTGTCGCTCTATTTTTGTTTATAGTGCAAAAAATAAAAACCGCAGGGGTGATCAAATACCACCAAAAGAAAGCTCTATTTGTGGGAAAAAAAGGACGTCAATTTTGTTTGGGAGCCACGTCGCACGACCGCGCAATTGTCAGTTAAAGCGACGCAGTGCCGAATCGCAAAAAGTGGTCTGGTCTTTGACCAGCAAATTGGTCCGGTCTGAAAGTAGTTAAACTTAGAGAACACATGCAGGTGAAGAAAAATATGGCAGTGTCTCTATTGGACTTTTATACATTTTTATCTTTCCAAAGAAAAATCTCCTGCGCTTCACAATCATGCCTTACTCACGTCATCAGTTTTGGGCAGCACCTACTGTATATTTGTGATATGTATATCTGTATATTCCATCTATCCAACCAGATATTGATGCTTTAGTTACCAGAAATAGTGTCAGAAATCACTCATTATCTATATCAGTGATCTGCCTGACTTTTTCTGCTCATCGGCTCTCCTTATTATTAGTGTATTTTATGTGCGGCCCAAGACAATTCCTCTTCCACCAATGTGGCCCAGGAAGGACAAAAGGTTGGATGCGCTAAGGGCTGCATGTGGCTCCCGATGCACATACTGGGCTAACCCTTCCATACTCTATCCAAACCTACAAAAAACTTTTAGATAAATTGTAAATCAAAATGTACCAATTACTGTAAACACATAAGGAGGTATGACTAAGTGCTACGGGAGTGTGAAACGCGTCAACTGGTGATGCTGTTCCCCTCTATTTGTATTTTTGGAGATTTTTTCATGGACTTGCTGAAATAAAGGTGATTTTACTGGACGAGCGGCCAACCAAAATTGTTTATGCTCATTGAAATCCATGATGGACTGGGACTTGTCTGTGTGTTAGTGGAGGTCAGTGGCGGCTGGTGCTCGAAAATTCGGTGCTCCCCTAGGTGGGAGACGAGGCCACCCCTCCCCCAGGCAATGGATTTGAATGCAGGGAACCCCCCTGCACCCAGGAGACTCCTTACCTTACCGCCTTACCTTAGGAGCTGCTGCAGGTGAGCCATCGTGGTGACTGGTGGGTCAGACAGTCTTCCCCTGCTTTTCCTCTGGCCATGCGTCTCCTCCCTCCTCCCCCTTGGTCAATAAGATTGCTTCTCTTTTTGGCCAATCGGGAAACGGGTCTCACGACTCGTTTCCTGATTGGCTGGGTGAAGGATCAGTGTTAAAATAGTGAATATTCATTCGCCATTGCCACACAACTGGGTGGGCTCAGAGCGCAGTGTGTATTCATCCCCATGTTTACTAGTCCAATAACTATAGTCTAAGAGGGCCTCACAAAAGGATTAGACATACCTTAAATAATAATAATAATAACAGTAATAATGATAATAATAAGCAGTAGTAGCACTAGTATTATTATTATTATTATTATTATTATTATTATTATTATTATTATCAGTAGTAGTAGTAGTATCACTAGTATTATTATTATTGTTATTATTATCAGTAGTAGTAGTAGTATCACTAGTATTATTACTATTATTGTTATTATTATCAGTAGTAGTATCACTAGTATTATTAATGTTTATTATTATCAGTAGTAGTAGTAGTATCACTAATATTATTATTGTTATTATTATCAGTAGTAGTAGTATCACTAGTATTATTATTATTATTATTATTAATAATGCTATTATTATCAGTAGTAGTATTAGCACTAGTATTATTATTAATAATAATATTATTATTATGATTTCATACTAATAACAAAAAAGAGCCAGGGTGATACCAACAATAAATCTTATTACCGATTAAAAATGATATTTTATGCATTTTTTTTTCAGAAATGTAAACTATGTTATACGTACATTTACAGTTTTTTATTTATTTTCGATACAGGAAATATATAATATGTCTGTACACCTTGTGTAAAATAGGCTCAGAAATTTACTAAACAATAACCAGCCAAGCTTCCTCTTTGTTCTCATTCCAACCCCCACTGCAGCAAGAAAATAAATAGCCAAACTGCCTTCACGTGTCATCAAAGGCGCACATCTATCACTGTGGTATGGGAAGAGCATGATCCAATTTAAGAGTGAGTCGCAGTATGAAGTCTCCAGCCAGAATGACATCGCTCTGCCGGCAGAAGCTGGGCTGAGCCAGGGAAGCTTACCCTAAATATAACCACATTCTGCTTGTACTATAATTTGCAGGTCGATACAATAGAATTCGAGGGATAAAAACATCTGTAGCCGCTCTGTTTGCCTTCACAGCACTGTAGTACATCAGCCGGTAAATGTTGCGTGGAAAAATAACAATTAAACACCTAGTGAACATGCATACATGCGATAATGTTGATGGATAATGATAGTTTATTATGTAAGAAGGTGATGAGAACATCTGTGCTCGATGTTAAAGGGGACGAGGGTCGCCACAATATGGCATTTAGTAGTGCATGTGGGCCGCGCTACCACTGTACATAGAGAAATGCTTCCAAATTGTGGTCGGAAAAAAAAGAAGGAAAAAAAGTGTACATAATGCACAATGTAGGCTGTATGTTATTAAATATTTGCTTATTAAAGGGTTAATTATAAAAACAAAACAAGTACATACAAAAAAAAAATATATATATACACAACTTAATATTGAACCCTATGGACTAAGACTGGGATGTCATTAACCACTTGCCGACCGCCTAACGCCGATGTACGTCGGCAGAATGGCACGGGCAGGCATAAGCACGTACATGTACGTGATTTGCCTCCCGCGGGTCGGGGGCCCGATCGGGCCCCCGCCCGGTGCCTGCGGCGGTCGGTTTTCGTTCGGGAGCGATCCCGGACGAGGGGACGGCCATTCATTCATGGCCACCCCCTCGCGATCGCTCCCGACGAATAGAAATCCCCGGTGACATCACTTCCTCTCCTGTAATGTAAACACAGGAGAGGAAGTGATGTATTCTCTCCTCCGTGTCGGTATTTTTCGTTCCGACACGGAGGAGAGCGGATCAGTGAGTTGCACCAACACATCCCACACACAGTAGAACATGCCAGGCACACTCACACCCCCCCTTTACCCCCCGATCACCCCCCCAATTACCCCTGCCCCCCAGTCACAGTGACACCAATGTCATTTTTTTTTTTTTTTTTTGCATTGGTGTCATTTGTGACTGTAATAACTGTTAGGGCAGTTAGAGTTAGCCCCCTTTAGTTCTAATGTACCCCCCTAACCCCCCCAATAAAGGTTTAACCCCGTGATCACCCCCCGTCGCCAGTGTCACTAAGGCTGGGTTCACATTGCAGCGGTTTATGAGAACGAATGTGATTCGCACCGCACTGCAGTGCAAATCACATCCGATCTCTGTGCGATTCGAGTTCAGCCATTCGCCGCACCCGCCACACCCGCCGCACCCGCCGCAAATTCGCACGGGACCCTTTTTTTGGCCCGCAGCAGAATCGGATCGCATGGGTGTTCACACCATGCGATCCGAGTTTGCAGATCGCACTGCGATATGCGAACTGATCTGGGGGTGTCAGTAACATTTCACTGACACTCCCAGCAGTTCGCATAGGGCAGTGTGAACTGCCGCCGGGAGGCATGCGATGCGGGAACCCGCCGCGGATTCGCGGCGTTTCCGCATCGCTCCAGTGTGAACCCAGCCTAATAAGCGATCATTTTTCTGATCGCCGTATTAGTGTCCCAGGTGACGCTAGTTAGGCAGGTAGGTATTTAGGTTCGCCGCAGCTTTTTATAGCGCCAGGGACCCCCATATACTACCGCATAAAGCCCCCTGATTGCCCCCTAGTTAACCCTTTCACCAGTGATCACCATATAACTGTTACAGGTGACGCTGGTTGGTTAGTTATTTTTTTATAGTTTCAGGGCACCCGCCATTTATTACCTAATAAAGGTTTAACCCCCTGATCACCCGGCGGGTGTCATTTGTGACTAATAACTGTTAGGGCAGTTAGGGTTAGCCCCCTTTAGTTCTAAGGTACCCCCCTAACCCCCCCAATAAAGGTTTAACCCCGTGATCACCCCCCGTCGCCAGTGTCACTAAGGCTGGGTTCAGATTGCAGCGGTTTGAGAACGGATGTGATTCGCACTGCAGTGCAAATCACATCCGATCTCTGTGCGATTCGAGTTCAGCCATTCGCCGCACCCGCCACACCCGCCGCACCCGCCGCAAATTCGCACGGGACCCTTTTTTTGGCCCGCAGCAGAATCGGATCGCATGGGTGTTCACACCATGCGATCCGAGTTTGCAGATCGCACTGCGATATGCGAACTGATCTGGGGGTGTCAGTAACATTTCACTGACACTCCCAGCAGTTCGCATAGGGCAGTGTGAACTGCCGCCGGGAGGCATGCGATGCGGGAACCCGCCGCGCATTCGTGGCGTTCCCGCATCGCTCCAGTGTGAACCCAGCCTAATAAGCGATCGTTTTTCTGATCGCTGTATTAGTGTCACAGGTGACGCTAGTTAGGCAAGTAGGTATTTAGGTTCGCCGCAGCTTTTTATAGCGCCAGGGACCCCCATATACTACCGCATAAAGCCCCCTGATTGCCCCCTAGTTAACCCTTTCACCAGTGATCACCATATAACTGTTACAGGTGACGCTGGTTGGTTAGTTATTTTTTTATAGTTTCAGGGCACCCGCCATTTATTACCTAGTCTCACTAGTGTACCCCTAAATTTAGGGGTGTCTACTTTCCAAAATGGGGTCATTTGGGGGGGGTTTGTGCCATCTTGGCATTTTATGGCCTTCAAAACTGTAACGCCCTTAGAAAGCCTGAAGGCGGTGCTTGGTTTTCGGGGCCCCGTACGCGGCTAGGCTCCCAAAAAGTCCCACATATGTGGTATCCCCGTACTCAGGAGAAGCAGCAGAATTTATTTTGGGGTGTCATTTCACATATGCCCATGGCATGCGTGAGCAATATATCATTTAGTGACAACTTTGTGAAAAAAAAAAAAAAAAAAAAAAAGTTTGTAATTTTCCCGCAACTTGTGGCAAAATATAAAATATTCCATGGACTCAACATGCCTCTCAGCAAATAGCTTGGGGTGTCTACTTTCTAAAATGGGGTCATTTGTGGGGGTTTTGTGCCATCTTGGCATTTTATGGCCTTCAAAACTGTAATAGGTAGTGAGGAGTGAAGTCAAATATTTACGCCCTTAGAAAGCCTGAAGGCGGTGCTTGGTTTTCGGGGCCCCGTACGCGGCTAGGCTCCCAAAAAGTCCCACATATGTGGTATCCCCGTACTCAGGAGAAGCAGCAGAATTTATTTTGGGGTGTCATTTCACATATGCCCATGGCATGTGTGAGCAATATATCATTTAGTGACAACTTTGTGAAAAAAAAAAAAAAAAAAAAAAAGTTTGTAATTTTCCCGCAACTTGTGGCAAAATATAAAATATTCCATGAACTCAACATGCCTCTCAGCAAATAGCTTGGGGTGTCTACTTTCTAAAATGGGGTCATTTGTGGGGGTTTTGTGCCATCTTGGCATTTTATGGCCTTCAAAACTGTAATAGGTAGTGAGAAGTGAACTCAAAAATTTACGCCCTTAGAAAGCCTGAAGGCGGTGCTTGGTTTTCGGGGCCCCGTACGCGGCTAGGCTCCCAAAAAGTCCCACATATGTGGTATCCCCGTACTCAGGAGAAGCAGCAGAATTTATTTTGGGGTGTCATTTCACATACGCCCATAGCATGTGTGAGCAATATATCATTTAGTGACAACTTTGTGTAAAAAAAAAAAAAAAATTTTTTTTTTGTCATTATTCAATCGCTTGAGGCAAAAAAATAAAATATTCAATGGGCTCAACATGCCTCTTATCAATTTCCTTAGGGGGTCTACTTTCCAAAATGGGGTCATTTGGGGGGGTTTTGTACTGCCCTGCCATTTTAGCACCTCAAGAAATGAGATAGGCAGTCGTAAACTAAAAGCTGCGTAAATTCCAGAAAACGTACCTTAGTTTGTAGATGTGACAACTTTTGCGCAAACCAATAAATATACAATTATTGACTTTTTTTTTACCAAAGACATGTGGCTGAATACATTTTGGCCTAAATGTATGACTAAAATTGAGTTTATTGGATTTTTCTAATAACAAAAAGTAGAAAATATCATTTTTTTTCAAAATTTGCGGTCTTTTTACGTTTATATCGCAAAAAATAAAAATCGCAGAGGCAATCAAATACCATCAAAAGAAAGCTCTATTTGTGGGAAGAAAAGGACGCAAATTTTGTTTGGGTACAATATTGCATGACCGCGCAATTACCAGTTAAAGCAGCGCAGTGCCAAAGTGTAAAAAGACCTCTGGTCATTTACCAGCAAAATGGTCCGGTCTGAAAGTGGTTAATGTTCATGTGCATGTAAAGGCAGGTGTCCCAACACTTTTGACAATACAATGTATATATATATATATATATATATATATATATATATATATATATATATATATATATATATATATATATATATATACACACACACATACAGTATCTCACAAAAGTGAGTACACCCCTCACATTTTTGTAAATCTTTTCTTCTATCTTTTCATGTGACAACACTGAAGATAATACTAATGATACTACTACTACTAACAATAATAATATAACACTTGTCTACAATGTAAAGTAGTGAGTGTACAGCTTGTATAACAGTGTAAATTTGCTGTCTCCTCAAAATAACTCAACACACAGCCATTAATGTCTAAACCACTGGCAGCAAAAGTGAGTACACCCCTAAGTGAAAATGTACAAATTAGGCCCAAAGTGTCAATATTTTGTGTGGCCGCCATTATTTTGTGAGATGCTATATATATATATATATATATATATATATATATATATATATATATATATATGTGTGTGTGTGTGTGTGTGTGTGTGTGTGTACATTGTATTGTCAAAAGTATTGGGACACCTGCCTTTACACGCACATGAATATTAATGACATCCCAGTCTTAGTCCGTAGGGTTCAATATTGAGTTGGCCCGCCCTTTGCAGCTATAACAGCTTCATCTCTTCTGGGAAGGCCGTCCACAAGGTTTAGGAGTGTGTCTATGGGAATGTTTGACCATTCTTCCAGAAGCCCATTAGTGAGGTCAGGCACTGATGTTAGATGAGAAGGGCTGGCTCGCAGTCTCCACTTGAAGTCAGGACTCTTTGAAGGCCAGTCAAGCTCCTCCACCCCGACTCTGTGTAGGCCATGTAAATTCCTCCACCCCAAACTCGCTCACCCATGTCTTTATGGACCTTGCTTTGTGTACTGGTGCGCAGTCATGTTGGAACAGGAAAGGATCATCCCCAAAATTGTCCCACAATGTTGGTAGCATGAAATTGACCAAAATGTCTTGGTATGCTGACATATTATTATTATTCAGGATTTATATAGCGCCAGCAATTTATTCAGCACTTTACAATATAAAAATATTGACAGTTCCCTTCACTTGAACTAAGGAGCCAAGCCCAACCCCTGAAAAACACCCCCAAACCATAATCCCCCCTCCACCAAATGATTTGGACCAGTGCCCAAAGCAAGGTCCATAAAGACATAGATGAGCAAGTTTGGGGTGGAGGAACTTGACTGGCGTGCGGTGTCACACATTTCACAGAGCCTGCCTTTTTGACTACAGAGATACTGAGAGGAGGAGTTTCAGGAGGTGGAGTCAGTACGGGAATCACTGTATACACGGCAGGGTACCATGGGATACGTAGTCCTTAGAAATTGAACGTAAACATCAGAGGAGAAGCTGCAAAGCATGCAGTGAATCCAAGAAGTTGTGGAAAGATGACCTTGGAAATTTCATAACATGAAAGGAGATTTTTTGGAATCTTGCTGACTAAGAAGCTGCAAAAGGCCTCACTTCTTGTTTCCCTTACTTGAGATGCCAGCTCCTGCACCCGAAGCTGATTGAAGAATAAACTCATGAGGACATCACTGGATCCAGGGACAGGCAACTGTTCTAATATTAAAAGTCAGCAGCTACAGTATTTGCACAGTATTTGTAGCTGCGCTGTAGCTGGGGGGAGCCTGGAGCTCCTCTTTAAGGAAGAGCTCATGGGGTGGGGGGGGGGGGAGATCAAGATGGAAGATGGCTTCAATGGAAGGATCCGGGTGGGCTGGCTAGAGAAAGGGAGCACAGCAGAGTGAAAAGGGTAGGAGGGAAGCTCTTTAAAACAATTATGGTGGGTGGGACTCATTGAAGGAATTGGGGGGGGGGGGGGGGCAAAATATCAAGGAAAGAGAAGGAGAACTCAAATTAGAGTGCCTAGTTTGGAAAAATGTGAAGGTCATAATTGTAATTTATAAGATCTATATCTTAAAATAAAAAGTTAACAATTTTTTTTTTTCCGTGACACTTTTTTCCTAAGAAAATAGAAGGCCGTGTCAATTTGAACACTAATGAAGTTATAGCACTCGGCAAGGGAAACCCCTTCCCCCCATGTTTGGAAGGCTTATCAGTGATGTCATCACTCGCTGGTGTCCTTGGGGTCCTTATTAAAAGTTTTCTTCACTCGCTCCCTCCTGCTGTGTGGACAGAATAGTGAGTGCTCTTGGATATATGTGTAATAGGATTAAGGGTGGTTAACGATAGGGAATTTGATGTAAATAGCTGGATGCTGGTTGTGAGCACGGGGAAATGATTAACAAAGTATTCTTTTAGGCAAAATTTTTTCTTTCTTTCTTTAAAGCAGAACCAAATACAGGTTTGCCCTGGGAAGTAGTTCGAAAGGTTAAACTGATACTAAACCCACACAGTTTAATTTACATTGTCCCTTCTATTTCTGTATGTGGATGATGGAACTGTAGTTATTTTAATTAAAAAAATATATTTTTTTTTTGTTCTGCCCGTGATACTTTTTTTATTTGCACTAACATACGATTTTTTCAGGACAAGCTTTTGGGGTATGTCCCCTTCTTCAAGGTCCCAGCAGTACTAATTCACAAACGTTTTAGCAGAGTGTAAAAAAAATAGGGAAAGGATAAAAAAAAAAACACAAATAAATGTATGTGGCAAAATAAAACTAGCAAAGTTAGTGAGATAAAAGCACAAAGCAAGGTCCATAAAGACATGGATGAGTGAGTTTGGGTTGGAGGAACTTGACTGACCTCAGCCCGATAGAACACCTTTGGGATGCAAGCCAGGTCTTCTCATCCAACATCAGCGCCTGACCTCACAAATGCGCTTATGGAAGAATGGTCAAACATTCCCATAGACGCACTCCTAAACCTTGTGGCCGGCCTTAAAACTGTTATAGCTGCAAAGGGTGGGCCATCTCAATATTGAACCCTACGGACTAAGACTGGGATTCCATTAAAGTTCATGTGCGTGTAAAGGCAGGTGTCCCAATACTTTTGGTAATATAGTGTATATAAAGGCCTGTGCACAGCTTAGACTAACATGGAGGTCTGGCTACCTTGTGAGATGTGGATCTAGGAAGGGAGATTTATTTCCACCCAAAGCCGTGCTTTGTAGATCTTTGGGGCTTCAGGACCTAGGAATGGAAAAAAAACAACCATTTTGTTTCCTATAGATTAAACCGAAGAAACGATCCACTCTATAATCCTACGACAACCTCCCTCCTGAAGGCATTCAGCGGCTGAAGTTGGAAAATGGAGTGGATTAGTTCCTCTATATGCTGCCCCCACTGCCCTCCTATCAAGCTTACTTGTCTCCTTGTGTGCTCCTCCCCTCTCCCTGAAGTTCTGCCGACTTCCCTCCTCCCCTCCTCCTGCTGGCTGCTGCGGTGGATGTGTCAGGATGGAGAACGGGGAAAAGGGCTGGTAAATATGTAATTTACCGGCCCCTTCATTTGCTAAATGGACAGAGTCAGTGATCAGTACCGATCAATGACTCTGTTCATTCATAATTGAATCATAGTGAACTGTGTTTACTATGCTTTAGTCTGTAAATGAATAGGAAGCTCCACCTGTCCATTCATTATGTACAGTTGAGGCTGCAAAGATGAAAATTGAGGGCTGTGTTCTCAATCTCCTTTCTCTATCTCAAAGGTCAAACATCAAACCCCCCCACATGGGGCTCCCAAAAAAAGGTGTAAAAAACAAACAAAAGTTATATGTTTTTAAATAGATAAATAATAAAAATAGTAAGATAACAAAAAAAATGAAAAAAATAATAAATTTGTTTAAAAAAAATACATAAATATAAAAATAGTAAGATAACAAAAAACAAAACAAAAAAAATACTGGCACCAGTGGCGAAACTATCTCGGTTACATAGTTACATAGTAGGTGAGGTTGAAAAAAGACACAAGTCCATCAAGTGCAACCTATGTGGGTTGCAACAGATACACTTGCGACTCTGCCCTGGTGTCCTGCCAAAGGTGGGGGGGCCCCAAGATGGCAGGAAGGGGGCCTGTTGCAGAACATGTGTCCTGCCAATGGTGGGGGGCCCCATGATGGCAGGAAGGGGGCCTGTTGCAGAACATGTGAAAGGGTCCCACCATAATAAAGGACCCCGAGATGAGAGTAAAGGGCCCGGGGTCAGTGGGAAAAGCCCCGGGCTAGGAGGAAAGGACCATGGGCTCAGAGTGCACTGAAGGTTCTTGTTACTCCTCTAACATAGGCACAATTCTGCAGCCAGTGCCTATATATATATATATATATATATATATATATATATATATATATATATATATATATATATATATATATATATATATATATATACATACAGTATATACTGTATACAGTATATAAAATGAGCAATTGTAACAGTAACCGAGAACAATAAAGCTATTTCTCTTTTCAGCTCAGTCATTGTTCTAATTTAGAGATGGGAAAGCTAGCAATAATATCTTTTTGAGGAATAGTTTTTTGTGCAAACACAAATGGAATAGCCTTGTAGGAGAAGTGGAAAGACTAATAAAGAAAGAGAACTGAATTTAAATAAGGCTGAAGATTATAGAATTATAGATTTAGTGTGCCAATTCATCTTGCAGTTACAAGGTTACAGTATTTTTTTATTTTTTTTAATGCCAGAGAGAATCAAGATATATGTAAAGTGGCCACACTGAATGGCCATGAAAGGCTATCTGCACATACAGGGCAAGATCTAGTGTAGGAATAGAGAATAAATAGACGTATTATGTGAAAGCAAAGACATACATTGGATGTATTTTATAAGTAAGCTCCCCTTTCATTAGAAGTTCATCTAAGTTAAACTATTACTATATACAACTATTTTGTAATTTGTTGTTATTACAGTTTAAAGCGGAACTAAACCCATCGATTTAACGGTTTCAAAAAAACAGTTACATTACTGGCATGCCGGAAATGCTAACTGTCACATTTGTTTGTGCTCTCAACCAAACTGTCAAACCATCAAATGGCTGGAGTCATAACTGATTGCCTTGAAAAAGTATTCATAACCCTCAAAATTTACCACATTTTGTCATGTTACAACCAATTAACGTAAATGTATTTTATTGGGATTTTATGTGATAGACCAACACAAAGTGGCACATCATTTGAGTCAATACTTTGTAGAACCGCCTTTCACTGCAATTACAGCTGCAATTCTTCTTGGGGATGTCTCTACCAGCTTTGCCCATCTAGAGAGGGACATTTCTGCCCATTCTTCTTTGCAAATTAGCTCAAGCTCTTTCAGATTGGATGGAGAGCATCTGTGAACAGCAATTTTCAAGTCTTGTCACAGATTCTCAATTGGATTTAGGTCTGGACTGTATTCTAAAACACACGGGCGGATTGTATGGCCTACTTAGTCCGCCGAAACACATTTCAGCGGACAGTCCGCTCGTGTGTGGGCTTCAGCGGACTTTTTCAGCGTGCAGTCTGGTGTACTAAGTATTTCGGAATTTCCGTAATACTGTCCATCATACTTTGGTTTCAGTGGACAATCCGCTCGTCAGTAGGCTAGTTGGACGGACTAAGAATGGCGCATGCTCAGAAAGGATTTACACGGCGGGAAAGGTTGCATTGCTGTGTATTGGACTTCCTATTTCTAGTCCCGTCGTACGTGCTGTACACGTCATCGCGCAAGCTTTCAACGGACTGTTTGTGCATCCGTGTGTGGTCAAGTCCGTTCATTCGAAAGTATGACGGACTGTCCGTCGGATTGTATGACGGACTAAGTAGGCCATACAATCCGCCCGTGTGTACGCGGCTTTACACATGAAGATGCTTTGATCTAAACCATTCCATTGTAGCTCTGGTTGTATGTTTCGGGTCGTTGTCCTGCTGGAAGGTGAACCTCCGCCCCGGTCTCAAGTCTTTTGCAGGCTCTAACAGGTTTTCTTCTAAGATTGTCCTGTATTTGGCTCCATCCATCTTCCCATCAACTCTGACCAGCTTCCCTGTCCCTGCTGAAGAAAAGCATCTCCACCACATGATGCTGCCACCGCCATGGATGGTGTGTTCAGGGTGATTTGCAGTGTTAGTTTTCCTCCACACGTAGCATTTTACTTTTAGATCAAAAAGTTATTTATAACTGAACAGATCACCTTCTTCTACATGTTTGCTGTGTCCTCCACATGGCTTCTCACAAACTACAAACAGGACTTCTTATGGCTTTCTGTCACCAATGTCTTTCTTCTTGTCACTCTTCCATAAAGGGCAGATTTGTGGAGAGCACGACTAATAGTTGTCCTGTGGACAGATTCTCCCACCTGAGCTGTGGATCTGTGCAGCTCCTCCAGAGTTACCATGGACCTCATGGCTGCTTCTCTGATGAATGGTCTCCTTGCCCGGCCGGTCATGTTTAGGTGGACGGCCATGTCTTGGTAGGTTTTCAGTTGTGCCATACTCTTTCCATTTTCCGATGATGGATTGAACAGAGTTCTGTGAGATTTTCAAAGCTTGAGAACTTTTTTTATAACCTAACCCTGCTTTATACTTCCCCACAACTTTATCCCTGACCTGTCTGGTGTGTTCCTTGGCCTTCATGATGCTGTCTGTTCATTAATGTTCTCTAATAAACCTCTGAGGGCTTCACAGAACAGCTGTATTTATACTGAGATTAAATTACACACAGGTGGATCCTATTTACTAATTAGGTGACTTCTGAAGGCTTTCCACTAGATTTTAGTTAGGGGTATCAGCGTAAAGGGGGCTAAATACAAATGCACGCCACACTTTTCACATATTTATTTGTAATAAATTTGGAAAATCATTTATCATTTCCTTCCACTGCACAGTTATGTGCCACTTTGTGTTGGTCTATCACATAAAATCCCAATAAAATACATTTACGATTTTGGCTGTGACAAAATGTGGAAAATTTCATGGGTTATGAATACTTTTTCAAGGCACTGCACTTATCAAACAGTGGCTAAAGCCTAGTACACACGATCAGTTCTTTTTTTTTTTCAACCCAGTAGGCTGAACGAGAAAAAAATGAAGAGCTCAGGAGGAGATCATGTACTAACAATGCAATGTTAGTACATCGATCTCCCCGCTGAGCTATTGTGCTTGGACATACAGTCTCTCCCATCAGAACACACCAGTCAGCGCTCTCAGCCAGCTGATTTTGATGCCGATCGGCAGACCTATTTCTGTCATGCCCCTTCGACAGATTAGACAAATAGACCTTTCTTTTGGTGGTATGTGATCACCTCTGCAATTTTAATTTTTTTCTCGATAAATGTAAAAGATGGAAATTTAAAAAAACATAACAGTATTTTTGATTTCTGCTATAAAACATAGCCAATAAAAAAGTGTAAAAAATCTAATTTCTTCATAAATAGGTATTCTGCTGCATATTTTTGGTAAATAAAAATCCCAATAAGTGTATATTGATTGGCTTGCACAAAAATGATAGTGTCTATAAATTATGGGATATTTACAGAAATTTGTATTTATTAATTTTTTTATATTAGTAATCATAAAATAATGATCATCAACATATAGTAGGAGTGTGATAGTATGGTGGGCAATCTGACACCAACTAACACTTTGGAAACTTTGTAGGAACCAGTGATTAGTACACTGTCACTGTACTAATGACACTGACTGGGAAGGGGCTAAAGATCTAGGGTGATCAAAGGGTTAAATGTGTGCCTAACCAGTGTTTTTGTGTTTCCCACTGACGGGACAGAGCTCTGCATTGTTCACATTGACAGAGCTCCGTCCTGTCTTCCTCCTCACTGATCAGCGGGTGACAGCGGTCATCATTTGGCTGGAACTTGACAACCAGCCTGTACCGTGACTAATCAAAGCACAGCCAGTGCGCCAGCGATGCATGCATGCCCCCCTACCCCGAAGAGCAGGATCATGTGTATATGTGATTCTGCGCAGCCGGACCGCCCTGCAGCAAAAGCTACAGTGTGTGGTTGGCAAGTGGTTAAACTTACAAGGCATCCAAAAGCAGTCCAACTGAGGGGTGGGGAAGCCACTGAGAGATCCAACTTTTGTAAGGACTTTACCATTGCAAACTACGTGAAGGAATCACCACTTGAATCATGGCTAGTGAGGAAAACACCATAAAATACAGGGTAACTTCGACTAACCAGAAAAGGACAACAAATGCCAACCTGAGACTTCAGACTAGGGCAGAGAATCGTTACTGAAGTTAACAACTGGTGCCTGAAGAAACCAAAGGCCTCATCCACTGAAATTGGAGGAGCAGTCAACTGTCCATCAATAACATCAATAACTGTCAATCAATAACAGCAACAACACCAAAAATGTCATCAATTAATAATTTTATCGGGTCAAAGCCCAGGAGAAATGATAATATAGATGTTTAGAAGGAAATAAGGGGACAACTACTTCCAAAAAAACAAAAATGGGGTGGATCAGATAATCACCTCAGGAGGCTTAAACCCAACATTTCTTAAGTTATGACTTCAGGGTAAGAAAGACTTGTGGAGAGACAGCCTGGGGTAGGGTTTAGAGGGTGTTAATTGTAGAGGGCAGGCACTACCCCTACAGCCCTGTCTATTGACCAGGTGAACAGAGAGAGAGGGCAGTTTTTGGTGTCTGGAAAGAAGAACTTGAACTCTTTGAAAGAGTCGCAATGCCCGTGATTTTCCTGCTAGGTGAGCCTTCTACTATATTTGGCTTGAATAACCTGCCATGTTATTTTTGAACCTCTGCTGAAGTAAGCAAGTCCTGCTGCAGTTTATAGACTGTATTTGATCATGTTAAAGAGCCATGTCTGTTTTTAAGCCTGGAAACATGAGGGCTAAAGCTTGTCCTTTTGTCCTTTGCTAACAATAAATGTGACTTTTAGTTTATAGACATGTACCTCAGATACCTATTTCCCCTCTGATTCTAACAGGCTATAAAGTCAGAAGACAATGACTGACCAATCAAAATGGAACATGAAAGCCATGGGTATGACACCTCTTACAACATAGTCATACCATTCTACTTGTCATAAGAAAATGACACACAAAAGTGGTACAAAGAAACTTGAAAGGTGCAAACCTGAGATCTCTTTAAGAAGGTAGGGTGATTAAAAAACCCACACAAGGGAAGGCAGGGATGAAAGTGTACAGAAAACCCAACTGGTGCAGAAGAAAACCAGGATCAGAAGAGAGATCCAATGATCCAATCTCATTGTCCTCTCGTATTTGGTTTCAGCCAACCTTGCACCCTAAGCCCTTTAACCCTGATCCTCACTCAAATTTTGTCCAATTGGGCTTCTAATAAATATTTAGCAAAACTAATATCTCCTCCCCTTCTCTTACTCCACCTTTTCAGTGCCCCCCCCCCCCCCGGAATCGAAGATATACTCAACTTCAGCTGGTGGATTTCAAATACATTCAGTACCCACAACACTCTGCAAAACGAACTCAATGACCAAAGGTGTGTTATCCTTTATATAGTCTTCTATTTTAAGCAATGCTTTTAATTGCCCACCGCTTTACTGCACCCACTGGGAACGGGAACTTAGTTAATCTTTTCCTCCTGAAGACTGGAAGAAGATTTGGAAAGTCGTGTTCAAAAGTTCCCGATACAAGTAAGTGCTGGAGATCTCTTATAAAGGGCTCTCTCACTGGTATTTTAACCCAGCAAGAATAGCTAAATGTATCACAACCTATCCCACGTCATGCTTCAGTGGGAGCAGAGACGTGGGCGACATATTCCACATATGGTGGTCATGCCCGAAGGAAGTTCCGTCATCTGTGCATGCGCGGGAGTGACGTCATCGCGGCTTCGCCGAATGACAGCGGCGGAGCTGCGAGACCCCACCGAGAAGATGGATGCGCCGGACTACAGGGGACAGCGGTGACATCGCTAGCTCCTGTGTCAGGTAAGTGACACATAATGGGCTACTATGCGATGCATAGTAGTCCATTATGCTTTGCCTTTGCAGGGAATCAAAGAGGAAGTCAACTCATCAGGGTTTACTTCCTCTTTAATAAACACATTTATATAGCCACAAAACAAACTATTGCCCACATGAGGAAGTCTCCATCCTAAATTTGAAAGAGATAAAATCCATGATCCAGGGCACTGCTATCTTGGAGGATACTCATCACAAATTTATTTCTGTCATGGCTCAATTATTCCCCTTCTTACCAATACACCTCACATCTCATGCAACTTTGAATGCACGGCAAGGCTTCCATTCTTTTATTTCATTCCCTGTGACCTCCTCACGCAGCCTCTGTGGTTTCCCGCTATCCCTCCCATGTTCACCCCCCTTTTTTTAATATTTTATTCTTCTCACTATGCCTGCTACCTCATTCTCTATTCTTTAAACCCTTCTAGGTTTTCCTTTCAGCACCTGATCTCCTGCCAACGTTTTGCTTACTATGTCTCTTCCTTTCCGTTCTTCAGTCTCCTTTTTCTACTGTACTCTATACTTGTTATACATAACATACAGTGCCTTGAAAAAGTATTCATATACCTTTAAATTTTCCACATTTTGTCATGTTGCAATCAAAAATGTAAATGTATTTTAATGGAATTTTAAGTGATAGACCAACACAAAGTGGAACATAATTCTGAAGTGGAAGGAATTATAAATGTTTTTCAAAATTGTTTACAAATAAATATGTGAAAAGTGTGGCGTGCATTTGTATTCAGCCCCCTTTACTCTGATTTACTAAAATCTATTGGACCCAATTGCCTTCAGAAGTCACCCAATTTCTATGTGTATGTTGATTTTCTATGTGTTTGTAAGCGTGTCAGGACCCTACGGGGTTCGCATAGGTAGCACTATACAAGTCACTAATTCATTCAATTAGTAAATAGAGTCCACCTGTGTGTAATGCAATCTCAGTATAAATACAGCTGTTCTGTAAAGCCCACAGAGGTTTGTTAGAAACCCTTAATGAACAAACGGCATCATGAAGGCCAAGGAACACACCAGACAGGCCAGGGATAAAGTTGTGAAGTTTCAAGAGGTATGAATACTTTTTCAAGGCACTGTATTTGCTCAGATACTAATGAAGGAATTTGCTTCACTCTCCCACCCCTTTCCTTTATGTTTTATTATATACATGGGCATAAATGGGCTCATTAGACAATACCATGTGACTAACGATAGAAACAATGCATGCGTTTCACACATAGGTAATTGTTTTGTGATGATTTCAGATCCTGTGCTATATAGAAGTCAATACTGTATTATTGTTGTCCCAAGCATGCAGCCACAGCACCATACATATCTGAACAATTATCAAACAAAGTGAAAAAGAAAAAAAAGAGCAGAAGAGAATTTGAGCTAAGAAACCGAATTTGGCACAGGATCTGTGCCAGAAGGGGGGAGAAAATTTGTGGTGGGAGGAGAAAAATGAGGGAGAGGATTTGTGGTGGGAGGAGAAAAATGAGGGAGAAAATTTGTACTGGAAGGAGAAAAATGGGGGAAAGGATTTGTTCTGGGAGGGGAGATTTAAGAGAAGGAGAATTTGTGCAGGGGGGAGGGGGCATTTGTACAGAAAGGGGCATTTGGAAAGGGAGAAATATGATTTTATCCTGGGATAGGAAGAGGATTTGTGTTGGGAGGGGGGATTGGGGGTTGGGGGCTGGGATGGAGGATTGGGGAAAGAATTTGGAGGAGAATTTGTACTGGGAGAGGGGTAGACAAATACTGCTGGGAGGAAAACCAAAGTGTCCATTGTCCCAGCAGTTGTTGGTTGCTAAGTATTCCCTGACTATTTTAATGAATTTGTTCTTTAGTGTAGGCTCAGACAAAGTGTTAGCTTTCTGTTTACTTTTAATGTGCACAAAAGCATATATATACTGTCAGCATTTCGTTTTTCTTTAATAATTGTGCAGAGGTTTATGTGTGTCTGTAAGTCTCTGATTGTGGCACATAAGTCAAAGAATATTTTATAGGCACAAGGAGGCCCCTCCCAATTGCTTACATAGATATATATTCAATCAGCAGAGCTGAAAAAAATTATCCAACCTCCTAAGGCACCAGCAAACAACATGGCATGATGGGTAGATGAAGGATTATATGGGGGCTGGCATAATTTATTTTTTTCTGTTTGCCAATGCAGTGTAACCTGACAGTATAGACTATCCTTAATTCCTGTGTCCCCAAAAGGATGATAAATAAATAATATTCATTTTAAAAACAAGATGAGATATAATGGTAGTTTAAATTACTCCATCGAGATAAGAAGAGCTTATATCTTCACGAATGCTCTTGCATTTGAATAAAAGAAATATATGTAATTGCAAAAAAAAAACCCCCGCTGCTAACTTTTCAGTGATAAGTTGCCAAGAATGCCCCTTTAAGTAAACCTATTAGAAAATCTTCATTAGTGCCCCAGGAAACCCCAAACCTCTATTATGCAAATCTTGACTTCAACTCCTGCAAGCAAAATAGTCAGATTAAAAGAGATTCAAGATAAAATGGAAATATCCCCTGTTTTTTGGGGCACATTAATGTAATAACAGAGAAGGGTCACCACCTTCCACAGCCTTCATTCAAACAACAATATTCTCATATTTCCACCAAAGGAAGTATTTAGTTCTCCAGATCTACATATTAACATACAATCAGGAAAATATAGGAAAATATTGAGTTATCAGATGTCTGTCTGGAGGTGGTGTGTGTGCCGGAGGGTGGGTGGGGGGTCTGAATTGGAATTTTCGGTCCTTTTGGTCGTTGACCTTAGACCTGTTGCACCCTCTTTCTGTTGCCATACATAAAAAAAATAACACTTACAACTCTAATGCCGCGTACACACGACCGGACTTTTCTATGGACTAGGTCCGGCGGTCTACACGATGGACTTTCGGCGGAGGTCCGACTGACTTTCTGAACAAGCGGACTTGGCCACACACGACCGGACTAAGTCCGTTCGAAAGTCTGTTCGTTTTGAATGTGATGACGTAAACGGAACTAAACAAGGAAGTTCAAAAGCCAATATCTGCTCTTGCGTCGTATTTGGTCCGTTGGACTAACACACAGACGAACAGTTTTCCCGATTTTTAGTCTGTCGGATAGATTTGAAACATGTTTTATTTCTAGGTGCATCTGACTTTTGGGAAAAAAAAGTCCGCTGGAGCCCACACATGATCGAATTGTCTGACGGATTCAGGTCCGCCGGACCAAGTCTGCTGGAAAGTCCGATCGTGTGTACGTGGCATAATGCCCTGTACACACGATCTGACTTTTCCAACAACAAAACCGTGGATTTTTGTTCAAAGGATGTTGGCTCCAACTTGTCTTGCATACACATGGTCACACAAATATTGGCCAACAATTAGGAACGTAGTGACGTACGTGATATCTCCATTACGAGCACTATTTTTACAAGACCAAGCGATTCGGGTTCGTACTTTATTCCGAGCATGCGTGGACTTTTTGTGCGTCGGACTTGTGTACACACAATCGGAAAGTCCATCAACAAACATTTGTTGGCAGAAAATTTGAGAACCTGCTAACCAACATTTGTTGGCGGAAAGTCCAAAAACAACTGTTCGATGGAGCATACACACGGTCGGACTTTCCGCCAACAAGCTCACATCCAACATTTGTTGTCAGAAAATCCGATCGTGTGTACGGGGCATTAGGCTCCATGCACACTGTTCTCTTGGCAGTAAAAAACGCTCATATTGAGCATTTTTTGTACAAAGTCTAGAAGAGTTTAGTAGAGATTTTTCGTCCTGTAAGTTCCAAATCAGAAATGCGATCCAGGTGTTTTTTTCTTCCCGCCTCTAAAGGTTGAAATCAAAATATGCCTGTAATCGTCCTAAAGCCCATGGACACATAGGATAACATTGAGGAGCTTCTACAGGCAAAACACAAAACGCCTGTAGAGGCAACGTTTTTCACGCCAATGTGCATGGAGCCTTAAAGTGGTTGTAAGCCCTTATATATACCCAGTGAAATGACTGGCCTTAGGTGATACACAGAGGCGAAACAAATCCTCCTATATAAGTTGTACCTGTTTATCTGCGGTCTTCACTTCTCTACAGCTGTTAAAAGTCCACAATTTATAAAGCTTTTATGAGAGTTCAGAAAAAAAAGGGGGCAGACAGCTGAAACTACACTCTGCAGAGCTCATTAAGGAGTGCCCTGAGAGCTGATTGGAGGGAAGAGACACTCCCCTTCGCACAGCACACAGAAACACAGCTTAGGCTGTCAATAAGGTGAAGCTTTCTCCCCTTCACCATTTTTCTCTTGGTGTCAGGAAAACTTGTCAGAAGTGACTCATGCATATACAGTGGCGGCTGGCAGTATATTTTTTTTTTTGGGGGGGGGGGGGGGGGGCAAAAAAAAATTTTAGTCCACCATCTAGGTTGTGGGCTTCCTCCAGGCAGTGTCTCCTCCTTCCTCAGCTTCACGGCGGTGCAGCTTTACCTGCCGTCTCCTCCCTTCTCCTCCTAGGTGGCCAATAGGATCGCCTCTCCTTTTCACCCAACCGGGGACGGGTCTCAGGACCCGCTTCCTGATTGGCATGGGAGGAGAATCAGGAAGACGATAAAGAATTAATTCTATTGTCACACAAGTGGGTGTGCTCCCTGCAGCCCGAGCCCACCATTTTTTGAAGACCGCGTTGTAGCCGTCTTTTGGCTATACGTGGTCAGGAAGTGGTTAATTGACAAAATAAGAAACTACGGTGATATCCTTTTAACAAAATACAATAATCAGCGATCACGAGAGCTGCATTTATGAGGGCCCAAAAATCAGTATTGTACATTCAGTACGCTCAGTGAGTAAAAAAGTATAGAGGAAACATTAAAGAAGACAATTAAATAGAATTAATGTAAGTCCAATCATCCTTTATAGCTGTGTATTGTATCTCTATGAGATGAAGGGCAGCGTTTTCTCGAATTTCCTGTATTTTTAGAGTACATTACATGAACTTGTTTCATAGAAACACATTTACAGCTCTGCAAAGGCAGTCAGGGAAGGAACAGAATCATGAAATGAACGTAAATATGTTTTACAATCAATACTAACAATGTTTTCTTCAAGTATAATATCAGCAAGACATAGCCATGGTTGTTGGCTTAGACAAACCACAGTAAAAGTCACGCTACAATATAATACATATGAATTCCTGCTGGCCGGTAAAATATACAGATTTTAGCGCTTTTGTCTTGCTAAGTACCTATATATGCTTAATACCACTCACGACACTTATTCGGGTTCCAATGTAGGGAAATAACAGGAAGGGAACATGGTCCCAATAATAAGAATAAATGCATTCATTTTATGGTATCAATGAATTCAAATAAGAATAGAGATATGAATTGGTGACATCACTGAGTATACAGACAACCAATTCACAAGAAAACATTAAACTAAAAAATAATACAGCCTAACCCTGAGAATTCTTTCCGTGTGACTATACTATACTGATTGATCACACAGCATTCAAACCACACTGTGCCAATCGGTGAATATACAGCCTACTGGTTCAATAGAAACAAGCCTGAAGTGCTGTCTACTTATCTACGAGGGATTGTCAACATCGCTGGGAATTCAGGCCTATTATCTCACCGAGTAAAGTCTACATTTTTTTCCCTAAAGACCTGGCACACCACTGCAATCGCAGCCTATTTACTAGAGCAGCCTTGCTTAACCAGGGTTCCATGGAATCCTAAGGTTCCTCCAGGGGCTGCTAGGGGTTCCTTGAGCTGTGGCCTACTGACTTTGCCATCTGATGGTGCTAAGGTTGCCACCTCATCCCTTTAAAACCAAACACATATTAATTACACAAGTTCTGTGGCTGATTAAGGCTGTAATTAAACTCACTTGGTGCCTTATCTGCATTTAATTAGCCTCAGAACCTGTGCAATTCATATGTGTTCGGGTTTAAAGGGATGAGGTGGCAACCCTAGATGGTGCCTGCATTGTTCCAGGTCCAATGACACTTGGCACAGGCAGAGGTATGACTGCAAGGGTGTCATTCTGGCCACCACTGTAATGCCGCGTACACACGACCGGACTTTCCGGCAGACTAGGTCCGACGGTCTTCCCGACGGACTTTCGGTAGAGTTCTGACGGACTTTCCAAATGAACGGACTTGGCCACACACAATCACACCAAAGTCGGACAGATTCTAACGTGATGACGTACGACCGGACTAGAATAAGGAAGTTCATAGCCAGTAGCCAATATCTGCCCTAGCGTCGGTTTTCGTCTATCGGAATAGCATACACACAAGCTGAATTCTCCATAGGAACTAGGCCCAGCGGAGTTCCGGCGGAAAAATGTTAAACATGTTCTATTTCTAAAGTCCATCAGATTTTTGGGCAGCAAAGGTCCGATGGAACCCACACATGATCGAATTGTCCGACAGATTTGTTCCGTCAGACCTTTGCTGTCGAAAAGTCCGGTCATGTGTACGCGGTATAAGGCAGGTGTTCTTATTACTTTCCACCACCAATGTAAGGGGAATTTTCTGAATGACCTCTGATGGGCGAATGCTACTAGGGGATCACTGAGACCTGAAAATTATTCCAAGGGTTCCTCTGAGGTAAAAAGGTTGAGAAAGGCTGCACTAGAGACCAGTGATGCCACTTATTTTTACACTAGTGATCCGTTTTGTTGCTATGAATGCAGCCAACCCATTTCCTAGAGACAATGTTGTTGAAAATATAGACTATCCATTCACTAGAGACCAGTGATGTCACTGATAATAGAGTCACCCATGCTCTAGACACCAATGACATAACTAAGAATGAAGCCTATCCATTCACCAGGGACTGGTGGTGTCACTGAAAAGGCAGTCTATCCATTCACTAGAGACCAATGATGTCACTGAAAATGTAGCTCATCCATTCACTAAGGACTGGTGGTGTCACTGAGAAGGCAACCCATCCATTCACAAGAGCCCAATGATGTCACTGAGAAGGCAACCTATCCATTCACTAGGGGTCAATGATGTCACTGAGAATGCAACCAATCCATTGGGACGCCTGCCCTTATGCATGAACTCTGATGGCATCCCAGTCTTAGTCCATAGTATTCAATATTGAGTTGGTCCACCCTTTGCAGCTATAATAGTTTCAACTTTTCTGGGAAGGCTGTCCACAAGGTTTAGAAGTGTGTCTATGGGAATGTTTGACCATTCTTCCAGAAGCGCATTAGTGAGGTTAGGCACTGATGTTGGACGAAAAGGCCTGGCTTGCAGTCTTCACTCTAATTCATCCCAAAAGTGTTCTATTGGGTTGAGGTCAGAACTCTGTGCAGGCCACCTCAAACTCGCTCATCCATGTCTTTATGGACCTTGCTTTGCACACTTTTCCAAATCATTCGTGGAGGGGGGATTATGGTGTGGGGTTGTCTTTCAGGAGTTGGGCCTGGCCCGTTAGTTCCTGTGAAAGGAACTCTTAAGGAGTCAGCATACCAAGACATTTTGGACAATTTCATGCTCCCAACTTAAGCAGCCCTGATCTTCCTCTTCTCGAGTCACCCGCCGGTACTCCTAGCCCCTTCCACCTGCCAAGTGGCCCCACAGCTGCTTGCACTTGAACAGGCTCACTCCTGAGCCGCTGTTCTGTGTGGCCATTCACACTCTGCCCGCCCCTGCTCTATTGTCATCGGCTCACTGGCTGTGATTGACAGGAATCTCAGACAATGAGGAGGAAGGGTTTTGGGAGAGCTCTTGCTCTCATCCACATCACTGGATCGAGATCGGGTTTAGGTGAGTATTGGGGGGGTTGCTGCACAAAGAAGGTTTTTTACCTTCATGCATGAAGGTAAAAAAAACTCAAGCCTTTACAACCACTTTAACTCTCCAGCATCTATCAAAACCCGAAACGTCAGGGTGGAATGAACCTTCAAGTATGTGAGCCTAAATACAATGACACATATAGCTCACCCATTTACTTGAGACACAATTAGAGACATTTAGAATGCAGCCTATGAATTAGTTATAAACCAGTGACAGCACACTTAGCACTATGCCGTTAGCGACCAATCAGGCACTTGGGATGCTAACTCAGAAATCCCTCAAATTAAAAATAATTTGTTCCCAGCAATATTCTGACACAAATCCTCGGAGAAGGGTGAAGTCCAACATCGTCAGTAGAAACATCACAATTATATTGATGATCACATTTTTCACAACTTGAATTATCTTCACCTTCTACCAGAATGGCGGTCGGCAAGTGCGACATGCAGGCCACAAGCACTCATGTAAGCGCCGCCCCGGTACGGGAGAGCCGAGAAGTGCTGCGTTCCTCTTTTACAGCAAACAGCCATGAAATAAGCATCTGACATATGCCTCTTGCAGGTCATTCAACTACGGCAACGTGTCAAAATTCAAACTGGGCCATCCATCACCAACAGACCAGGAATCAGCCTAAGCCCAATCTAACGTCTGACCTTCCAAGTGCTGGGAGCGCTGACAGCAAAGGAAGGGGGGGGGAGAGATTGGAAAAATATTTCATGCATTGCAGCCGAGGCAACAATATAGTCGTGAAAGATCCGCGGATAAATTTATTCTATGAAAAAAAAAAACCCTTACATGACCCGGTTTAACCCTTTGGGTCAGATAACAAGTGGCGTAGCAGGCAGCTGCGGAATTTGTAAATTGTAAAATGCTGTCTGCAGCAAGCGTACAGCGAACAGATTTTTCTAATAGACGGGACGGAGAATGAATCCAAAAGAGGATTTAAATTACATATGCAGAACTGGGAAATAAAAAAAGAAAAAAAAAAAGATTCTGGCGGGGGAAAAGTAAACAAGGGAACGCTATTCTGTCAACAGTACCCCCGACACCAGATGATTAAACCAGGCACCATATTGTAATGTAGTCATCAACGTAACTGGTGTAATGTGTGTTTAATTGTCAGCGGTACACAAGATGACTAGTTGACATAATGAATGACAATAATGAAATTTGTTCTTGTATGCACGGATCAGACTCTTGTCTCCAAGCCCAGTGATGACTGAATGTGTTACTTCACTTCCAGCAGGCAACTTCTGGAACTCTGAGCTAAGTTTCCCAGCATGGGATACAACACACAAACATGTAAGGCAAAAACATTCCACAATTATCCACTTACCCAGGGGTCTTCAAACTATGGCCCTCCAGTTGTTCAGGAACTACAATTCCCATCATGCCTAGTCATGTCTGTGAATGTCAGAGTTTTACAATGCCTCATGGGATGTGTAGTTCTGAAACAGCTGGAGGGCCGTACTTTGAGGATCCCTGCACTTACCAAACACCCCATAGCAGCTACACTGCCACAGGGCGGGCGTTCTGTGAAGAACCACACACACACATATATATATATATATATACACGTAATTCTGCTCCTCTGCCTAGGGGCGCACTCACAGCACTTACAACAGAAGCCGATCTGTGGGTGCCAGGCACTGGGTGTCTACCGGCACCCACTGATCTTCGGGAGGATACACAAAATGGAGCTCCATTCTGAAAAGAGGAAAACAATGGATTTTGTGTATAAAATCCTTAACTTCACTTAGGAAAAGCACCTCACACAGTACACAAAAACACTGGCTAGGCACACATTTAACCCTTCGATCGACCTAGTAGATCGCTTTAGCTGTTTAATCCCCACATTTTTTTCTACTGATCATTGTATTAGTGTCACTGGTTCGCACAAAGTGTCAAAAGTGTCACTTATTGACTGATTGTCCACCGCAATATGGCCAGTGGCAACCGATGGTCATTTTTTTGGTGGGGGGGGGGCAAACAGTAACAACCCCCCTGGCGGTCGGTCGGTGGGTGGGTCAGGTGCACGTACCCCATCTATGCAGAGCTTCATCGGCAGGTTCCCTTGCTCCTTGGCGGTGGCGGTGACGGTGGCTCTCTCTTCCCCTGCTCTCCACTGGCATCGGCAGCTTCCATTTCCTCGCTCCTCCTCGGCAGCCAATTGGGACTCTTCTCTTTTTGGCCAACCGGAAAACGGGTCTCAGACCTGCTTCTGATTGGCTGAATTGAGGATCAGTATTACAACAGCGAATATTCATTTGCTGTTGTAACACCTGGGTGGGCTCATGGCCCAATACTCTGCGATCCGAGCCCACCCTATTTTGGAGCCTATTACACCCTATGGCTCTACTCAGGTACTTCAAAAAAACACCCCCGCCGCTGTAATTCAGGCGCCCTGAAAAGGGGACGGAAGCCTAAATTGGGGGTGGCCATGGTGGTGACAACCCTAATGGACTGACCGGCACTGAATATCTCAGTTCCGCTATAAGTCGCTGATTGTCGCCATTACTAGTATAAAAAATAAATGTATAAAAATGTTTGACAGCCTCAGCTGACACTCCAATGAGGGCAAGCCTGCAACGCATTTTACTCCACCCCCTGAGGTTAATTATGGGGAACCCATGATTAAGCTCCGGGGAGGCAGAGTGAAACACGTTAGGGGTGGGTGGCCTGGTTGAAGCCTGCACTAGGGCTGTCATACATCTCCTCACAAGGTTTTGTTGTGAAGTGTGACTTTTATTTCTTCCATTCCCTACAAAATCTGGTGCAGCTCTGTATAAAAACCAAGCTTCCAGGTTTTTTGTTTTGTTTTGTCAAAGCTTAACCGGTTCCCGACCAGCGCACGCCGATGTACGTCGACAGAATGGCACGGGCAGGCATATTGGCGTACAGGTACGTCCAATCTTCAATGCCGCCCTGCCATCGGGAGCGCGCCGCCGCCGGCGCACTCCCGCGCCTGTCGGGACCCCCGTGAGTCCGGTCGCGGAACCCGCGGACTCGATCGCCGCGGGCATACCCGCGATCGTCTCACGGGACGGCTGAATGGAGGAAATGCCGTGTAAACAGCATTTCTCCATTCTGCCTAGCAACTAGTGACGCTGATCTCTGCTCCATGTGATTGGAGCAGAGATCAGTGTTCACTAAATGAAAGCCCAACCCCCCCACAGTTAGTAACACACCCCTAGGAACACTTAACCCCTACACTGCCACCCACTGGTTAACCCCTTCACTGCCAGTGTCATTTACACAGGAATCACTGCATTTATATAGCAGTGATTACTGTATAAATGACAATGGTCCCAAAAATGTGTCAAAAATGTCCGATGGGTCCCCCACAATGTCGCAGTCACAATAAAAATCGCTGATCGCCACCATTACTAGTAAAAAAAAAAAATAATAAAAAATTATTAATAAAAATGCTATAAAACTATCCCTATTTTGTAAATGCTATAACTTTTGCGCAAACCAATCAATAAACGCTTATTGAGATTTTTTTTACCAAAAATATGTAGAAGAATACGTATCGGCCTAAACTGAGGGAAAAAAATGTTTTTTTATATATTTTTGGGCGATATTTATTATAACAAAAAGTAAAAAATAATGCGTTTTATTCAAAATTGTCGCTCTATTTTTGTTTATAGCGCAAAAAATAAAAACCGCAGGGGTGATCAAATACCACCAAAAGAAAGCTCTATTTGTGGGCAAAAAAGGACGTCAATTTTGTTTGGGAGCCACGTCACACGGCCACGCAATTGTCAGTTAAAGCGACGCAGTGCCGAATCGCAAAAAGTGGTCTGGTCTTTGACCAGCAAAATGGTCCGGGGCTGAAGTGGTTAATTGAACAAACTGAAGATAGGAGCAGATTGGTTTCTATGCACCGTTGCACCAGATTTTGCACTCTCCAGTTTTGTAAATCAACCCCAAAGTCTGGGCAGGCTTTTGGGCGTCATGGTAGCAGCATTAATTTACTGGGGAAGAAAAATCATTGTATGTATGTAAAAGGGGGGGGGGGGGCAGGACATACAACACCGCTTGAGATTTCAGTGCAGCAGAGGCAGCTTTGTCAGCAAACAACAGTGGGTTCCTGGCAGGATCATCAAGTATTTTTCTGTAGTTGCAGCCTTTTAAAAGAAATGTGCAGGCGTTGCAGAGATTTCCTACATATACCCTCACCGTCCACGTTATTGGGTAATAGGTACACCTGTTCAATTGCTTGGTAACACAAAGTACTAATCAGCCAATCAATCACATGGCAGCAACTCAATGTATTTAGGCATCTAGACGTGGTAAAGACGACTCAAACTAAGTATCAGAATGGGAAAGAAAGGGGATTTAGGTGGCATGGTTGTTGGTACCAGACAGGCTGGCCTGAATATTTCAAAAACTGCTGATCTACTGGGATTTTCACACACAACTATCTCTCGGGTTCGCAGAGAATGGTCCGAAAAAGAGAAAATATCCAGTGAGCAGCAGTTGTGTGGAAGAAAATGCCTTCTTGATGTCAGAGGAGAATGGGCAGACTGGTCCCAGATGATAAAAAGGCAACAGTAACTCAAATAACTACTCGTTACACCAAAGGTATGCAGAATACCATCTCTGAACAAACAGCACATCCAACAATGAAGCAGATGGGCTACAGCAGCAGAAGACCACACCGGGAGTCACTCCTGTCAGCTAAGAAGAGGAAACTGAGGCTGCAATTCACACAGGATCACCAAAATTGAACAATAGAAAATTGGGAAAACGTTGCCTGGTCTGATGAGTCTGGATTTCAGCTGCAACATTCAGATAGTGGGGTCAGAATTTGGCGTAAACAACATGAAAGCATGGATCCATCCTGCCTTGTATCACCGGTTCAGGCTGGTGGTGGGGGTGTAATGGTTTGGGGGGATATTTTCTTGGAACACTTTGGACCTCTTAGTACCAATTGAGCATGGTTTAATCAGCACGGCCTACCTGAGTATTGTTGCTGACCATTTCCATCCCTTTATAACCACAGTTTATACAAGTCACTCATTCATTCATAAATTCACACATCTTCTGATGGCTCCTTCCAGCAGGATAATGCACCTTGTCACAAAGCTCCAATCATCTCACCACTGGACAATGAGGTCCTCCAATGTACCCCGCAACTAGAAAGGTGTACCTAATATAGTGAGTGTATGTTTTTCTTTATTTTACCCAGAAAACAGAGGCAGTGGGTTGTTGTAGCCAGTAGAATGGAACTGACCTTAGTAGTAAAAATGATGCTACAAAAAAACAAACAAAATTCATAATATCCTCAACCATAAAACAAAAAACAAAAACAGTATAATTAGGCTAGATCTAATAGAATATATATATATATATATTTTCATTAATATTTCTGTATCATGCTTTAGATAGACTTCTGATTTTCCAACTTCATTGGTTTATGAAAAGAATGATTAAACTACCATATAAAGCAAACTTAGTGGACAACTACACGGGGTCTATTGACAGACAGACGAGCTTAGAGAAATTTCTATCAGCATCGCGAATGGTTCTCCAACTGGTTTTCCCGTAATTTGAGGTACATCAGTGTGACACACTCAGTAGACATTACACATTAATCAGACATAATTAGCACTCTGGGTGACAATGATCTGATTTCTACCCTAGCAATAAAAGCCTTGGATGTCGGCATATAGATTCAGCATGTAAATTGATCATTTAACTATTGTTGCAATGTATCCCCAAGAGGAAACATTTAGGACAAACTATGGTTGGGAAAGGAAGGAGGGAAGGAGGGGGCAGAAATATAGGGAAGAAAAAGAATACCCTTAGTGGATTTCAGGAACAAAAAAAAAAAAGTAAATTAATTCAATAAAAGCTTTTAAGAACCATAATCAAATGTGCTATTAGCGAGAGAGATTCAACTGATACTCTGTATTTTTCTTTGTCTACTATTAAGCAGATTGTAACATTTCCTGAGAATAATAAAAACACTGTATTAAATAAGAAAACTATCAGGATTATCCCTGCTGTATTATGTGAGCTCAAAATTGTATTAGTCGTAATTATGATTGCCCCAGATTCATACTGAGACAAATGATTTATTGCCAAGTGTATGTATTGTTTAAATGCAGCAAAAATCTTCTTCCATTGGGAACTGCTTATTTTTGTTCTATATGGGTTTTCCCTAGTGATCAGAACCATTATTTGGCGTCAATAATTCTCTTAGAACACTAGAGGGAGCATGATGGAAATGTAACATCGGCTAAAGTTTTCCAAAATTTTCTTTTTTCTTTTTAACTCTGAATTCTATGCAGATATAAAAGACACAAACTAGTGCAGCTCTGTATTCTTAAATACGTCAGTAACCCCTTTCCTGGCCCTTTAAGGGATATAAAAGCCAGGAGGCGGGCATTTGGGTCATGTGACCACTGTGATGGGCTGTCACATGATCAGCAAGCTCCTGATCACTATTATGCCTCGGGAGCTTTTCGGTATCCACCAGCCACATATATGCGGCTTGCTCTGTGTTAAAGTGTAAGTAAACCCTCCAAGGAAGCTGCCATCTTTGCCTCTGTTTAACAATATCGCTACTAAACTGAAAACATAAACATGATGTGCCGTCATCTAATCTATTTGTAAATTGAGGCAGAGGATTTTCTTTGTAGAGATGTTCACACACATTATCCTCTGAAGTATACTCCTGAAGAAGCGGTCACACCGCGAAACATGTCGAGGTTGAACTGACATAGGACAAGATCTATGGCTCTCCTGTCTGGGTGGACATGAGCCCAAGTGTCTAGTTCCTCTTCAGAGATCTGATACTATGTATTGTAAATGTTCCTCTATAGGATCATTTTAATGATGATAATCCCTTAATGAATAATTCCTTAACTCTGAATTCCAGGCAGATATAAAAGACACAAACGAGTGCAGCTCTGTATTCTTAAATACGTCAATAACCCATTTCTGCAGACTGCCTACTGTCCCTTTAAGGGATCTAAAAGCCTGGAGGCGGGCATTCGGGTCATGTGACCACTGTGATTGGCTGTTACATGATCAGTAAGCTCCTGATCGCTATTATGCCTCGGGAGCTTTTTAGTACCCACCAGCCACATATATGCGGCTTGCTCAGTGTTAAAGTGTAAGTAAACCCTATAAGGAAGCTGCCATCTTTGCCTCTGTTTAACAATATCGCTACTAAACTGAAAACATAAACATGATGTACCGTCATCCAATCTATTTGTAAATTGAGGCAGAGGATTTTCTTTGTAGAGATGTTCACACACATTATCCTCTGAAGTATATTCCTGAAGAAGCGGTCACACCCCGAAACATGTCAAGGTTGAACTGACATAGGAAAAGATCTATGGTTCTCCTGTCTGGGTGGACATGCGTCCAAGTTTCTAGTTCCTCTTCAGAGATCTGATACTGTGTATTGTATATTTTCCTCTATAGGACCATTTTAATGATGATAATCCCTTTGTCGTAAATACATTTGTACTTTTTTATAAATACATATGTGAGTCTTTGCTGTACCATGAAGAGTCCACACATTGCCTCAAATCCTCTGTCTCAATTTGCCTCTGTTTAAGCTACAACTGCCATGGTGCTGCACAAGTGATCAGTTATGACATCAGCCATTGGATGGTTTGACAGTTTGGTTGAGAGCACAACCTATGGGAGTGTTACATTTCCGTCAGGTGCCATGAATGAAACTGTTTTATGGATGGGTTTACTTCCGCTTTAAGGCCCACCTGCCGAGCAGCTGCATGTGTGTGTGGGGATGGCGTCAAGGGGTTAAAATATATATTTTTAAATGCAAGCATTGTTAGTACCTTGATTTGACCTGATATCAGCCTATTGCAATTGGCTGTACAGCAGAGCTCAGAGTGGGTGATGGAAACAGAGAAACAATACTATGAGCGATGAAAGATGCTGCAGTGTTCATTTGCTAATAAGGGACATTCTGATTAAACAAAAGACAGCAGAGTGGTGGAAAGATGAGTTCATCAGTGTGCTGATGTGTGCTGATGTCACGGCTGGGCTCAGCCCTTCCTTCTTAAAACTGATTGTTCAGGCTAATTGCCAGCTCCTATTTCTCCACAGTGACTCACATGTTGATGATATCCTGCTCGTCAGTCCTGCCTAATTAAGCCGTCCAGTACAGATGATTTCTGCCTTAGCCTTGGTCACATCTCTAGAGGTGCTCTCCTCTGTTCCTGTTAAAGACTTGCTTGGCTGACATTCCTTCTGGCTCCGGATCCTGCTTGCTGTTCTACTACGCTCATCTCTAGCTCCCTGACGTTTTGGCTTGTCTGACTATACGTTCCGCTTCAGGAACTTTTGTTATGTTTTGACTACGTTTACTCTGTTTACCTTTTTTTTATTATTATTAAAGAAGTGTGATTTAACTGTACTTCTGTCTCAGTCTGATTCATGGTTTCTGACAGCTGATTTCACTTTCAAGTCACAGGCCAGGAGTAGGAACAAGACCTGTAAGTGCTATTTAACTGCAGCAGAGAAAAATCAGGTCTTCCGCCCTGCTACAAAGAACTGCGCTGTGTTGCAAAGATGTTTTACAGTCTCAGGACTGAATGGACACAAATATAAAACCTTTGGGTGGTAAAACAGTTCATGTATACTAATTCTATCTGCAGCTGTTTCCCTTGGGTTCAGAGTTAAAGTAAATCTCTTAAAAACAAAAGAAAGTCAAACTGAGCAGAGGATGTCATCTACAATCGGACGTCCGATTGTAGACGAAACACGTAGGGATGGGGATTATGGTCCATGACATCATCACACCTGCCAATGTACAATGGAAAGGCGATACATGTTTCTGCTCTGAGATGTTTAAGAGTATGGTTTAATTCATAATAAATGCAGAGGTTTAATGTTACTACTTTTGCCTATGTTTTGCCTATTCCTTCCAATTATCCCTGAGTAAAGCGGTGCATACTGGTGGATTGGTTATTCAATTGGAGGAGAAGGTTTTGAAGGTGTACTGTGTGACCGGTGGGGTGCCATCACTAAATTTGAACGGCATGGAAGGATTGGAATCAGGTTGTTCTTGCTAAACCATAACTGAGATCATTCAATGATTGTTGCCAACCCATTGTTGTGTAGTTGCCTTTACTATTATGTTTGGTTGTCTTTAGTATTACTGAACTGTTTCATTTACTACTCTGTGTACACCCTGTATACCCTTTGTTATCCTAAGACCCCTTTCACACCAGGGCGTTTTGCAGGCGCTATAGCGTTAGAAATAGGCCTGCAATCCGTCCTAAAGAAGCTGCACCATTATGTGTAGTGTGAAAGCCCCGAGGGCTTTTGCACTACAGCGGTGAGCTGGCAGGACGTCAGGAAAAAGTCCTGCCAGCAGCTTCTTTGGAGCGGTGAAGGAGCGGTGTGTTTACCGCTCCTCCCCCGCTGCTCCCCATTGAAATCAATGGGGCAGCGCTGTAATACCGCCGGCAAAACGCAGCTATTGCGGCGTATTGCCGGCTGTTTTAACCCTTTCTCGGCCGCTAGCGGGGGATAGAAGCGCCCTGCTAGAGGCTGAAATGCGCCGCAAATTCACAGCAAATCTGGCGGTAAAACGCTGCTAAAAATAGCGGCGTTTTACCGCCCACGCTATGGGAGGTGTGGTGTGAAAGGGGTCTTATATTCCCTTTTAGGACAATCTTTGCTTCCATGATGTTGCCCATTCCTTGTATTCTATGCTAACACTGTGATATTTTCTGTACCGACCATGGAACTTGAAACTTTGATTGGGACTCATTTGCAACTTGTATCTGATTCTCCTATGTTAAACCTAATTAAAATATACTGTTGAAAAAAAAAAAGAGTGCCCAACTATGCCCGCCCTTTCCTGCCCAGCGCCTCCATTCATAGGAGCTATTATTACAGCTTCTATGAATGAAACATGATTTATGAATGAAGGACGACAAATGATTGAAAAGACGCGTGTGTAAACGCTCTGCAGAAAACAGCTCATATGTTTTATGAAAAGTATGTTTATGACAGTAACTATTATTTGATATATTTAGATATTAGCTATTTTATAGTCTACTTTGTGAACAGCAACAGAAGGAAAGCTAACTCAGCAACAATATATAACTTATGGATATTTTCTCTCCCATTCGCTACATAAGCACACCTTGGAATGTGTTCAGAGACAGCTCGTTGAATTCGCTAAGTGTGCTCGCAGTCATAGTTCAAATTAATTATGTGAAGCAATATTGCTGGAGAAGCCAGAACATGGAGCGCTAGATGAGATATTTAAAATGAATATTAATTACTGCCTCATCCTTATAGATTCAAAATGGCGTTGCAGTAGGAATGACCAGAGGGGACATTTGGAAAACAGCGGAAAAGAACTTTCAAAATATTTTATCAATTAAGTATAAAAAATTGATGAAAGCCTCGGGACAAAGCTGTAATAAATTATTTATTAAGAGTCCACTTAAATTTAAGACGTGCAAGTCACTATTCTAACATCATATAATCGTTTCCAATTACCTGTCTTTCAAAATAAATAAATAAATAAATACAAATGTGATCAACCAATGCTATAATAAATTCTTAAAGAGGAACTTAAAACTCACAACTAATGCACCTTTAGAAATGTCTGTTAATGGTAATCTATAAACAGATACTTATAGATAATGGCTGGCTTTTTATTCTCTGCTTACATTTCATTTCTTTTCATCCCAGTTCTTCTCACAGTGGCCATTTTTACTAAGGGCAGATGAGTCCTTTGCGCTTTACTTCCTGGAACTGATCCCAATTCTTCTCGCAGTGCCCATTTTCACTAAGGGTAGATGAATCCTTTGTTCCGTCAGATTAGGCAACCCGTCAGAATTTATAACGGAAGTGACGTTGCACCGCCGCCATCTTGCTACACCCCACACCCATCCACAGTAGGGATACAGTGAGAAGGTCGCAAGCAAACATCTTGTTGCACCCACCGAAGTTTTGCATTTCACAGTTATTTTTCACAGAGCTTATAAGGAGAAATAGAGGATTTAGAAATTCGACGGACTCTTTAGATTTTGAATTTTAAAAGCAGCAGGGGGCTTGCTGACCTCACAGGTTTGCTGATCTGACAGAACACGTGGAAAAAAAAACGTGCTGTCTTCTACAAATAGTGATAGCTGCCAGCACATCAGATAATTTGTAGATAAATGAACGATTAAAGAAATATAGCGCAGCCCTGATGAAAAATGAAATAAACAATGAGATTATTTCCAATAAAAATTGATACAATATATAAATGTGCAGATAAATACACAACAAATTAAGATTGCCCAACAAAAATAAAAAATGTAAGCAAACCAACAGTGTTAGTGCATACAAAGTGCATATAGTCCATATAATATGGCAAAGAATAATGTGACTGTGAGTCTGGGTGAAATGGTTGTCTGTAGATAATCCACCACCGTAAGGAAAGAGGCTTACCAGACAGGTTGAACCCAGCTAGGCGTATGCCTGATGGGTCAACCAAGCTTTTGGTGTAACACACCCAAGGAAAGGTAAAGCAACCGCGACTTCCAATATAGACCAATCTGGTAGGGATCTGTTAAAGTAGTGACATCAATAGGTATCCACCATAGGTATAATGATCAAAATTCATAAGCGGTTCCTCTCAATATGACATATGGCAAAAGGAGAAAAATGGGGCCACATAGCGTGATTCTGTTTTAAATGTAAAACCTTTATTGAAAAAATTATAAAATGGTCACTCACATTTGAGAAGACATTAAAAGCATATGGATAAAACCAAGTAACGCAGTGGTATCAGCAGAGCTCGGGCTAGGTTCTGAGTAGAACCTATCCTGTTAAAGGTCTGTATGATCTTGGCCACCGTGCTGGGCCACCGCTCTGCAGATCAGTTTCAGGGTCTTGGCAATCTTCTTATAGCCTAGGCCAGTGATGGCGAACCTTGGCACCCCAGATGGTTTGGAACTACATTTCCCATGATGCTCCACTACACCGCAGAGTGCAAGAGCATCATGGGAAATGTAGTTCCAAAACAGCTGGAGTGCCAAGGTTCGCCATCACTGGCCTAGGCCATCTTTATGTAGAGCAACAATTCTTTTTTTTTCCAATCCTCAGAAAGTTCTTTGACACAGGTGCCATGTTGAACTTCCAGTGACCAGTATGAGAGAATGAGAGCGATAACACCAAATTTAACACACCTGCTCCCCATTCACACCTGAGACCTTGTAATACTAATGAGTCACATTATAACGGGGAGGGAAAATGGCAAATTGGAGCCAATTTGGACATGTTCACTTAGGGGTGTACTCACTTTTGTTGGCAGAGGTTTAGACATTAATGGATGTGTGTTGAGTTAATTTGAAGGGACAGCAAATTTACACTGTTATACAAGCTGTACACTCACTACATTATATTGTAGCAAAGTGTAATTTCTTCAGTGTTGTCACATGAAAAGATAGAAGAAAATATTTACAAGAAAGTGAGGGGTGTACTCACTTTTGTGAGATACTGTATAACTGTATACACACACACACTGTATATATATATATATATATATATATATATATATATATATATATATATTTTTTTTTTTTTTTTTTTTTTGCTGAAGAAATCTTTGTTACAGAGGAGTAAAACAAGTATGCATTTTTCACTTACAAGGAGGGGTTGCTGAGCAATGAGTGCTGTGTAACTTTACCACCACTTGGGACTGCTCCCAGAAATAAGGGTGATGAAGGCCATAAAGGAATAAAAATACGTGGAAATACTTTTGTTGCTTAATTGGTTTGAATGTCACTTGCTGTTCATTTGATTTCAGTAGAACAAAGCTTCTCAGACCATGTATGTGTGTGCTTTTATGTCCTTTTTGTCAATAATCCCATATAACAAAGGTGCAATTTTCCACAGATTTATCAAAGAAATTACCATAGCCCATCTCAGAACTGCATGCATATAAATCTGCACGTTGTACAACAAGGCTACCCAAAGTCCGACACATTTATTGTTGTGAACTTTTTAAGTTAGCTGGATGCACACTTCCATGTATATTCTTGCACATGCATAATAGTGTGCCGTTTGGTGTCATTTATTTGATTAAATACTCTGTTTAATGCATTTTTTTTTATATTTCACACTCAAATTAAAGCAAGAAAAATATATGTTAAGCATAAAAAATAAATGTGCTGTTTCATTATCGCATGCTATTTTGGGGATTTTTATAACATAAATGTAAAAAAAAAACATTTTAAGACCATGTATTATTTTAGAAGCTAGGCCTCCCCTATTGATATGCAAATTAACTTGTTAGACTGGTTCATGAACCCAAGACAGGAAATTATGCTACAGGAAAGGAAGTAGCTGGATGCACACTTGATACTCACTCAGGTTGAACTGGATGGACTGGTGTCTTTATTCAACCTTACTAACTATGTACCTATGCACTATGTACTTCTGTGTATATTCTAGTAAATGCGTGATGGCATGTTGTTTTTTTATTATGAATTCGAATTAACACTCTGTTTAATGCATTTTTTTTATTGTCTCACACGCTATTAAAATAAGAAAAATATATGTAAAGCATAATATATTAAATTTGCTGTTTTATGATCACATTATCACTGTGTTGCTACAGACATTTTAGTTACCTTTATAGCATAAATATGAAAGACCATGCATTATTATGGAAGCTAGCCTCCCCCCCAATGATAAGCAAATGAACTTGTTAGATTGGTTTATGAACCCAGGACAGGAAATGATGCTACAGGAAATGATGTAGCTGGATGCACCCTTCCATGTATATTCTTGCACATGCGTAATAGCGTGTTGTTTTGCATCATTAATACTCTGTTTAATGAATGTTTTTTATTGTTTCACACTATAATTAAAGTAAGAAAAATATATGTAAAGCATAATAAATGAAATGTTCTGTTTCACTACCGCATGCTGTGTTGCCATGGCTATTTCAGTGATTTTTATAGCATAAATATATAAAAAAAAAAATTAAGAGCATGTATTGTTTCAGAACCTAAGCCTCCCCAATTAATATGCAAATTAACTTGTTTGACAGGTTGAGCTCAGGACAGGAAATGATGCTACAGGAAATAATGTAGCTGGATGCACATTTTCATGTATATTCTTGCACATGCTAATGGCATGTTGTTTGGCATCCTGCATTTTTAATTAATACTCTGATTAATGCATGTGTTTATTGTTTTACACTCTAATTAAAGTAAGGGAAATATATGTAATGCATAATAAATTAAATCCACTTTTTCATTTTTGCATACATATTGCATACATATAGTTTAAAGTGGCAAAACAGAGCTACCAGCTTTGTGATAAACATGAAAATGAAAAGATGTAATAAGAATTGTTTTAACTAATTGTAAGGACACATTCCGAAGCATAATTAATTTACCATTATTAGAAAATGTGTTAAACATTTAATAAGTGTATCAAATTCTAAAATCCCTGTCCACCTTATGAGCAGATATAGATTTATAACTAGGCTGCTATGACTGTTAAAAGTAGTTGTAAACCTCAGACATGAAATATGAACATAAACCTCAGACATGAAATATGAACAAAGCATATCCTTCTATAGTGTGTACTTGTCTCTATCCAACCATTTCTGTCTGCTACCTGCATGAGTAAATTCTGACACCACCAGAAAAAAATGTGACAGGGGAGGGAGCTCCAGCACTCAGCCTGTGATTGGCATTCTTATCTTTGTTCCTGTGTGCTGTGGGAGGGGGTGTCCCTTCCCTCCAATCAGCTATCAGAGCTCTCCTCACTCAGCTCTGCAGTGTGTAACTTCATCTCCCTGCCACCTGTTTTCTGGCAGCTCAGACAAGCTGTATAAAGTCTAGACTTTGAACAGCTGTAGAGACGAGAGGGATGCAGATAAACAGATATAACTTATGCGGGAGATTTTGTTACATCTCTGTGTAACTACCACTGGAGGTCAGTTACTTCACTGGGTATATGAGGGTTTAAACTGTTACTAAACCCACAACAGTAAAATCTGTCTGTATATGCAAAATTGCATGCTTGTTATACTCACCATGGAACTTAAGGGGGTAATCATCTGCATTGTGTAAAAAGGCTCTTTGACACTATATGGACAGATCCTTCTCTATCTTGGCAAGGCCATATAATACAGTCAGGGTAGCCATCCTGCACATGCTCAGTTTAGTCTCTATTGCTGGAGAGAACATTTCCTGTTTCAGTTGAACTGTTCAGGTCCCATGATATTGACATCACACATGTGGGCGAGTATACAGGCTGTAGTGGAAATCTTCTCCTACCTGAAATCTCAACACTGGACAAGCTGTGCAGTTTATCATGTGACCGTGGTATACAGATCCGCAAAAAAAGTATATAGTGACAGTATTTCAATGTAAAAAGTAGATTTATAAGCTGTGGGCACTGTTGGGGGGGCAGAGGAACTATTTTTATTTTACTGGGTTTAGGAACACTTTAAGTTTTTCCTCTAAATCCCTCTCCACATTAAAATAAATCTGAAGCCTGGCACATGTAGACATTTAAAAAACGTGTTTTTACAAATCTCTGAGTTAATATTATACATAGTTTTCTGCATTTCAATAAAAAATATCGGTACTGGAAAAAAACATCGGTTTTGCTGCAGTACTAATCTTCTCAGACACTGTCCTCTGCAGGCCAGGAGTAAGGACCACTCACCACCACGCATGTGAAAGGACCTGTGACATCATTGGACCCACCAGAAGAAAAAAAGAAAAGATGGTGGGGGGTCTCCGAAGGTGGAGAGGAGCAGACTGGCATTGGGTGTCAACCTCATGAGATGAATATTAAACAATCTCTTACACCCTGTACACACGGTCGGACATTCCGACTACAAAATCCGATTTTTGCCGTCAGATTTTGACCCAAACTTGTCTTGCATACACGCAGTCGCACAAAGTTGTTGGAAAATCCAATCGTTCAGAACGCGGTGACGTAGAACACGTACGACGGGACTATGAAGAGGGCAGTAGCCAACAGCTTCTGTCTCGTAATTTATTCTGAGCATGCGTGGCACTTTGTCCATCGGAATTGTCTAAACGCGATCGGAATTTAAACAATCGGATTTTGTTGTCGGAAAATTTTAGATCCTGCTCTCAAACTTTGTGTGTCGGAAATCCCGACGGAAAAAGTCAGATGGAGCCCACACATGGTCGGATTTTCCAACAACAAGATCCGATTGCACATTTTCCATCGGAAAGTCCGACCGTGTGTACAGGGCATTACAGTAGGAGATTTTATTTTCTTCTCCGGTATTAGTAATTTTATATTTTCCCCCTTGCATTGTCCTTGGTCTGCTGCACTGTAGGTTAGGTCACAATTTTAGCAATTCAGGCCCCTTTGAGTGTTGGAAATAAATATTTTGGAGGATATCATTTGTTCTAGGTAGGAGGAGCAGGAAAGATATTCAGGTGCTGTAAGAACCCTTTAGGCAGTCTGCTGCCGCCTCGAATATAAAGCGGTGTACAGATATCCGCTTGAAGGGACATACAGGATAATTCATAAGCATTTTATTTTTGCATCAGTCCCATCTGTCTACTTACAGCCACCAAGTTTCCTTAACCACTTCAGCCCTGGAAGAATTTACCCCCTTCCTGACCAGAGCACTTTTGGCGATTCGGCACTGCGTCGCTTTAACTGACAATTGCGCAGTTGTGCGGCGTGGCTCCCGAACAAAATTGACGTCCTTTTTTCCCCACAAATAGAGCTTTCTTTTGGTGGTATGTGATCAGCTCGCCGTTTTTTTTTTTTTTGTGCTATAAACAAAAAAAAAAAGAGCGACAATTTAAAAAAATATATATGTTATTTACTTTTTGCTATAGTAAATATCCCCCGACGGATTTTGTGGTCGGAATGTCCGACCGTGTGTACAGGGCATGAGAGCGGAGACTGCGAGCCAGGCCTTCTCGTCCAACATGAGTGCCTGCCCTCACAAATGCCCTTCTGGAAGAATGGGCAAACATTCCCATAGTCACACTCCTAAACTTTGTGGACGGCCTTCCCAGAAGAGGTGAAATTGTTATAGCTGCAAAGGGAGGGCCAACTCAATATTGAACCCTACGGACTAAGACTGGGGCGCCATAAAAATTCATGTGCGTGTAAAGGCTGGTGTCCCAATACTTTTGGTAGTATAGTGTATATTACAGCTGTTGCCCATATGACCAAATAGTTGTACAGGCATACCCCACTTTTAAGTACACAATGGGGTTTATTTACTAAAGCTGGAAAGTGAAAAATCAGGCTCACTTCTGCATAGAAACCAATGAGCTTCTAACCTTGGCTAGCTCAACTAAGCTTTGGTAATAAAACCTGGAAGCTGATTGGTTTCTATGCAGAAGTGAGCCCGATTTTGCACTTTCCGGCTTTAGTAAATAAACCCCATTGTGTACTTAAAAGTGGGGTATGCCTGTACTACCTTGAAAATAACAGTAAATGCTGTTGGTATTTTCCATGTGGCTGATTTTTGCCCTACTCATGCCTTAGCCGTCAAGCCGTCCCAATACTTTTAGTAATATAGTGTAAATATCCCTTATCCTCCCGTTCATTTCCTCAACCTCTGTGTTGTTTTCCCTACACTCTGCCCCCTCTCTCCAAGGTAAACATTTCCTATTCCACTTCCATTGATTCTGCCATCATAGGGATACAATGTAAACACTTCATTTTCTAATAAATACACTGTTTGTATTGCACGTTTACACGCTAATCAATACAGCTGCCAATAGAGCAGTAAGACCCAGATATTGCCCTATTTCTAAGTGGTTTCTAGCTAATGCACGAATCCTTAATGATTTTCCATAGCAAGCTAACTGGCCTATCAGTCATTACAGATGACCCAATGGATGACTTCAGGTCAATTACATATTGGCTCCTCCGTATTTCACGAGATAGGTGTGGCATATCGGTTGTAATTTTGAATTTAAAGAGGGCTTGCTTTGGTATTGGTTACCCTAATACATCATTTATGATGTACAAGCGGTTGTGGGATTACCTGGCAATCTTCGGGTCTGGTTAACCCGCTTGTTATAAATGCATTAGACAGCGAATTTTGGTGGGATACAAGCACTCTGGACGCCGAAGAGGTTAAGAAACATGTAGACCGTAATTCGAAATTCCAAGAAGCAATCTCCTAAGCACCTTTCCTTAAAAATAAGCATATTTTATCTCCTCAAAAAAAAAAAATGCATGCAGATAAGTGATAGCGACTGAAAACATTGTTTTACAAAAGCTTGTAATATTTATTTATTTTCCCTTCTTTACGTCTCCCCGAGGATTATGTGGGGGGGGGGGGGCGGGGGACCTCGTTTAAAAAAAAAAAAAAAAACCCTCACTTTGAAACAATAAATAAATAACATCTAAAACCTTCCCGGAGCTGACCAACTGTAGCATAAGTAATTCAAGAGGCTGAGAGATGCCAGATAAATTTGATTACTATAAAAGATGGGAATATGTTTGTTTCCTTTGAGATTTCACAAAAAGGGGTCAAAAACAAAACAGCTCCAGAGAAAGCGAACAATTTCATTTCACTGCAATTGAAGGCGAAAATTCAAAAAAAGCAATTTCAACGGAACATTTTATCACAATTTTATATACTCATTTCCTGCACACTGGCACTAATTTCTAAGGGGGGGGGGGGGGGAGAAAAGGGTAAACGGGATATGGAGGGGCGGGCGAGTGACTAGGACAGGGGACAAGCACAAAAGAAAAAAATAGGCTTATATGAAGGAGGTCATATATAAAAAAAAAAAAAAAAAAAAAGAAGGAGAGTAGAGAAAGAAGAAAGAAAAAAAAGGTAAATGGGATATGGAGGGGCAGAGAGTGACTAGGACAAAAGAAAAATAGGCTTATATGAAGGAGGTCATATATTAAAAAAAGAAAAAGAAAAAAAAGAATAAAAAAAGAAGGAGAGTAGAGAAAGAAGAAAGAAAAAAAAAAGGTAAATGGGATATGGAGTGATTAGGACAAGAGACAAGCACAAAAGAAAAAATAGGCTTATATTAAGGAGGTCATATATTAAAAAAAATAAAATAAAAAAAAGAAGGAAAGTAGAGGCAAATCAGGTGAAGGAAAAAAAAAAAGATTTTAAGAGAAACCAGCAGAGCTGCTGACAATTCCTTCCTTCATACATAAATACATATATTTTTAGGGCAGAGGGGTTTTAGTTTTTTTTTTTTTTGTGCTAACCTACTGCTGAGACTATGATTTGCTAAAAGCAGCTCCAGACATACTCCAAAGCCCAGCAGGATCCTCCATTTCTCATTTAACTCCTTTTTTTTTTTTTTTCCCTCCCCTCCCGACAGTCCAGATTTCACCCCCTTTAATCACCCATCCCGCACCACCAAAAAAAGGCTGATTAGTGTCTCATCAGAAGGCGTTCTCCTAACACACAAGACGGGGGCACGGTGTTATTCTCCTAGCCAGGCATAAAATAATCGCACGTATAAAGTATGTTGCAAAATATTAGATTGCCTCTACCTAGCCAGAGCAAACACTTTGTAACGTAGGGCTTTGTGCCGCTGGGTTTTCACACATTGTCGCCTTCCTTGTCCATGTAACCAACAAGGACACATGTATGCCCGTTGTTGATCTGGCAGATTGAAATTAACAAAAAAAAAAAAAAAAAAGTAACTCAATTTTCAAATCATCAAACCTTCAGAAGGTGATATTTGAAAAGAAAGCAGGGATATATGCTCAGTTCTGTGGAGGGAGCAGGGCTTTTTTTGTTTTTTTTTTGTTAACGCAGCTCCAAAATAATATATACAAAAACACCATTTGGTACACTTATGCATTCCTTCGAAAGTCTGAAAATTCCTTTTTTTTATTCAATTTGTGCAATTATCTCAAATATACACTTTATTTAGGTACACCTGTTCAATTAAATAAAGAGAGTGTAGCACTGAAATAAAAGAGAAACGAAAAAGTCCATCAATAAAAAAACTCCACATAGGTATATAACTCCACATCCACATAGGTACTGTATATAAGAAAATAAAAATGCGCCCCTGATGACGCATCTTTATGTCGAAACGTCGGGGCGGACCCTAGGACATGTGACGTTGGGGACGCTGAGTGGAGATGTGGCGGCCATCTTTTCGGCTGGAAACACCGTTATGTTTCCACATGCTGGGTTGTCTCTTCATACTGGGAGTTTACCAGCCTCATTTTGCTTGTAATACATTATAAATTCGGATGTCTGCGCGATGAGCATTTTTATTTTCTCATATACCTGTGTGGATGCCTGAGCTGTCCGTGGAAATTTTAAAACAATCCGAACATTTAAAGAGGAATTGCTTAATTGCTAGCTGAGTGGATCGTTCGAGCAGAGAGATTGCTGGGGCCATATACCATTACTTATTTTGTGTGTACCCTACACACTGACGGTCATGCCCTGTACACACGGTCGGGCTTTCCGGCGGAAAATGTGAGATCAGATCGTGTTGTCGGAAAATCCGATCGTGTGTGGGCTCCATCTGACTTTTTCCGTCGGAATTTTCGACACACAACGTTTGAGAGCTGGATCAAAAATTTTCTGACAACAAAATCTGATCATTTAAATTCCGATCGTGTGTAGACAATTTCCGACGGACACAGTGCCACGCATGCTCAGAAATAAATTACGAGGCGAAAGCTATTGGCTACTGCCCCGTTTATAGTCCCTTTGTACGTGTTCTACGTCACCGCGTTCAGAAGATCAGATTTTCCGACAACTTTGTGCAACCGTGTGTATGCTAGACAAGTTTGGGCCAAAATCCATCGGGAAAAATCTGACGGATTTTGTCGTCGGAAAGTCCGACCGTGTGTAAGGGGCATTAGAGTCAGTTGAATCGGGTGTTGGTGGTTGTTGCTATTCTCTTTTTGATTGTTGGGTGAAGATTCGGATTCGATCGACTGCTCAGTTTTTTATTGATGGACTTTTTATTTTATTTTTTATTTTAACGCTACACTCTATTCTTTATTTTCTGTTATTGTGTCCAGCTATATAGTGTTAGCAGCTTTTTTTCTTTCTGTTTTTCTTACTTATTTTACATCTTTTAGCGCAACAGATTCTTTTGTTTTACACCTGTTAAACTGCTTGATAACGCATGTTGCTAATCAGCCAATCATATGGCAGCAACTCAATGCATTTAGGCATCTAGACGTGGTGAAATCGACTTGCTGAATTTCAAACCGAGAATCAGAATAGGGAAGAAAGGGGATTTAAAGTGTTACTAAACCCACAACAGTAAAATCAGTGTGTATATGTAGTAAAGAATGCTACTTACTGTGGTTAATCCTTCACATTTTGTAAAAAGCCTGTTTGATCCTGTCTCCTCTGATCTTCACCTTCTTTCAGTGTCTCCAACTCCTCTCCGAATATTATAAATGGAAGGCGTCAAGCTGCACGTGCTCAGTTTGGTGTGTATTGCTAGAGATTTTTTTTTTGTTCTTTGGAGAGTGCATGTGATCAGAACAGGGCAATTCAGCAATGTCCACATCGAGTATCTAAGGTCCTGAAGTCTTATAGGAAGGTCAGAGGAGAGTGAAGACCAGTGGCGGCTGGTGCTCAAAAGTTTTTTGGGGGGGGGACAACACAAACAAACAGAAAAATTCAGAAAAAAAAACATTGATTGCAGCCTTACTGTGCCCATGAAACGCAGCCACTGTGCCCATGAAACACAGTCACTGTGCCATCAAATGCAGCCACTGTGCCCATCAAATGCAGCCACTATGCCATCAAATGCAGCCACTGTGCCACCAAACACAGCCACTGTGCCCATCAAATGCAGTCACTGTGCCATCAAACGCAGCCACTGTGCCATCAAACGCAGCTACTGTGCCCATCAAATGCAGCCAATGTACCATCAAACGCAGCCACTGTGCCATCAAACGCTGCCACTGTGCCATCAAACACAGCCACTGTGCCATCAAATGCTGCCACTGTGCCATCAAATGCTGCCACTGTGCCCATCACATGCTGCCACGGTGCCCCATCAAATGCAGCCACTTAGCCCCATCAAATGCAGCCACTGTGCCCATCAAATAGTGGCACTGTGCCCCCCGCCTGCTCGCATCTACCTGGCATTTACCTCATCTCGGTGGCGGGTCAGGCAGCCGGTGATGGCGGCGAGGGGTGGGGCCTTGCAGCGAGTCAGACAGTGGCTCCTGTGTCCTCCGTGCGTCTCCTCCCCTCCTCCTGATAGGCATCCAATCGTATCGCCTGTCCTTTCAGCCAATCAGGTGACGGGTGACAGACCCACGAACCTGATTGGCGGAGATGCGGTTCAGTGTTAGGAAAGCGAATATTTATTTGCTTTTCTAACATACCTGGGTTCACCTTTTTTGAAGCCTATTAGAGCCTATGGCTTTAATCAGGTGCTTCAAAAATACACCTCTACTGCTGGAATTCAGAGGCCGGACACTCCGAAAAAAGGCCGGACCCCTGAATAGGGAGTGGTAGCGAGGGCCATGGATAGATTCATGTAATGCATGAATCTATCCATTAGTCATAAAGGGGGGTGGCTGGAGAAAGGGGATGGCATTCATGCACCCTTAATGGACGCACCGCTACTGGTGAAAACTCCTCCTACAAGCTTTACCACACACTGATAGAAATCACAAGACTGCTATATACTGCTGATGAGAAAAGTTATTTTGCAGTTTAAAAAAAATATAAATATAAAATATTTGCACATTATTCCATATTATTTTTCATTATTCATTATTATTATTATTATTCCATATTATTCCATGTTCTGTGTACTATGGGAGACCAGATATAGTGAATGGAGGGGTGTATATTCATTAGGGATCAGCAAAGTTTTCTTCGCCCTGAAATTGTAATAAGAATAGTCAAAAAAGCTTGCTATGGGTGCACCGGAGCGTGCTCACTGCCGAGCCACCTCTGTGTGTCTATGGGACACTCAGAGTATCTTGGGCTACGGCATTGGGTTAGAGGGTTATAAAGCCGCTAATAGACAAAAACAGGTTGTAGCTTTTCTAGGGATTGTAGGAAAGATCAGTGTGTCTGCAGGAGACGGTGCTATGGGGACGTTTAGTGTTGCAGTCGGAGCTGCATAAAAAAAAAAAAAAAAGTGGGCAATATCAATTGCATTTTTTTATCTACATCTGGAGTTGTCTTTATTCAGCTCTCCCCAGCACATTATTTGATTAGTTTACTGCCCTGCTGCTTTGTTCCGGCACAAAGAAAAGTTCTGAGTTGCTGAAGTTGTAGCTTACACATTGCTATGTGTGACATTGGTGATTGGCTCAGCACTGTCACATGGAGTGAGTCACGTGATCAACCTTACCGGGAAGTACTGGGTATGCCCTTCAGCATCCAGAGCTCGATGGTGTAGTGGGAAAGCAAAGCAAATGTAAGTATATTATAAGGAGCTGTGGGGGGATAGCCCTGAATTGGTTTGCTTTAACCACTTGCCGACCACGCTATAGATGATTGACCTCTGCAGCGTGGATGGCCAGTTCTGGGAGGGCATCATATGACGTCCTCCTGTGATCATGCCTGGCGTGCAGGCGACCTCCAGACACTGCTGATCACAGTTTGAGGTAAAGAGCCAATCAGCGGCTTTTTACCCCGTGATCAGTTGTGTCCAATCCCAGATGATCATGACGTAAACAGAAGCAGGAAACTGGCTTGTGTAAAAGGTACATCAGTGTCCTGATTATTATGTACATTGATTATCAGTGTCCTGATTATCAGTGCAGTCCCAACAGTGCCCACCAATGTTGCCAATCAGTGTCACCTATCAGTGCAGCGTACCAGTGCCCACCAATGCCGACTATCAGTGCCCATTAGTGCCACATATTAGTGCTGCCTATCACTTCAGCCTCATCAGTGCCCATCAGTGCTGCCTATCAGTTCTGCCTAGCAGTGCCTCCTCATCATTGCCACCTATCAGTGCCACCTATCAGTGCCGCCTATCAATTCTGCCTATTAGTTATGCCTATTAGTGCCGCCTATCACTGTTGCCTCATCAGTGCCCATCAGTACTGTCCATCAGTGCCGCCTATCAGTGCCCATTAATGCCACCTATCAGTGCCATCTATCAGTGCAGCCTCATCAGTGCCTCCTCATTAGTGCCTGTCAATGCCCATCAGTGCCACCTCGTGAAGGAGAACAATTACATGTTTGCAAAATTTTTATAACAAACTATGAAAAAGTTTTGTTTTTTCAGTCTTTTTTCAAATATTTAGCAAAAAATAAAAACCCCAGTGGTAATTAATTGCCACCAAAAGAAAGCTCTATTTGTTTTAAAAAAAAAAAAATCATATGTGTACAGTGTTGTATGACCGCACAATTGCCAAAGTGTGACAGTGCTGAAAGCTGAAAATTGGCCTGGGCAGGAAGGGGTAAGAGTGGCTCGTAGGCAAGTGGTTAAAGATTAACTCCACTTTCGGTGAGAAAAAAAACAACCCCCCCCCCCCCCCCCCCTCTGGGCGATCTCTGTACATTGCAGGGATTTTAACAAACTTTGTTGCACATTCCTAACCTTTTGTTATTCTGACAAAAAAATGATGTTTGGGTGTCCTGTGTCCATGTGCTAAGTGAATCTGTATGGGAGTGGTTCTATAATTATAAATCGGTTGCTGCACCTGCAGGGTTCTAATAAAGAAAGTGGCATGGCCTTCATCCCTTTAGATGTGATTTCCCTTTCGGACAGTGGTTCTCAACTCCTGTCCTCAGGGCCCACTAACAGGTTTTAAGTATTACCTTGGGGAGAGATCCAGACTAGAACACTGCAATCACTGAGCAGCAAACACTATCACCTGTGATGAAATTAATTTACCTTACAAACCTGGCCTGTTAGTGGGTCCCATGGACAGGAGTTGAGAACTGCTGCTTTAGGGAATATCTCACCAAAAATGATATTTTTAATGCAGGGGATCCTCAAAATCTGATTTATATCTTAGACTTTTGGTAAAATAAGTGAGCCAACCACACAACAAAGAAATTACAATTGTATCTTAGTGCAGACTTCTGGGAAAATCAGTGAGCCAATCACACAAGAAAGAAATTACAATTATACAATTTCTTTCTTGTGTGATTGGCTCACTGATTTTCCCAGAAGTGCACTAAGATACAAATCAGATTTTGAGCATCCCCTGCATTAAAAATATCATTTTTGGCGAGATATTGCATGTCATAATGTAGAGTATAAGATTTCCTATCATTTGAGCCCCAGTCTTGCCACAAAGAGTTAATCCATATCTGAGCAATCCTCTTTTATTGTTCAGTGAGATAAATCTTGACAAACAGAGAAAAACTTTGTCAAATCCTCCCCCTTGATGCGAGTGACGGGTGATTTACATATCTTGTGCACTAGCCTACAAGACATGCATTATTTTTTTAATTCCCTCCCACTCCTTTCTTCTGCTGCTTTGCCAGGATTGGATGTTCCACACCTCAGCATAATTGGGCATGCTGAAGTCATGTGGTTACTTTCCTGTCTTTTCACAGGATGTTGGTGATCATAGCAGAAGGTTCAGTGTAAGAAATACACAGGAGAAAATGCATATTGACAAGGGGAGTGTAGAGGTGGGCGGGGAGTCTACTGACATCACGACTCCACCCACCGAGTTAAGGACAACAGACACGCCCACAGAATCTGCAGTTTTTCGGGTCTCATAACAGACAGAGGGAAGACATTTGACAGGTAAAGATACCTGCAGGAGGCATGTATATTATTATAGATAACCCCTATGGCAGTAGTTTAGAAAGGATGACATTGGGTTCACATGCACTTTAATTACATCACAGGTGATATTGTTTGCTGCTCAGTGATTGCAGGATGGTCTTCTGTATACCATCTGTGTACAGGACGCCATCAGGCGGTCGTATTCCATTTTACAGAAATTTAAAGTGGCTGCAGATTGAAAAGGAAAGGTAATTTTTAGAAATATTCAATTACAATATGACTTGTGTCACAATTGTATATGCTACAATATAAAGTATATATTTTTTTACATGCTAATTCTTTTTCACCACGAAAGTGGGGTTACCCTTTAACAACTCACACTGTAAAGAACTATATATTGCTATATTTACTGATTATAATAATGATATATTGATTGATTTCCTTTTACACTGTATATGACATAAAGCTATAACTAGAGCGTTCCAAAATAATGAATTGCTTTCTAAAACGTTGGACGTAGCATTCTACCACGGCGGTCTGGCTCTGGAGATGCGGCCATTTTGTCCTGGAAAATTAATATTGCAGCAGCTGATATTACCTCTGGAAAGGCATGGCTGGAAATAGTCGCCGGTCCTTTACTTGCCTATGATCATTAAAAAAAAAAAAAAAAGTCTATCTCTTCCCATTTCTCATTAATGATGTTATGAATATCAAAGTGTTCTTCTTTCCATTGGTTTATAAGGGATATCCTTAGACTTATCAATGTGCACCTTCTATAATGACCGTCCCACCATCGTTAATTGTTAATCTGACTAATAGATAACCTTTTATAAATGATTTCTGCAAATTGGTCCTGGGAGAATTTCTCTTCCAGCTGACAACATGGCACTAATCTGTGAATATAACCTGTGCATCACACATTCATTATGGCAAGACCCTTGGTAAGTAGGTGAATATCAAGGCAATATATATGAGCTCAGGACAGACTCCTTTGCATATTAGGACTCATACCGGCAGAGAATAGGCCCTTCTGGCTGCTCATTAGGGTTATCCAAATACCAATCTAATTTTCACCAACACGGAACCAGACTACGCAGATAATGGGAATCTTAGAACTGTCCTCATACTCATTATGGCTATTGCTGTCTTTGTCTTTTGATTTTTTTTTTATTATTATTTTACAATATAGCTAGCTATAACTAAAGGCTGGATAGATTTGGTGTCCCTTATAAAGGGGGTCCTTGTGGCTTGTTGAAAAAAAAAAAATTCTTGAAAACTTCCATTTGCCACTCAATAAAAATGAACTGCTTGCCGAAAATTAAAATGGGTAAAAACGCAGTTAACATAAATATAATTAACCGCTTCAGCCCTGGAAGATTTGGCTGCTGAATGACCAGGCCACTTTTTGCGATTCGGCACTGCGTCGTTTTAACGGACAATTGCACGGTCGTGCGCCGCTGTACCCAAACAAAATTGACGTCCTTTTTTTCCCACAAATAGAGTTTTCTTTTGGTGGTATTTGATCACCTCTGCGGTTTTTATTTTTTGCGCTATAAACAAAAAAAGAGCGACAATTAAAAAAAAAAAAAAACACAATGGGGGTTGTTTACTAAAGGAAAATCCACTTTGCACTAAAAGTGCACTTGGAAGTGCAGTCACTGTAGATCCGAGGGGGACATGCAAGGAAAATAAAAAACAGCATTTTAGCTTGCACATGATTGGATGAGAAAATCAGCAGAGCTTCCCCTCATTTCAGATCTACCCCTTAGATTTAGAGCGACTGCACTTTCAAGTGCACTTGCAGTGCAAAGTGGATTTGCCTTTCCTAAATAACCACCAATATTTTGTACTTTTTGCTGTAATAAATATCCCCATTTTTTTTTTTTTTAAGTTTATTTTTTTCTTCGTTTAGGCCGATATGTATTCTTCTACATATTTTTGGTAATAAAAATCGCAATTAGCATATATTTATTGGTTTGCGCAATCAATTACGCGCTGCGTAATGGCAGCGATCTGTAATTTTTTATCGGGACTGCAACATTATGGCGGACACATCGGACACTTTTGACACATTTTTGGGACCATTGGCATTTATACAGCGATACAGTGGTATAAAAATGCACTGATTACTGTAAAAATTTCACTGGCAGGGAAGGGGTTAACACTAGGGCGATCATGGCTTTAAGTGTGTTTCCTCTCTGTGTTCTAACGGAAGGGGGGATGGGACTGTCTAGGGGAGATGACAGATTACTGTTCATACTTTGTATGAACACACGATCAGTCTCTTATCCCTTCAGAGAACCGAGATCTGTGTGTTTACACCCCCAGATCCTGGTACTCGGTGTGTCACGAGAGATCGCGCCAGGCGGGGACTTGCATCGGCTCAGGGGGCGAGCAGCAGGCGCGCACAACCCTAGTGGCCACAGGGTGAAGCGGCGTAACATAACGTTGTTTCGCCCAGCCTGCCATTCTGCCGCAGTTTCACTGTGGCAGCGGGTCAGCGAGTGGTTAAACTGTACCACCTGCTAAAAAATGCGTAATTCTGTGTAGACGGCCTAGTGATGGACACATTTTTCTGCCAGACTGCAGAGCCAAGTCATCAGACTTTTCACTGGGTAATGAAACAGCAATGTGACAATGCAATTTTGTTAGCTGTTGAGAAGGCTGAGAATACTTTTCTAAGTATTGTCAGGGGTTTTAGTTCAAGAGGGAATCACCTTCCTTGGGAAAAAGGTAATCCAAATGGCAGGTTTCTTAAAATCTGACTTGTAGCAAGTTTTATTATTGCATGAAAATAACAAACAAAAACAGAAAATAAATCCTAGCCATCCAGGCACTTAGGCCGCGTACACACGGGCGGATTGTCTGCCCAACTAAGTTCGTCAGACAATCCGACAGACAGTCCGTTCAACTTTTGAATGAACGGACTTGACCACACACGATGAACAGACAGTCCGCTGAAAGCTTGCACGATGACGTGTACAGCACGTACGACGGGACTAGAAAAACGACGTCCAATACACTGCAATGCAACCTTCGGCCGTGTAAATCCTTTCTGAGCATGCGCTATACTTAGTCCGTCCAACTTGCCTACACACGAGCGGACTGTCCGCTGAAACCAAGTTTGGACGGACAAAACCAAGTTTGGACGGACAAAATTACGGAAATTCCGAAAGACTTAGTCCGCCAGACTGTCCGCTGAAAAAGTCAGCTGAAGCCCACACACGAGCGGATTGTCCGCTGAAACACGGTTCAGCGGACTAAGTTGGGCAGACAATCCGCCCGTGTGTACGCGGCCTTAGGCCGCGTACACACGGGCGGACTGTTCGCCCAACTTAGTTCGTCAGACAATCCGACAAACAGTCCGCTCAAAATTTGCATGAACGGACTTGACCACACACGATGAGCAGACAGTCCGCTGAAAGCGTGCGCGATGACGTGAACAGCACGTACGACGGGACGAGAAATTCTACGTCCAATACACTGCAATGCAACCTTCGCCGTGTAAATCCTTTCTGAGCATGCGCGAAACTTAGTCTGTCGAACGAGCCTACACACGAGCGGACTGTCCGCTGAAACCAAGTTTGGGCGGACAGTCTTACGGAAATTCCGAAAAACTTTGTTCGTCAGACTGTCCGCTGAAACAGTCCGCTGAAGCCCACACACGAGCGGACTGTCCGCTGAAACACTGTTCAGCGGACAAAGTTGGGCGAACAGTCCGCCCGTGTGTACGCGGCCTAAGGCTCCATGCACACTGGATGTTAGAATAACATTATAAAAAGGCCAGTAGCTTTGCAGTGAGTCTTTCAATGCTTTTTTAACGTTTTTGCAATAGTGTTTTTAAGCGGGTTTTTTTTGCAATGGATAAAAAGCGCTAAAAAGCACTGGTGAACAACGTTTTTGAGGGTTATCGACATCAGAGTTTTTCAGCGTTTGTCGTTTTTTGTGGTCAGGAAAACGACTCCTCAATGCAATTTTATGGTGAAGGGCTTCTCCCACCCACAAAACAAATATAATGCAAACCTTTTCTCTTAGACCCCTTTCACACTGAGGCAGTTTTCAGGTGTTTTAGCGCTAGAAATAGTATCTGTAAAGCACCTGAAAACTGCCTCCCTTTCTCTGCAATGGGTGCTTTCACACCTGGGCGGTGCGCTTGCAGGACGTTTGGCAAAATCCTTCAAGCAGCATCTTTGGGGCAGATTAGGAGCCCTGTATACAGCACTCCTAAAATGCGCCTGCCTATTGAAATGAACGGGAAGCGATTCCAAAGCGTCTGGAGAGCGCTTCGGAAGTGCCACAACACGGGAGTTTTTAACACCTTCTTTGGGGTTAAAAGTGCGCCCGCTAGCGGCTGAAAAGCGGTAAAGCTCCTGCAAAACGAGTGTCACTTTACCACGAACGTGGCCGCGGCCCCAGCGTGAAAAGGGTCTTTCTTACAAAGCAGATTTCACATAGGCAGCTCTCTTAGGTTTTTGGCTTCCTGATATCCAGGCCAGGAGCAATACTTTGCACTAGTCCTGCTTAATGTATACCACCTGTTGGTGGACACAAGTGGACCACAAAATCTGGTCCTGAACCAAGTCTGCCAAGGTGGCTGGTAAAAGACCAGGTTCTACCTTAGTTCTCAACAAACGAACGCATTCGAGGTGAAACATAACGTCCATCAATCACCTCACCTTTCATAATGTCACAGTATATATATATATATATATATATATATATATATAATTTTTTTAGGGTAGAATAAGTAAATCTAGTATTAGATGGTCACTATGTTTGTTATAATTCCATTATTATGTCTATAGCTTGCCTCGGTGGTTGGGTGGGTAGGTACTGTCCTGCTTGGCCCCTCTGCTGAATGTACAAAGTTGGCCTGGTGTAAGGCCCACGGGTGGTTTGGCCTATTTGTGGAATATGAATATGTTTCTCAATACTAGTCTTCTTAACCACTTCAATACAGGGCACTTTCACCCCCTTCCTTCCCAGCCCAATTTTCAGCTTTCAGCGCTCTAGCGCTTTCAGTGACAATTGCGCGGTCATGCTACACTGTACCCAAATGAAATTGTTATCATTTTGTTCGCACAAATAGAGCTTTATTTTGGTGTTATTTATTCACGACTCCGTTTTTTTTTTTGCGATATAAGCGCAAAAAAAGCGGAAATTTGGAAAAAAACAATATTTTCTTTTTTCTATTTGAAAAGAAATCCAATAAAATCAAATTTTGTCATAAATTTAAGCCAAAATGTATTCTGCTACATGTTTTTGGTAAAAAAAATTCCGTTAAGTGTATAATAATTGGTTTGTGTGATCACGGACATATGTACGCAAATGATCATGTACATATGTGTGCAGGTGATCACGTACATATGTGTGCAGATAATCATTGGGACATGTGATTTTAGTGGGACATATGTGGGGGACATGTTTTTATTATTAGGGACATGTGTTTTTATTATTTGGGGACATGTATGTTTTGGGGACATGTGTGTTTTGGGGACATATGTGGGGACTGTGTTTGTACTGTGTGGTGTGTTGTGTGTTTACACTAAACTGATGATCAGTGAGTAAAAAGCTGTAAAAAGCAGCCCATACTCACTGATCATCAGCCGGCTGCAGCGTTCTGCTCTCCTCTCCTCAGCGGTGACTTCCGTGTGAGGAGAGGAGAGCCGATTGCCTAGCAACCGGCTGTTTGTTTACATCACATGGCGGCCGTGATTGGACACGGCCGTCATGTGAACAGGAGGGCCAATCACAGAGCCCTCCTGCCGATCTGAGATGTGCCGTGTCCGGGTGACACGAGCACATCGGGATCGCGCCGCTGCGCGGGCACGCGCGCGCGCGATCCCGCTACTCCTGAAGGACGTTCCTGAACGTCCTATCAGGAGTAGACAGCTCCCACCCGGCCGTATATATGCATTGGCCGGGTGGGAAGTGGTTAAAGCCCCATACACACTATCAGATTTTCTGCTGATTTTTTCCTTCAGATTTACCAAAACCATATAATATGAGGTCAAATCTTAGGAGTTTCAATGTGTATGCAATCAGGCCGGCCCTTGCACTACATGGTTTTGGTAAATCTGAGGGAAAAAATCAGCAGAAAATCTGATGTGTATGGGGCTTTATAGTTGACTACTCTCTCGCAGTCCCTAATACATATTGATGGATCTCCATGGATTTATGTCTTAATTCCTTACCCTTAAAATATGTCACTTCTTGTTTATGGTTTATGTTGACAGAGCCATTTTGTACTCTTTTGTATTACATTACAAAGTTTTATTGTAATTCTGGAAAATTGAATAAAAAGACTGAAACCGAAAAGTTGAAACGCTGAATAGGAAAATAGGTGTGTCTAGTAGATGTACGTGAATTGTAAATTTAGCAAAGCAGAATTAGAAAAATCTATTGCCATATGTTTTGTGACAGTACGAGGCCCTGCCACAGTATGAGCTTAGAAAATTGGTAACAAAAGGAAACAGGATTCTAAAAAGGTGCAGTTTGAGAGGCTCCAGCATGTTTATTGTGAGTTTACAGAGTTTTCTCTGGATTTTTTTTAATGGTTTGGGGCCTGGAGTTTGAAGGTACTGAAGTGCCTTAGGTGGGAAGAAGCCTTCAGGCTGGGTTCACACTGGAGCGATGCGGGAACGCCGACAGTTCACACTGCCCTATGCGGACTGCTGGGAGTGTCAGTGAAATGTTAATGACACCCCCAGATCAGTTCGCATATCGCAGTGCGATCTGCAAACTCGGACAGGAATCGGATCGCATGGTGTGAACACTCTTTCATTCTGCTGCGGACCAAAAAAAGGGTCCCGTGCGAGTTTGCGGCGGGTGCGATGCGAATTCAGCCATACTATCTGTATGGCTGAACTCGCATCGCACAGAGATTGGATGTGATTTGCACTGCAGTGCGGTGCGAATCACATCCGGTTCTCGCTGCCGCAGCGGTGTGAACCCAGCCTTAATCCTGTATCTAGGATTTGCTAGTTACCTGCAGCCTATATGAATGCACAGGTGTGCAGGATCGTTATAAGCCAGGTCTGCCATTTGGAGACAGACCCCCGTCAGGAGATCTGCTTGCCCCTTTCCGATTCTACATCCCTTGTGTGGAGGACTTCTGCCCAAAGGACAGGGAAAGTTGGGACAGCTACACGGGCCTAGGAGATCAAGAGAGGGTCTGGGAGGCTGAGAAAGCTCAGGTAGCTAGCAAGTCCAGTGGGACTGAAGGAAGTCTGGAAGTCTTTGAAAGAGTGAGCAAACCAGGGAGGAGGAATGGCGAAACTTATTTGGTGGCCAGGAGCGGGCCTGTGAAGCAAGGTACTGCAACTGAGGTTGAAGTGAACCTAAGAGCCAGGTAGCTTGGTATTTTTCTGTTACTTATGTTTGCTGCAGAAGAACCCCTATGTGGGCAATCCATTTGTTTTGTACTTCTACTTTACTTCTCATTTAAAAAAAATAGGCTGCCAAGCACTTAACTATAGTTCCTGTCCGACGTGAACTCATTCTACAAATGCATCCACCGCAAGAGCTAAATGTCCCCCATTTCACATTTTACAATTTACAATTTCACTGATTATTTACATGTTTGGCTGGGGTTCTGATTTAATCTTTTGATTGGAGTGTACCTTTAATTCGCTTATATATTAACATGCTATGTGAGGGTTAGACAACAGTTTTCCAGGCAAGGGCATCCCTGACCTCTGTATGTGGGTGGCACAGTGGTGTAGTGGTTAGCACTCTCACCTAGTAGTAACAAGGGTCACTGGTTCAAATCCCAACCACACCACAACACAACACTACCTGCCTGGAGTTTGCATGTTCTCCCTGTGCCTGTGTGGGTTTCCTCCGGGTACTCCAGTTTCCTCCCACGCTCCAAAGACATGCTGGTAGGTTAATTGGATCCTGTCTAAATTGTCCCTAGTATGTATGAATGTGAGTTAGGGACCTTAGATTGTTATCTCCTTGAGGGTAGGGACTGATGTGAATGTACGATGTATATGTAACACGCTGCGTAAATTGATGGCACTATATAAGTAACTAAAATAAATAAGTATATTCACTTTACCTGCACTTCTTCTTAGCCCCTTGCTCCTTTGCCAAGTTACCTCTCTCACCTGGACAGTTCTTGGACCTAGTGATTGGTTACCAAGCCCCGGAACTATCACGGGGAGGGCCACATGCTCCTCCATTGTTGGGTATCTCACCAGCTGTAGAGAAGTAAGGTATGTATTTGGGGGTTACTTTGCAGAGATCCCTGCATAGCCAAGGTAAGGGCTCTTTTACATGGGTGGACTCTGCCTGCTAAGGGGGGGATCTGTCCACTGATTCCCACTGAGCAGACAGATGACACGTCCGTGTCCGCTATTCTTATGCAGAGCGGACAGAGACACAGCCCGTTTTCCTCTATGGGTGGTCGGATGTAAACAGACAGCCTGTTCGTTTGTATCAGACTGTCATCCGATCCACCAGATGGATCGGTAATGAATCCCCCAATCCGTTTTTAGTGAATAGGATCGGATCAGATGTAGGTGGGTGTCAATTTATATCCACTGCTCCACAGAGGGCAATGGATCGCCTGATCGGGTCAGCTTAAAAAAAACTAAAATAAAAAAACCCCAATCAGTTTACCCATGTGAAAGAGCCCTAATAATGTCTCTGTATATTTCATATTCTTTTTGCTTTGAAGTTTCTTATTCTTTGCTGTCCAAGCCCCAGATATTTATTAACTCTCTCTTTCCAAGGTAAGGGCCCACAATGTAGCGAACATTCAACGTAGATTGTGGTTTGTACTTAAGTCAATGTCAGGTGAAGGTTAAAAACTGTTTGTGCATCAGGTTTTTTTTTTTGTTCGTTTCTTTTATTAATGTCAAAACAAATTAGTAAAGTTTCGCAGTGAGAAGGGACATGAACAACTAACATTCATAATAAACAGCTCTGAACTGAAGTCTACATATAAATCTTGCAAGTGGGAAAAAAACATGGAGCTTGCTTTTATTTGTAGCAGCATGTCCGGAAAATTAGCACGCTACATCAGAAGGTGTACCTGGGGAATGCATCTTATTGTCGGGATGACATTTAAAACAATGCACCTGACCTATTTGAGTGTTAACATAACTAATAGGGACTCGCCGTGTTTATTATTTATAGAAGATTCTTTTTAGATTAAGTTCTTTGCTGATGGTTGATTTTTTTTTTTTTTCTTCAGCCATCCAAATGGATCCAAGTGGATAAAAGCGGAGAGTTGGGCCAGACAATGATAAAATCTGATTCTAAAAAGGACACTTTTTTTTTTCTCTCTGAAAACAATTACATTTTTCTTTTGATGTCGCTCCTGTCAAGCTGGAAGATGGGAACCTCATCTCAAGAAGCAGAGATAATTGTCACCTTTTCTGGTACAAAACCAGCTTTGCTTATACTATTTATTCAGTATTGCAATACATAAAACTTCATGCTTTGACTCTATTTTCTATGACCCATTGCTACATTTTCAAGACTGATTTTACTAAAAGATTTTGCTATTCATAAAAAAATTCTTCTACCTTTTCCCATAGAGTTGCAAGAGGTACTTTAATAATTACCTGTCCGATGTGTAGCCCCTTTGCAAATTGAGAAATGCCATGCTGCATAATGTATCAGGAGCTCTACATAGAGCTTTCTTTTTCTTGGAGGAGATGTCACCTGTGAAGCCCTCCAAACCCTCAAACTTTGGGTTGAGTTCCACTCAGGGGGTCGCAATTGTGACCCGGTCCCACGCGGCTCCCCTGTACACCTAGATACTCATTCTCTGCCTCCTGCAAGCACTCAGCGGCTGTAGGAGGAAAATACAATTTATTGTTGTCGGAAAGTGTCTCTCAAATGTGCCACATCCAAGGATTGACCCCTAACTGGACTTTTAAGGTAATCAAATATGTATAAACATAAAATTATAAATGTTTTATTAATGAATATAATAGTAGGAGGAAAATAGAGGGAATTGGGTCCTATAGATGCCGCCTTCACCATGCACTCCTATCCAGGTCACTTGTCTTCTACTGCCCTTGGGCGCTGTGCACTCTCCTTGTCCCCCTCTCCCCCCACAGCGCTGCTAGCTTCCCCCCTCCCCTCTTTTTTTCACAAGCAGATCCCCGTTCTGTCACTGCAGGGAACAATCACGGGTGGCCGTTGGACATCGATTCCGCCCCACCCTCTGATTGGCTCCCCCTCGCTGGCCAGTGGGCGCTTGTGCGTCCCAAAAATTGGGTCCCCGAGCCAACGTACAATGGCGGTGATTCACGGGAACAAGCAAACCTGCCGCAGTACAATGACAGCGGCTAGGATAAGGAAAGGAATGCTCCACACTCAGGATGACATCCAAAAATGTATTCCTTTATTAACTACATGTACAGAGCGGTAAAACACCTACGCGTTTCAGACATTAGTCGTTAGTCATGGCTAAGGACTAACGTTCGAAACGCGTAGGCTTTTTTACAGCTCTGTACATGTATACAAGGAATACCATTTTGGATGTCATCCTGAGTTCTGACCATCTCTTTCCTCATTTTGGTGCATTGGAGGTGTCAGCAGCCTCAAGGTCTGAGCACCAGGCGGAGCTTCTATGTGGGACGGTTGCAGCACCTATACACTTGTTTTACTTGAATGATGGCGACTGGTCAGCAAGTGGTTAAAGTAACTTTTATCACTAAAAAGCAGTCCCTGTCTTCCAGACAAGTGACTATTTTGCGTGTTATTTTAAGTATTCTCCTAATAAATATTTATGCCAGGTAGGAGGGAGGTGTAGCCAGGGGGTAAAAAAAAACTAAAGCACCCCCAACCGGTGCTGTATCTTGGCCTAGGCCAACAAGGCCCAGGCCTAGGGCAGCACTTTACGGGGGGGGGGGGCAGCAAAAAAGCTGCTCACTGTCATAGCTGGCTTAACCCTTTCTTCTCTGGGCTGGCCGCTCAGCTGTCAGCTAATTGCCAGCTCTCTTCTCTCTCCACATTTACCAGCTGTTCCCGATGATGCTCGTCTGACCTGCCTACTTAAAGCCTTCCAGCTCACTTCACCTCTGCCTTCGCGTTGGTCACATCACAAGGAACCATCTACTGGGGTTTGTTTCAAGACTGGCTTGCTGACATCCCTCCTGGCTCCTTATCCTGCTTGCAGTTGCTCTACTTGGATCCATGACTTCAGGCCTGGCTGATTACCCAATCTGGTTATTGAACTTTGGCCTGGCTGACTACCCGATCTGGTTACTGGACTCTGGCTATGCTTGACTATGCTTTTTCTATTTACCTTTTTATTTTTATTAATAAACAAGTGAGATTTAATTGTACTTCTGTCTCAGTCTGATTCATGGTTTCTGACACTCACTCCCCCCAACCCACACAAAAAAAAGCCCCTTATCTCGGTTTCCGCACAAAAACATACAGCTCAGCCCATACAAACTGGTGACAGGCTGACAGCAGTTGTCCACTGGTATTCCAATGTGATCTCACATGGAGCAATTACCTGGGGTTCGGGACAGATGATCACAACAGGACACAAACAGCTTATGTACAAGGACAGTCATCTGTCTCTCACCATAGATAATCATTCCATAAACGAATTACATGTAAACATCAAGGATGGCTGCGGCTTCTGTCGGCCTTTAATTTCTTTGAACAGCCTGAGCAGCTTCAACTGTCTTCAAACACTTGAAAATCCAACTGCAGGAGTCCACTGTAGTTGAGGTGAAGGTCCTATGCCACATACATACAACCGGACTTTCCGAAAGACTAGGTCCGACGGTCTTCCTGACTGACTTTTCAGCTGAGTTCCGACGGACTTTCCAAACGAATGGACTTGGCCACACACAATCGCACCAAAGTCTGACGGATTTGACCGTGATGACGTATGACCGGACTAGAATAAGGAAGTTCGTAGCCAGTAGCCAATAGCTACTCTAGCATTGGTTTTCGTCCATCGGACTAGCATACAGACGAACAGATTTTTCGATGGGACTTTGAAACATGTTCTAAATCTAAAGTCCGTCTGATTTTTCGACAGCAAAGGTCCAATGAAGCCCACACACGGTCGAATTGTCCGACGGATTCGTTCCGTCGGACCTTTGCTGTCGAAAAGTCCAGCCGTGTGTACACGGCATAAGGCAAAAGTTGGAGCATCAAGAGGAAGGGGTGTGGTTTACAGATGACCGGGTGGGCATTAAACAGGAAAGGGTGTGGCCTTGACAGGAAGGGGTGGGTCATATTTAAATTAGGGGGTGCACGGGTTTAGTCAGGCTTAGGGCAGCACAAAACCTAAATAAACCACTGCCCCCAACCTAAACATGACGGACCACACATTTTAGAAGCACCACTAGATAAGGACATTGGGATGATATACTTTATTCTTTCCTGAGGAACAGCAACCAGTCATGCAATCTCCCTCTGCAAAAGCGCGGAACCATCCAAAGAAATCCAAAGAAATGAGCATAGAGAACAATATAATAAAAAATGTATACTGTGGTGCAGTGCTGCTAGCAGAATTAGCTGGGTGGAGTACAATGTAAAAAAATGGCCAGGGGAGAAAACTGATTTGTTTATTAGCCTTGCCAGAAAACCGCGGAACATTACCCAGGTCCAATTAACCTGTCACAGATAGGAATGTGTTTGCCTAGAACATCCTCCTCCGGAGCCAATAAAAGCCTCCAACTTGGCTATGTGTTGACTCCTTACTTTTTGATCTTTTACATTGGCGAGACACCTCTACTCAGGCAAATAATTCTGTACAGAAACTTCACTCCTGCCTGTTCTCCATAACTTCTATCATTCGGGTTAATAGAAGCTTCCGTGAGGGGAGAAAGTGCCTGGAAGGTAATGCAATTCATTTTTCTTTCTTATTATTTCATTAAGCTGTATCTCACTAAACTTCCTCCCAGATCACTGTACAGCTCCACATAATTCTCTCCCTGTGTAAACCATAAATCACTGCCCTAAATTACAATGTAATTATAAATGCCTTTCCTTCTAATACTGCATGGGACCTTTTACCCTCCTACATAATTCTAAAAAATTGCCCGTCATAATTTTGCTCTCTAGAATAAATATGGAGAGATATAAGCCCGGATCCTGCTTATTTAATACAGGAGCCAATTAGTATTCACCGTACAACAATGTATATGAAGGAGGTGCAATTATCTCACTGTCTTAATGCACATAATTATATATCATGAATACCTTTCTGAATTTTACTCAATGGATGTTTGGAAATTTACAGAAATCTGCAATGTTTGAAAAAAATGTAATTACATTTGCCATGTTTAAGGCTAAAAGCTTAAAACAATTATCTGCACAATAAAAGGATGGGATCTGATAACTGATTTAAAATGTATCCAACATTCCTTTTTATTTTGTGGTCACCAGTTTACCAACCTTCCATGGGACATCCAGGGCATGATCACATTTCCCATATTTTAACAATTCATACGATACATTGCAAATATATCCACTGCATATAAAAACTGGATTGGTTTGCTGAAATGTTGCGTGAAATAGAAATCCGTTTGGTAGTCCAATTGGAAGTAAAATAAATGTTAAATGTATTCAGTCCATTAAGAAAAAAGTATTCTTGAAATGTTCCACATTTTGTCATGTTACAACCAAACACCTAAATGTATTTTATTGGAATTTTATGTGATAGACCAACACAAAGTGGCACATAGTTGTGAAGTGGAAGGAAAATGATAAATTAATTGGGGGGGGGGGGGCAAATGAGTGGGGGGGGTTTGTATTCAGCTCCCTTTACTCTGATACCCCTAACTAAAATCTAGTGGAACCAATTGCCTTCAGAAGTCACCTAATTAGTAAATAGAGTCCACCTGCGTGTCATGTAATCTCAGTATAAATACAGCTGTTTTGTGAAGTCCTCAAAGGTTTGTTAGAGAACCTTAGTGAACAAACAGCATCATGAAGGCCAAGGAACACACCAGACAGGTCTGGGATAAAGTTATGGAGAAGTAAAAGCAGGGTTGAGTTATAAAAAAAATATCCCAAGCTTTGAACATCTCACGGAGCTCTGTTCAATCCATCATCCGAAAATGGAAAGAGTATGGCACAACTGCAAACCTACCAAGATATGGCCGTCCACCTAAACTGACCGGCCGGGCAAGGAGAGCATTCATTAGAGAAGGAGCCAAGAGATCCATGGTAACTCTGGAGGAGCTGCAGAGATCCGCAGCTCAGGTGAGAGAATCTGTTCACAGGACAACTATTAGTCGTGCTCTCCACAAATCTGACCTTCATGGAAGAGTGACAAGAAGAAAGACATTGTTGGAAGAAAGCCATCTTGTTTTCAGTTTGGGAGAATCCGTGTGGAGGACACAGCAAACATGTGGAAGAAGGTGCTTTGGTCAGATGATGGCCTAAAAGCAAAACACTATGTGTGGCAGAATCTAACACTGCACATCACCCTGAACACACCACCCCCACTGTGAAACATGGTGGTGGCAGCATCATGTTGTGGGGATGCTTTTCTTCAGCAGGGACAAGGAAGCTGGTCAGAGTTGCTAGGGAGATAGATAGAGCCAAACAAATACAGGGGAAAGTCAGCTGGCATGTCCCCCAGAGGTCAAAGGTAAAGTGTCGGGCTGACCCACCCCCACCAAAGTGTTCCGCCTACCCCAACTAAGTCGGGGCATGAACAAGTCGGGGCAAACGCTTTAGGGTTTAGGTTTAGGGTTAGGGGTTAGGACTCAGGGATTGGAATGGGGATCTCCCCCAAAGATCAGCAGGTGTGTCCCCCAGAGGTCAAAGGTCAAGTGTCAGGCTGACCCATCCCCACCAAAGTGTTCAGCCTACCCCAACTAAGTCGGGGCATGAACAAGTCGGGGCTTGAACAAGTTGGGGCAAGCATCGCAGCCACAGCATCTGTACAGCCCTGTCCAGTTTGTATTGGGACAGTTGGGGTGGGTTGCCCGGGGGGGGGGGGGGCTCAACCTCCCGTTATTATTACCGTTCCCACCCTATGTATGGAAGCTAGTTCAGCTAATACTAATTCTGATTATTATTATTATTATTACTAATAACCCTAACCCTAAACCCCAACTCCTAATTCTAACCCTAACCTAACATTAACTGTAACCCCTCACCCTAAGAAAAAAAAAAGAATAATAAATGAATAATACTAATTAAAAAAGAAATTAAAGCTAAAAAAAGCTGAAATACCTAGCAACAGATGATAACAAAAAAGTATGAAAGTCGCGCATACAAATGTGCCAAATCTGCATGAAAATGTGTAAAAAAAAACGCTGGAAAAACGCTCAAAGACTCTATGCTCAAGTGTGAATGCAGCCTTAGAGCTACAGTGGGGTTGATTCACTAAAACTGGAGAGCACAAAATCTGGTGCAGCTCTGCATGGTAGCCAATCGGCTTCTAACGTCAGCTTCTTCAGCTAAGCTTTGACAAAAAAAAAACTGGAAGCTGATTGGTTTCTATGCAGAACCGCACCAGATTTAGTAAACCAACCCCAATGAGTGCCAAGCAGACATTCTTATGCCATGTGCACACAATCGAACATTCCGACAACAAAACTGTGGATTTTTTTTCCGACAGATGTTGGCTCAAACTTGTCTTGCATACACATGGTCACACAAATGTTGTCGGAACTTCTAAACGTCAAGAACGCGGTGACATACAACACGTACGACGACCTGGGAAAAATTAAGTTCAATAACCTGTGTGGCTCTTCTGCTTGATTTCGAGCATGCGTCGGAAAATTGTGTACACACGCTTGGAATTTTGGAAAATTTGAGAACCAGCTCTCAAACAGTTGTTGTCGGAAATTCCGTCAGCAAATGTCCGATGGAGCCTATACACGATCGGAATTTCCGACAACAAGCTCACATCGAACATTTGTTGTCGGAAAATACGATCATATTCACGGCCCATTCGAATTGTTTGTTTGGCACTCAAACAGAAATTGACAACAGGGTAAAAAAACAAAAGGTACATTTCAGTGACCAAACAATGCCTACAGGCAGGCCAAGAGAAATATAAAAAGAATTAGGTAAATATGCAGAAAAAACGTTAACAAAATGTTAAAGTATATATAAAATACTAACAAGAATTTTTTTTTAACACTAATATTTTCTGAATATATTTCTTTCGTATCTCTTGTTGCCTCGAAGGGGAATTGTTTGGCCCCCAGAACTCATTGGTTGCCTTTAGTTTTTTCCTGTTGTCATCCAGCGCCTCACTTCTTTAATGGCGTGTACACACGACCAGACTTTTTGTCAGCAAAGGTCAGACGGAACCAATCCGTCGGACAATTCGATCGCTGGAACTCCGCCGGACCCAGTTCCTTTTGAGAAATCTGCCCGCCTGTATGCTGGTCCGACGGACAAAATCCGACACTAGGGCAGCTATTGGCTACTGGCTATGAACTTCCTTATTCTAGTCCGGTCGTACGTCATCACGTTCGAATCCGACGGACTTTGGTGTGATTGTGCGTGGCCAGGTCCGTTCATTTGGAAAGTCCATCGGACCTAGTCCGTCAAAAAAGTCCGGTCGTGTGTATGCGGCATAAGATTTCTGCCAATCCCTGCCAAGCAGTTGAAAAATTATACACCTACCATATGTGGAAAGCCATGACCCATTTTAAAGTCACAAATTGAAAAAAACTATTCCACTTCTGTGCAGCAGTTTAAAAATGCTGCTTTAAAAATTTTTTATGTGTTGCCCAACTTCAAAGTATTGCCAAATCTCTTACTGCAAACATCTCAGCATCTTAAAATGGAAATAAAACTCGAAACTTGTGCTTTTTTTTTTTTTTTTTACAGTTGTGTCTAATTTTCTTATTTTTTTTACTCATTGCTTAGATTTTTATGCTGAGGTGGCTACAGATGTGATCTATCATTCTACATTTATTGTGCCTTATGACTGTCAGCTAATATGATTATATTGTACCTCATTTATTATTTTTTCTTTCCAGAGGCATAACTAAAAGCCACAGAGCCCTGAAGCGAAATTCCAACTGGACTTCCTCATATATCATAAGAAAAAAAAAACTTTTACTATCCCACTTGGCCCCTTAGGTGCTATTTTTTAATACATTTGGGTAAACATTCACCTTTTTAATCTTTGTAATTCTCCTAGAGGCTCAAATTGCAGATAAGAGAAAGGAAACAGGGATGTTAATGAAAGAGAGGGACTGCTTTACTTTGTATAGTATGTAATATGAGCACAGATCTTTTTTTATACCATAGATAGATATATATACAGTATATTACCAACAATAAAAAGAAGGGGTATAAAAAAAAAAAAAAAAAATGTCTAAAGAAAGGAAACAAACTATCCTGACTACAAGGAGAATAGGAGCCATTTCCTCCCTGTAGTCTGGGTAGTTTACCTCCTTTCTTTAGACATTTTTTTTTTTTTGATACAGCCCCTTCTTTTTGTGTTGGTAATATACTGTATCTATATCTATCTATGGTAAAAAAAAAAGTTAAAAGAAAACACTTTTACAGATGATGGCTGACAAAATATCACTTCCTAAAATGCATTTAAAGTAGAACTATAGGCAAATATTTTCTTTCATTTTGGATAGAGCAAGGGAGGGTTATAAACCGTTCTTTTCGCCATCTGTCTACCATTTGCGGAGATTTCCCTTCACTTCTTGTCCTAAACAGGAAGTGGGAGAAAATCCCTGAAAATTAAGGGAATCTCTTGGGGTCTCCCCAGGTCACCGGAACGAGTGTCCCCATGGAAGATTTCTCCTCTATTACTTTTCTAGGGACAACCCAAAATGATGGATTTTCTTTTACTTTCATGTTTAATGATAATGGTAAACAAGACATCTAGAGAGAGGGAATCGAGAAAAGAGTGCGGGAAAGGGGAATGGTGGGACTTTGTATGAAGCACAACATCAAAACCAGATTGTGGATATACTTAAAGCGGAGTTCCACCCAAAAGTCGAACTTCTGCTCATTTGTCTCCTTCCCCCCTCCGGTGTCACATTTGACACCTTTTGGGGGGAGGGGGTAGTGGATACTTTTGACTATCCTGTCCCCACTTCCGGGAGTCTCGGGGGTCTCCTCTGTTGACGTCACAGCTCAGCTTCCTCCTCCTTCCCCCGCCGCCGGACCAGTAGGAGAGCGCAGCGGGTGCCTCGCTCACGCACAGTAGGGACCCACCGTCAAGCCGTAATGCTTCACTACCTGGTTCCCTTATGCCCCGTACAAGCGAGTGGATTTTCCGTCGGAAAAAACTTGGATGGTTTTTTGACGGAATTCCGCTCAAGCTTGGCTTGCATACACACGTTCTCTGAACTTTCGACCGTCGAGAATGTGGTGACGTACAACACTACCACGAGCCAAGAAAATTAAGTTCAATGTTTCCGAGCATGCATCAAATTGTTTCGGAGCATGCGTAGGAATTTTGCACGTCGCAATTTGTACAGACGATTGGAATTTCCGATCTGAACTTTTTCCGACCTAAAAATTTAGAACATGCTCTCAATCTTTTGCTGGCCGAAATTCCGCCAGCAAAAGTCCGATGGAGCATTACACACGGTCACATTTTCCCGACCAAAAGCTCTCATTGGACTTTTGCTGGCGGAATTTCTGATCGGGTGTATGGGGCATCTCTGGTTATAGCGGCGGCAGCGCCCGGCAGCTGATGGAAACAGTGTCGATATCGCTGGGCTCCAGGACAGGTAAGTGTCCTATTATTACAAGTCAGCAGCTGCATTATGTGTATCTGCTGGCTTTTCATTTTTGCAAGGACGGGTGGACCTCCGCTTTAACGGGGGGGGGGGGGGGCAGACAGCAATAAAAATTGACAGGGGTTCTAATCCCTCTTCACTCTATCCAAAATGTAAAAAAAAATGTGCCTTTAGTTATACTTTAAAAAAAATAAAGTAATTTTTTATTATTATATATTTTATATTTTTTTATTATTATGCATTATTTTATTATTATCATTTCTTTTTTATTATTTTATAAAATTTGTATATTGTTTTATATTATTTCTGTATAGAGAGGGGGGCCCTTCTGTCAGAGGGTCTAGGGCAGTTTCCCCTTTTACCCCTTAAAATTCCACCACAGACCCCCCCCCCCCCCTTAGTCACCACAACCATCACCAGTCAATGGGTGGAAGAAAAATTCTGCACATCTACCAAGATGGCGGGTTTAACCAAGATACACGGTGCAGAAAAAGGATGGTAAGTCAATAATGGGGAAACGTTCAGCTGTACGCAGGTACAAGCAATGCCTCTCTTTGCCTTATGTGGGCCCAGCCTCCTCTGCTACCAGTGAATGATTTATTTGCCTTCGCTCTTGTATTGGATTGGGCAAGCGTTATTGCTAGTTGGCTGCTTTGGGCTCCTGTGCTTTCTCACGCTGTTAGTAAACCACCCAGCATCTCCTGCCATGGATTCCATTCATGCATATTGGCACACGTTCAGGTTAAATAGACAGCTGATGTGTTCTTTGTTGTGACAAAGTGAAATGTCTGCTAAAATCAATTTAGGGCTCGTTAATTTCATTGAAATTGCAGCTAACTGCGGTAATTAATCCTGAGTAATTGATCCCAGTTAAAGATCTGTGATGTTTGGTTAATGGGTCTTATCCTTACCTAAAGCAGAAAAAGAAAAGAGAATCCCTCCAAATGTCAGAGATTCTCTGGGGTATCTCAGATGTTTTCACAGGGAAACATGCAATAATGGCTATGGCAAAAAAAAAGAAAGAAAAGCAAAACAATAAATAGAACAATTAAAATAAAATATACATTAATAATAGAAACATCAATTCCATATTGTTGATTAATTCGGATTAAAGTAGATTTTATTCCAAATCATATCAATTTCATATAATCTTTAAAATGCTAAAGTTATTTCAAAAGTGTTTTTTTTTTTAATTCACCATTTTATTAATTAAAATAATACCCAGTGATCCTAAAATTAATCGCCATGTTGAGGCACTTCCTGTTATAGCATGACAAGACTCTGTGCCTGCCCCAACCACTCTCCTGCGTTGTCACCCAACCACAATGCTGTCAGTGGAGACTATTAGGCCTGGTTCACACCTATGCATTTTTTAGTGCGCTTCAATGGCAGCCTGTCCATTAGGGGCGCCCGGGCGCCGCCCTCTCTATCCACGCCACCCTCTTAATGAGCTCATGCTAAAAATGAATCTATCCATGGCCGCCCCGGCCACTTCCTATTCACGCGTCCGGCCCCTTTCAGGACGCCGGGCGTGTGAATTACAGCGGCGGAGGTGTTTTTTTTTAAATAAACTGTTTATAACAATAGGCTCTAATAGCCTTCAAAATAAGGTGGGCTTGTGGCGCAGAGCATTGCCCCATGAGCCCACCCAGGTGCTACAACAGCGAATGTATATTCACTATTGAAACATTGATCCTCAATCTGGCCAATCAGGAACACATCTGAGACCCGTTTTCTGACCAAAAAAAAAAAAAAAAGAGTCCCAAGATATTTACAGGAGAACTGAGATGAAAAAAATAGATGATAAATTGGTAACACTAGTATTTTCTTTTGCAAATTAAGGGGCTCACCTATAACAGACAATGGATATCACTATCCTCTTGTAGGCATGTGTAGTCTATTTTCTCCATGGCAGGTGGCGCTCTTCCGTAGCGGCACTGTTGAAGAAATCAGGAGGAACAAGGTTCCTCTATGGTTTCCGGGGTCATTGGGGAAGCTATTCTATTGGATGCAGCCACCCCATGTGACTCAAGCAGCCATCTTGGGTCAGGCAGAGCCTATTTAAGGGCCTGTCTCCCGGGTTGTGGCGTGCTTTGCTGAGTGGACAGCAGAGTGGATAGGTACCTCGTCTGTGATGAACAGTGACAGTGCTAGGGCATCTGGTTCCACTCCCTGATTTTGCCAGTGGGTCTATATTTAATTATATATGCTTTGGCAACTGGGAATACACCTGCGGTAGGAATAGGGACTCAAATATTGGTAGTTCGGATAGGACACTATTCCCCAGGCCATGTATTAAAGTGAATTTTTTAATATATATATATATATATATATATATATATATTTTTTTTTTTTGCACACATTTTAGTTGGCTTCTATTGGTCCCTCTATGACCTATTAACACCTGTGGGGATTGGATAGCCTGGTGCATTAAATTTTAGTAAAGAAAGGAAAATACGGATGGCTGCACACCAAACTGAGATCCAAATGCCTTTATTCGCATAAATCCATGAAGAACATGGGGAGCACTACATGTACAAGCAAGAGAGGAACGGCTTACATGTTTCGCACACAAATTGTGCTTTATCAAAGCCCATTTGTTTCATATATCAACTGGTAATTTATAAATTGCCAGACCCTCCGGGAGTCTGGTTCGATATAAATGGCTAGGGGGTGTCCATGGCTAGGGGGTGTCAGCAGGTTAATTAACCAATTCAATACCATATTCTTATCATTGCTTAACAATCAAAAACTTGTGTTACAAAAAACAAATAATGAAGTGTAAAAGTAATAATACAAAAATATATAAAATATGCAAGATAAAAACAAAAGAAATAGTACAGCCACATCTAAATGACGATATAATCTATTATATATTCATACTTTATCCATCAACATGGATTTAAGGTGAATTTGAAAACTAGACTACAAAAGATATAAACAGCATAAAAGAGCCACTAATGAAAAAGAGGATAAAATAAATGTATAAAAATGTAAAAATTATTTGCATGTTGGAAAAAAATAAATAAAAATTAAATAAATAAAAAAGCAACACGAAGAAATGTTCTGCATGCTGGACAAAAATGCTCTGCAAGCTGAACAAAACAAGGGGGAAAAAAATAAAAATACTGTTGCAGTAGTCAAATTACATTGTCACATATGCATATTAGTTTGTAATTAACATTAACATGCTCATAATATTATGCATTATATTTGTTTCTCAATCTCATCTATTGATGTTACTGTTATATGAAATCCATAACTGATTGTTAAAATATTCTGTAACACTGTATTCGTTCTTCATTTCAGTTTTGGACACTATTGTATGCCTTGTCGGTCCTGAAGAAGCCAGTTGGCAAAACATGTTGAGCAATGAGCAATTGTCAAAATGTAATATTCATATTTGTATCCTTTCTTTGGTTTTAATGAATTAACATTGTATATTGCTTCTTCGTCTTTGCATTATAAACAAATAATTTATGGTCTGGCACCTTTAACCACTTCAGCCCTGGAAGATTTGGCTGCTCAATGACCAGGCCATTTTTTGCGATATGGCACTGTGTCACTTTAACTGACAATTGCGCGGTCGCACAACGTTGTAGCCAAACAAAATTGACGTACTTTTTTCCCCACAAATTTTGAAAAAATATATTTTTAACTTTTTGTTATAACAAATATTTAGCTTTTTTTTTAAAAAAAGCTAATTTTTTCCTCAGTTTAGGCCGATATATGTATTCTTCTCTCCTTTCCTCACAGAATAGGGATGTGTGTGTTTACACACACACATCCCTGTTCTGGCTCCCGTGCTTGCGATCGCGCATGGCTGGGGGTCATCGCGACCGCTGGCCACGCGCATCGTCACCCCCGCAGTGCAGCAGGCGTGCGCGCGCCTGCTATCCCGCTTAAAGGGGCCGACGTACAGCTACAACGGTTTGCGGGATTGTGCTGACCTACCACAGTATAATGACGGTGGATGGTCGGCAAGTGGTTGAAGTCCATTTATCTCTCTTTTAAATGTAGCGCTAGGGAGAGGTTCCTGATGAAGAGGGTAAGCATGGGGCTTCATCTGCTCTGGGCGTTCTCTCGGTTAGAACCAGATGGCTAGGCCGCATTCGGTCCCCTCTCAACAGACGCTGTCATTCTGGCTGGAATGTACTCCCATCACGCTCCTGAACCGTGAGTGTGCACCGGTTGGGTGGCTTTCCCACTAGGTTGTTGTGAACCGTTGCTTCATTACTTCAATACATGTCTTTTGCACCTGCCTGTGTGAATGATTGTCTTCACACCTCACTACACCCAACCTACCCACTATTTACGGAGTTACGTGAATTGCGGTCTGCTCAATGTGAGGGCTATGTAGTCTCCAATGAAGTTCTCCTTGCTTAATGCAGCAGAGAGCAATATTGAAAAAAATGGCCTGATCAAATCTTGCGTTAAATAAATTTGGACTTTTATGCAATTGAGTGCTCTCGTTTTCATCTTGGGTCTATTTGTGGCTACCAATTTAAAGTCCATGTTCATCCTTGGTTCTTTTTCTTTGCTTATATTTTGGATGTGGTGCCACATTCCGAGTCATGTTTCTACCACTTTTCACAAAAAATTTCCAGAGGTCAAGTAGTTCAAGCAGAGCTCCACCCAAAAGGGGAAGCTCCACTTGTTTGCCTCCTCCGCACCCCCCCCTCCGTTGCCACATGTGGCACCTCTTGAGATGGGGATCAGGTACCTAGTTTTGACAGGTACCCACTCCCACTGCCGGCTGATCTCGCCATGGCAAAGTCAGTGGAGATGGTGGCGGCAACACCCGAAAGTCGACAGAAAAATTGGCTGGGGTGAAGACACCGCTGGATCCCTGAACAAGTAAGTGTCCCAATATTAAAAGTCAGCAGCTACAGTGTTTGTAGCTGCTGACTTCAACATTTTCTAAAGGAGCCTGGAGCTCTTCTTTCAATAAGGGCAGACGAATTTACTTCCTGGAATCTGGAATCCATCTGCCCTTAGCTCAGACATGAATGCAGGAGGGTGTGCTTAGCTGAGAAAACTCCTCCTCTACTCCTGAAGACTCCTGGGATGTATGACATCATATGCCAAGGCAATAAAACCAGGAAGTAACTGAAGAAATGTAAAAAAAAAATTAAAACACGTAAATATAATAAACCTTCCTATCTATTTACTAATATTAGCAACATAAGGATTACACATAGTCAATGTTTACTGAGTAAGTTGAGCTTTAACATTTTGCTTATCTAATAGACATATGCAATTCGTATCCGAATTGTTTTTTTTTTTATGAATTACGACAAATTCGTTAATTTGGAAATATCTGAATTAACGAAAACCCGTTTGACAAATTTTTCTGAATATTTGTAAATTTGTAAATTCGAAAATCCAAAAACCCGAAAATGCGAAAATCTGAAATAATACCTAACGAATAATAACTTAACTGTTACTATTAAATTCTAGGTATTGGAATTTACTGTAAAATTTGGCTGTTAGTAAACAGAACGAATGCTAATTTATCCAAAGTTACGAATTATCCAAACTAACGAATGCCATATCTAAACTAATGCAAAGTATTAAATTAATAATAATATATAACAATAATAACTAAAAAAAAATATTTTATTTATTATTAATTTGTTCCGTTCCATTTGTTTAGATGCGGCATTCGTTATTGCGTAAATTCGAAAATCCAAAAACCAAAAACAATATGAAAATCTGAAATAATATCTAGCTAATAATAACTTGACTATTGCTAACGATTAAATTCTAGGTATTTCCTTTCAAATTTGGCTGTTAGTGAACGGAACGAATACTAATTTATCCGAAATTACTAATTATCCAAAATAACGAATGCCATATCTAAACAAATGGAACGTATTAAATTAATAATAATAATAAATATCATCATAATAAAAATATTTTATTATTATTATTTATTATTAATTAGTTCCATTCCATTTGTTTAGATCCGGCATTCTTTATTTCAGATAATTTGTAACTTCAAATAAATTCATATTCTATTCGCTACATGCAGCCAAATTTGAAAGGAAATTCCAATACCTATAATTTAATAGTTGGTTATTAGTTATTCTTTCTAATTTTCAGATTTTCTTTCTTATTTTCGGATTTACGAATTTTCAAATTTACGAATTTTCGAATTTACAAATTTAAAAAATTGCGATCATAATGAATGACCCGAAAGAAGAAAAAAAAAAATGAAACGAAAACGAATTTTTTTTTTCGTCAGTGCACGTCTATTATCTAGTTTGTTCCAAACGCTTTACAATCAATAGCAATTTATACACTGTGTCCCTTGCCTCAGATATAACAAGACATTTTATATGGAATCCCTCACTGCAACCTCATCCGCCTTATTCCCGGTCATCCAAACAGTCCTGCCCACTTTAAATGGCAGAGGTGAGTGTGTAACTCTTAGCAGTCAGGTTGATCAATAAGGGCAGTCACTTGTACTTCTCAATTGTTCTGCAATGAGATAGAGATAGAGTGAAGAGACCATTCCCCGGAGGGTAGACTCTGATCAACTCCTTCCATGTAGAGAAGGCAGATTAGTTATTCTTAATGCATGGTATAATTGCCCCTCCACCTGGGACCTCTTCCAGGGATGCATAACTTAAGCAGCCCTGCAGATGGTGAGCTACGAATCATTGTTCAACGCCGGCCTTTCATTTCCTGAGTTTATTTTATTCCGTGTACAGATGCTGCAGACCTCGGTGCCCCATCTGGTGCAGTGTACCTTGGCAATTACACCACAAATAAAGGGGAGAGAAAAAAAAAATTGCGTCCTCCACAATTTTTTTTTTATTTTATTCTAGATTTGGAGAGAGAAATAAAAATAAAAAAATAAAAAAAACACCTTAAAGTGATTTAACATGATATTGTTATCCAATGTTTTGCTGTAGCAGATGGTGCCGCCAGGTCTGATACATCTGTAAATTAGATAGACAAGACTGTGCAGTATTTAATTATCCAGTCCAGAAGCCTGTATGTGCGGATAACACCGCCGTTCACTTGGGTTTGGAGGTTTGCAGCTTTAACTTTAACAGTTAGGTTTTAAATCAGATAAGCAACACCTTCCTTCCAGGGAACTGCAAGTCCCAGCATGTTGGGCTTACCAAGGGTGATTAGGATGCATGCAGGTCTAACCAGCAGCATACCTAAAACTACGGGAGTCTAATAAACATTTTAATTGGGGCCTACGTAAAGCTTACAGGTGTCCCGTTTAACTGTATTATTGGTAAAATGTCACCTTTTCAGTACTTCTAAGCCCACGGTGGCGGCCGGTCCATAAAGGGAACCCCTTTCCTCCCCCCCAGTTTGCATGCAGGGCACTGGACTAAGATCCCTTTCATACTGTGCTGCCACCGGCATCAGCGGTAAAGCGGCGCTATTAAGCCGCTAGCGGGGCCGTTTTATCAATGGGGAGCAGTGCTGAGTTCACCGCTCCTTCACCGCTCCAAAGAAGCTGCTAGCAGGACATTTTCTGACATCCAGCCAGCGCACCCTTGGGCTTTCACACTGGAGTGAATAGAGCGGCTGTTTTAGGGCGGTTTGCAGGCACTATTTTTAATGCTATAGCGTCTGCAAAATGCCCCCAGTGTAAAAGGGGATCTAATAGCTTTCTATGAAGTCTGTAATTTTTTTTACAAGCATGGGATTAGAGCCTGAGGCTCTAATTGGCTTGTAAAAGGTCGTCCTCAAGGGCGCAGTTCTCCTCCCACTTGTGATACTAGCGAATCAATATTCTGCAACGATTTTTGGCATCTCGTTCCAGCCAATCAGGACAGAAAGTGGATCTAAAGAAGATCGGGTCAGCCCGGTGGAAGCCAGGGAAGCCACGGCTCACCTGATACTCAGAGCTGTGGCTTCCCTGGCTTCCACTCGGCTAACCCGGTCTTCTTTAGATACACCTCCTGTCCTGATTGGCCGGGACAAGAAGCCGGAAACCAATGGCGAATATTGGAGAGCTCCATTTATGGGGTAAGTGCTGACATCGAGGGGTTTGTTTGCCACCTCCCAAAAAATATTTAGCACCCGCCGCCACTGAAGCCCAGGGCCTATTTTTCGCGGGAAAATGGGGGGAACACACCTCCAGAGCGGAATGTACAGTATGTAATGGCAAGGGGTGCTGGGGTGTGCTGAAGGGTCTATTGATGCTGGCTGCTGGAGGATCTATTGTAGCTGGAGGGGATCTATTTCTGCAGGGAGGTCTATTGTTGCTGGTCGGGGAACTATTGTTGTTCCAGAATGCACTGACAACCCCCTGCAGGGTACATGCTTTGCATTGCATCACAGAGCACAGGTATAAAAGATCTGTGGATTTAGGTACCATCCAAAAAAATAAAAAATACACGGTCATCAAAATCAATTGACAAGGAAATGGTGACAATAGCAGTGGTGGCCGTCCCATACAGGGGGCATGGACGCCACCCCCCCCCCCCCCCATCCAATGCGTCTGGCCTCTAAGCTACATGTAGGGTGCAGGACGAATGGATTTCAATAGGGTTTTTTTTTTTTTTTTTAAAGAAGCACATGATTAGAGCCTGAGGTTCTAATTGGCTTCAAAAAAGGGCGGGCTCGGGGCGCAGAACACTTTTTTTTTTAAATGTTCAGTTATTTAGCAAAATTAAAAAAACAGTGGTTATTAAATACCACCAAAGGAAAGCTCTAGCTGTGTGAACAAAATGCTAAAACTGTCGTTTGGGTACAATGTTGCACGACCACGCAATTGTCATTAAAAGTGTGACAGCGCTGAAAGCTGAAAATTGGCCTGGGCAGGAAGGGGGTAAAAGTACCCAGTATTCCTTAAAATCATCGATTTTATTTTGTACCAAAATTCAAGAAACCTATTTTAAAAACTTGATGAGGTTGTATCACACTCCTATGTTATATAAATTCTATGAAATTCTATACTGATCGTTGTATTTGGAGGAAAAGGAAACACTACTTCACATATTCTGGTCCTGCCCTAGGTTAAAGTACTTTTGGGCGGAGATCAGGAGAATTACTCAAAAAAATTTACGGAATACAAAATTCCTGACCACCCAGCCTTTTTTTTTTTGTTACGTCTCAACTATTTCTGCAAAAATCTATAAAAGATTGCTTGGGCGTCACCTATTAAACGCCGCCAGACCCTATATTCCCCTTCATTGGAAACGGTCAATGGCACCGACTATTGAGAACTGGCTTCACAAATCGGAAGGCATAAACGAAATGGAGGACTTGGTACTTACAGCTCAACATCAAAGTGAAAAATATTCCAGGACTTGGGGCCTATGGAATATGTTTGTACTGTCCGAGGAAGGAGCAGCTCTTTTTGGGTCATACTCTCTTTGACAGGCCGTATTGCTTACAGCCACCCAAAAAAATGTAACTTCCGCTTATCCAGTTGCTCCTCCCCCCCCCCCCTCCGGTGTCATATTTGGCACCTTTGAGGAGGGACAGGGAGCAGACACTTGTCTAATACAGGTATTTGCTCCCACTTCCAGAATCTGTGGCGATCTACGCCATGTCCCCCCCCTCAGCTGTCTTATGGGAGGCACACAGTTCCCAGAAAACAGCAGGGACCCCTCAGGATGCGCAGCGAGACTCGGGAATGCTCAGTAGGGAACCAAGCTGTGGAGCCGCAAGGTTTCACTTCCTGATTCCCTTACTAAAGATGGCAGCGCCTCTACACAGGTACAGAGGGACGCATTGGCTTCGGGTGAGGACATCACGGGCGCCCTGGACAGATAAATGTCCTTATTTTAAAAGTCAGCAGCTGCAGTATTTGTAGCTGAGGACTTTTAATATTTTTTTTTCGTCGCAACTCCGCTTTAACTGTCTCCAATCCCTCAATCCATCGCCACCCCAGACTTCTCTCTCTCCATTCCACTTTCCCCATACCACCCCCTATCCTCTCTTCTTGACATTTATATTGTCTCTTTATTCTTGTTTTTACGAAAAAGGAGCGTGTAGCTCCATATTTTTTTCCTCTCATGAAGTAAGGAGACGGCAACATCTGATATCTTCTAGGGCAGGGGGTAAGTAACCTGGAGGCCCGCCAGCTGTTGTAGAACTACATTTCCCATGAGGCATTGCAAGGCTGGCAGTTACAATGACTCCCAGAGGCATTATGGGACTTGTAGTTCTGCAACAGCTGGAGAACCTCAGGTTGCCTCCCCCTGTTCTAGGGTGATACTTACCTGAGAGATTTCTGTACTTCAGGAAATTGTTTATATATGTTGAACATGGTACGAATATGTAACTGGATATATTCATGTTTATACTTTGTTGATGTAATGGCTTGGTTCTGCCCTTTCCGGGACTTAATAAAAAAATATATTTGGGTAAAAAAAAAAACGTCCCTCTATTGAATTGGTTAACCGCGTGCCGACCAGCCACCGCAATTATACTGCGGCAGGTCGGCTCGATCCCGCCAACTGTCCTAGCTATACGTCGGCTTGTGGGAATGGGATAGCAGGCCTGCCCGTGCACCCGCTGCATTGCGGGGATGCCGACGGTCGTGATGACAGATGGCCACAAGCGGTCATGGGCACGAGAGGCAGAACAGGGGCGTGTGTGTGTAAACACACAAATCCCTGCTCTGTTCTGTGAGGAGTGACAGATCGTGTGTTCCTAATAGCTAGGAACCACGATCCGTTACTTCCTCTAGGTCAGTCCCCTCCCCCCTACAGTTAGAAACACACTGAGGAAACACAGCTAATCCCTTGATCACCCCCTAGTGTTAACCCCTTCCCTGTCAGTGACATTTTTACAGTAATCAGTGCATTTTTATAGCACTGATCGCTGTATAACTGCCAATGGTCCCAAAAAATGTGTCAAAAGTGTCCAATGTGTCCGGCATAATGTCGCAGTCCTAATAAAAATCACAGATCGCCGTCATTATTAGTAAAAAAATAAATAATAATAATAAAAATGCTATAAATATATTCCCTATTTTGTAGACGCTATAACTTTTGTGCAAACCAATCAATATACGCTTATTGCCATTTTTTTACCCAAAATATGTAGAAGAATACGTATCGGCCTAAACTGAGAAAAAATTTGCTTTTTAAAAAAATAAAAAAATGGGGATATTTATTATAGTAAAATGTACAAAATACTGGGGGGTTATTTATGAAAGGCAAATCCACTTTGCACTGCAAGTCGCTCTAAATCTAAGGGGTGGATCTGAAATGAGGGTAAGCCCTGCTGATTTTCTCATCCAATCATGTGCAAGCCATAATGCTGTTTTTTATTTTCCTTGCATATCCCCCTCGGATCTACAGCGACTTTACTTCCAAGTGCACTTGCAGTGCAAAGTGATTTTCCTTTAGTAAATAACCCCCAGTGTGTTTTTTTTTTTCGAAATTGTCTGCCTTTTTTTTGTTTATAGAGCAAAAAATAAAAACCGCAGAGGCGATCAAATACCACCAATACAAAGCTCTATTTGTGGGGAAGCTTCACCCGACCGCACAATTGTCAGTTAAACTTTTACTGTTGTTTTTGTATCTGTAGAGCTAGTATTCATCTTGTCGGCTCATCTTATTCCCCTGAGGAAGCCAATGTTTTGGCGAAACATGTAGGGAAGATCTGACCTGAATATCTCACTAAAGGCTGATTACCACACCGGGGCCTTCGTTAATTGGACATGGCTCCCTATAATCATTTGGTTTTTATTATCCTTTGTTTTTTTGTAATTAAATAGTGATGTAATAAAATGATTTATATAACATTTTATAAATCATTGTGTAGGCATGTTCTTTTTTCCTTCCCAATTTTCGATTTGATCTTATTGGGATGAGGAGCCCTGTCTAAAACGGAAACCCTACCGCCACTTTCTTTCCAATTCTCAATTGTCAGTTGAAGCGACGCAGCGCCGAATCGCAAAAAAAAAAAATGGCCCGGTCATTCAGCAACCAAATCTTCCGGGGTTGAAGTGGTTAAAAAGCAAAGTTGTGTCGTTTTTTTTTTTTTTTCCTAGGGCGGTATTTGGCACAATAGCGCATCTTCATGCAAAATGATGAAGCCGCCTGTTTCTCAGCCTGCAACATGTTTTATTAACTTCCTTCGCTGTTTCTCACTCCCCAAACTGGTCCACATACAAGTGTATGAATCAGCAGATTAAGGAAAGAATAACTCCATATGCCCGCAGGAACAGCATACTTTTTTTTTTTTTTTTAAAGGGGAAACTTCTTTGCCATTGGCTGGATAAGTGCATGCGCTAACTGGCCACCTGGCTGACATACTAATAGACCGGGCTCCAGGATACCAGAAAGAAAGCTAGCAGCCGCCTGATGCGCTTCTTTGTTTAGGAAACGGAAAAGAAAAGAAGGAGGGTGCGGGGAAAAAAAAAAAAAAAAAAATCCTCAGTCATTTAGTACAAGTCATTTTACATGCTGGGATAATGAAGTATAAAAATGCCTTCAAAGAACTGATTTCCTAGATTTAACTCACTACCAGCCAGGCTTTTTGTGAGGCCCCATGGAACATGCATTCCCCGCGCCACTCAAACAAAGGGCCTGCAAATTCATCAAACTATTTAATTATGCCTCTTTATTTTTCTCCATTAGCAAGTCCTGCCAGCACAAAGTAAATAAAGCCACCGTGGTCTTTCCCCAGCAGACACATTGACTGGTTTTTATTCTTTATTCAATTTACTATATAAAAGGTCTCCCCCCACCCTTCTCGTTCCCATCTTGGCTAGTTTCCTAGTACAAGCGTCACAAATTGAAGTGCCCAACTTGCACATGCATAGTCTTAGCCAGCAGCCCATATCGTGGCATTCTGCACTGCAAGCACACAGACCGTGTCGCTTTCACTAGGGGCGGCCCGACAGCAGCCAAGTAGCACTTTACAGTCTCGTGGAAAAAAAAAAAAATAGAATAAAAAAAAAAACACACACACAAAAAAAAAGAGCTTTTTATCCTTTAGTAAATTTGCTTTTTACATCTATTTCTTTTCAGAGAGGTTTGTTATTGAGCTCACTGGCTGCAAATTCCATTGATCTCAAGGCAGTGACTCAATCCATATGCTTACGCTTTGACACCGGCTCGGCAAGCTCGCCATACAAATCCTATTCAGCCTGAAAAACTTATTGATTTTATAGATCCCCTTAAAGTTGTGATAATGATATATCATTGTTAAATTTGGTAGAACAAACTGCTTTCCCAGTCTGTCAATGCGAGCATGAAAACCAATTCACAGCCCTGTTTAGAGGGCTTCTTTTTTTTTTTTTTTTTTTTTTGTCACTTGGAATCGGCACGCGTTCCCCACAGAGCCAGAGGCGGGTGTCTGGAGAACAGTCACTTCCTTCTGACGCTCGAGACTGACCTGTTACTCTCCACGTGAGTTAGGCCTTCTCCTAAAAAAAAAAAAAAAAATCTCTTCCCCCCCTCACCTCCTTCTCTATTTATTTTTTATTTATTTTTGCACTTAATATTTATAATTACCAAAATAATCCAGTCCTTAGTTACTCTCAATGTAGTTAGGTCTTCTACTAAACAAAATAAATAAATAAATAAATAAATCTCTATCGTCCCACGCCCCCTTCTCTATTTTTTATTTTATTTTTTTTACTTGATACTTTTAATTATCAAAATAATCCAGTCCTTAGTTACGCTCAATGTAGTTAGGTCTTCTCCTAAAAAAAAAAAAATTAAAAAAATTCTCTTTCTTCTCCCACCCCACCCCCTTCTCTATTTATTTATTTATTTATTATACTTAATATTTATAATTACCAAAATAATCCAGTCCTCACTTACTATCGATGTAGTTAGGTCTTCTACTAAAAAAAAAATCTCTTTCTTCCCCCACCCCCTTCTCTATTTATTTTTTATACTTAATACTTTTAATTATCAAATTAATCCAGTCCTTAGTTATTCTCGATGTAGTTAGGTCTTCTCCTAAAAAAAAAAAAAATCTTTCTTCCCCCACCCGACCCCCTTCTCTATTTATTTTTTATTTTATTTTTATATACTTAATATTTATAATTACCAAAATAATCCAGTCCTTAGTTACTCTCCACAGTTAGCCCTTCTGCTAAAAAATAATTTTCTTCTTTTTGTGACCCCCCCCCCCCCCCACCACCCACACCCATTTATTTTTAATTTTTTTTACCCTTCATACTTTTAATTACATCAAGAAAAAACAATCAACGCTCACATATATCATACAAAACAAACTCATTGCAAGCTGAACACCTAAAGGAGCAATACAAAAAACACCTTAATGACACATCGAATTATACAAATGGTGCAGCGCAAATTACAAAAGTCCACATGTATTGGTCATATATGACAACAGAAGAGCATGTAGAGAGGAGACACCACGTGGGAAGACAGCTGCTTGCTTGTATGTGACACTCCTTCCACCAGTAGGAATAAACTCTAAGGGCCGGTTCACACAGGGGGCGATGCGAGGCGACACCGACTTGCCTCGCCGCGACCTGCCGCGACCTCAGCGGCAACTTGCAAATGACTTCTGTATAGAAGTCAATGCAAGTCGCCCCGAGGTCGCCCAAAAGTAGTACAGGAACCTTTTTTCTGAGTCGGAGCGACTCGAGTCGCTCTTCTCAGAACGGTTCCATTGTACAGAACGGGGGCGACTTGTCAATTTGCGGCGAGGCAAGTCGTGTCGCCTCGCATCGCCCCCAGTGTGAACCGGCCCTTACCAGCTCTGATGGACCTCTGAATTCTCAGATGGTCAAATGCACATGTTCACAGTCACGGTGTGCAGGAGCCTTAATTTCCACATGCGAATAGGGCAGTTGTCCGAATCGCTTGATCACATGCAGCCGACTCCAGATAAAAAGCCCAATGGATTCACTCCCGATGTAAGTGGGTAGGTATATATGAACAGGTAAATCCAGGAAAAACTCCTCATCTGCTGCAGCTTCCAACAACGTCTCCTCTGTATATTTTTTATACTTAATATTTATAATTACAAAAATAATCCAGTCCTTAGTTACTCTCCACAGAGGAGACGTTGTTGGAAGCTGCAGCAGAGGAGGAGTTTTTCCTGGATTTTCCTGTTCATATATACCTACCCACTTACATCGGGAGTGAATCCATTGGGCTTTTTATCTGGAGTCGGCTGCATGTGATCAAGCGATTCGGACAACTGCCCTATTCGCATGTGGAAATTAAGGCTCCTGCACACCGTGAGTGCGAACATGTGAACAGAGGTTCATCAGAGCTGGTAAGAGTTTATTCCTACTGGTGGAAGGAGTGTCACATACAAGAAATCAGCTGTCTTCTCACGTGGTGTCTCCTCTCTACATGCTCTTCTGTTGTCATATATGACCAATACGTGTGGACTTTTGTATTTTGCGCTGCACCATTTGTATAATTCGATACTTTTAATTACCAAAAGAATCCAGTCCTTAGTTACTCTCCACTGTAATGCCCGTATACACGGCCGGACTTTCCAATGGAAAATGTGCGATCGGATCGTGTTGTCGGAAAATCCGATTGTGTGTGGGCTCCATCAGCCTTTTTCCGTCGGAATTTCCGACACACAAAGTTTGAGAGCCGGATCTAAACAACAAAATCCAATCCTTTAAATTCCGATTGTGTGTAGACAGTTCCGACGAACAAAGTGCCACGAATGCTCAGAATAAATTAAGAGAGCACAGCTATTGGCTACTAGGGGTGCAACGGATCATCACTGATCCATGATCTGAACAGGTCACCCCGCTCGGAAGGCGGTCACGGCCTTAGGAAAGGCCGCGGCTTCGGCCTAGCTCCGAAGCGGCGGCCATCTTTCTACACCCAGGCCGTTTACAATGTGATCGCTCTGTCAAATGATGGAGTGATCACTTGTAAACAAACCGGCGTCATGTCATGACGCTGGTTCCTCTCTCCCCTCTCTGTACTGATCTGTACAGTGGAGGGGGAGAGATCGGAAGGATGCAGCGATGTGGGCTGCATCTGTAGTGCCCACAGCGCTGCTCTTTGACAGCCTACTCTGCAATACCCTGCCAATCCCCATCAATACCCTACCAATACTCTGCCATACCCTGCCAATACTCTGCCAATACCCTGCCAATACTCTGCCATACCCTGCCAATACTCTTACATACCCTGCCAACACTCTTACATACCCTGCCAACACTCTGCCATACTCTGCCATAACCTGCCAATACTCTGCCATACCCTGCCAATACTCTGCCAATACTCTTACATACCCTGCCAATACTCTTACATACCCTGCTAATACTCTGCCAATACTCTGCCATACCCTGCCAATACCCTGCCATACCCTACCAATACTCTTACATACCCTGCCAATACTCTGCCAATACTCTGCCATACCATGGCAATACTCTGCCATACCTAGCCATACCCTACCATACTCTGTAATACTCAGCCATACCCAGCCATACTCTGCCATACCCAGCCATGCTCTGCCATACCCAGCCATGCTCAGCAATACCCAACAATGCTCAGCTGTACCCAGCCATCCTCAGCCGTACCCAGCCATGCTCAGCCAATATTACAGTGGGGGAGATTATGGCTATTACAGTGGGGACTATATGGTGGTGGAATTTTCACATGTTTTTGCAAATTCAATTATTATTTGCTGATCCGAAAAATGATCCGATCCATGACTCTGATCCAAGGAACGATCCGATCCGTGAGTTTTTTGATCCGTTGCACCCCTATTGGCTACTAGCCCTCTTTATAGTCCCATTGTATGTGGTTTACGTCGCCTCGTTCTGAACGATCGGATTTTGTACGACCGTGTGTATGCAAGACAAGTTTGACACAAAATACGTCGTAAAAAATCCGATGGATTTTGATATCAGAATGTCCGAGTGTGTGTACAAGGCATTAGCCCTTCTCCTAAAAAAGTCCCTTTCTTCTTTTTGTGCCCCCCCCCCCCCCCCACCCATTTATTTTATATTTTTACACTTCATACTTTTAATTACCAAAAGAATCCAGTCCTTAGTTACTCTCCACAGTTAGCCCTTCTCCTAAAAAAAATCCCTTTCTTCTTTTTGTGCCTCCTCCCCCCCCCGCACCCGTTTTTAATTTTTTTACACTTCATACTTTTAATTACCAAAAGAATCCAGTCCTTAGTTACTCTCCACTGTTAGCCCTTCTCCTAAAAAAGCCCCTTTCTTCTTTTTGTGCCCCCCCCCTCCCCCACCCACCCACACACCCATTTATTTATTTTTTTACACTTCATACTTTTAATTACTGAAAGAATCCAGTCCTTGTGTCTCATATCAATTAGTTTTTAAATCAAGCTCGGGGAATTGCCGGCATGGATTTTTCAGGTGCAATTAAAATATATTTTCAGCTGCAAAAAAAAAAAAAAAAACGATTAGTGGCTCTGACAAATTGTTCTTTTCCTTTAATCAGAATTCTTCCAGTTAATTAAACCTTGGGTTCAATCTTATTTATTTTTTAATTTTTTTTGTGGCTCGGAAATGTTGCTTTACTGCTGCATTAAGGGACGGAGCTGACAGTTGTCATAAACAATTACATAGGAATCACTTTATTTATTAAAGAGTAACTCCACTTTTGTTGAGAAAAAATATATATATTCCCTCTGGGTGATCTCTGTACTTTGCAAGGATTATAACCACCTTTGTTGCAGATTCTTACCTTTTGTTATTCAGAAGAAATCCATGTGTGTTTGTCTGTGCCTCTGTGCTCAGTAGGTCTAATGGGAGTGGTTTCCTAATGAAAGAGGAAGTAAACTCTCCCACTCTGATGCTTCTTTTCATTTAGTCCATTATAATAAGTAATTATCAGACTATAGCCACTGTAATCCAGCCCAAATCGCATATTACTTACTGTTTAAAGAAACTTTAAAAAAACTTGTTTCCAGGGGTTAGGCAGCGCCATCTTAAAGTGGTTCTGCACCTAAAAAAAAAAAAATATTAAAAGCCAGCAGCTACTAATTTTGCAGCTGCTGACTTTTAATAAAATCACACTTACCTGTCCCAGGGTCCAGCAATGTCGGCGGCAGATGACGAGCGATCGCTCGTCTCGCTGCTGCCCCCGCCGCCATCCTCTGTCAGGGAATCAGGAAGTGAAGCGTTGCAGCTTCACTACCCGGTTCCCTACTGCGCATGCGTGAGTCGCGCTGCGCGTCTCTTCTGGTCCCCGCAGCGCAGCGCCTCAGTGTGAAAGCACTCGGGCTTTCACATTGGGATTGCAGTTGCGGCTTCTTTCAGGCGCTTTACAGGCGCTTTTTTTATGCTAAAGCACCTGAAAAACGCCCCAGCGTGAAAGGGATCTCAGTGTAAAAGCACTCGGGCTTTCACATTGGGATTGCAGTTGCGGCTTCTTTCAAGCGCTTTACAGGCGCTTTTTTTATGCTAAAGCACCTGAAAAACGCCCCAGTGTGAAAGGAGTCTTACATTGAGCACTTCCTGTACTGTTAACCAAGCCTTCTTCTCAATCCAACATTTCTATGGCAACCCTGCTTCACTGCTCTTAGCTGACTTGTTTTAGTTCATAGTATTTAGTTGTGCCGATTGTCTAATGTTTTCCTTTGTTAGTCTTATCAGCTTCAACTGATAAGACTGCAGTAATGGCCAGGTTTACACTACATGTGATGTCACATGGTCACATGGGGTGTAGGAGGAAGCTCTGAATGATTCTGTACCCTCCTGGGATTTCAGTGTTGTGCCGTAGGAAGTCCTGATAACAGATAGATAAGCACATAGAGAGTGTGCTGTAAATCAGGGTAGATCTGAGCATGCTCAGAGACGTCATTCTAAAGAACAAAAAGAATTACAACAATACTTAGCAAGTAAGGAGATATCTACAAGCGTTGGTGATTAGGGGTTTTTTTATGCTGATTTACATGGGACAAAGTTGTGGGGGAGAGTTTACAACCACTTTAACTGTCAGGTGTGCAGCTGCAGGGCACCAATGAGGAAATCTACTGGGCCTGCATCCCTTTAGACGTGCTCCTATTGAAAGTATCTCTCCAAAAATGAAACTTTTGTTGCAGGGGATGCCTCAAATCTGACTTGTATTTTAGTGCAGACTTCTGGGAAAATTGGTGAGCCAATCACAACAGCGGGAAATGTTTCTTGGGAGTGGTCAGTACACGCTCTGTGTACAGAACAACTCCAGATGGCCATTTTGCATTCTCAGAAAATTACAGTGGCTGCAGATTGAAAAGGAAAGGTAATTTTTAGTAACATTCAATAGTGTTGAAATTATATGTGCTAAATAATTTTTTCTTTATTTTCTATTTTTTTCCCCCCACAAAAGTGGAATTACCCTTTAAGTAATCAACCATTCTGAAAACTTGTATTCAGTTGGCTGTAGTTAGGAAGGTGAAAAGTTTATTCGGAGTCTTTGGTTCATTTAAGAGTATAAAAATAAAAGAGAGAGAGAGAGAGAGAGAGAGAGAGAGAGAGAGAGAGAGATGGCAACTTGGTATTTATGTTGCTGGTGTAGAGCTAAATTTAAGCCGTTTCCTAATTGCAGTGGTCCAGATTTTTCATGGCCAGTCATCTTTCTCCTCAGCATTTGTTCAGCTCCTTTGGGAGGAGCAATTTACAGAAAGCATTATCGATTTTCGCAGTAATAAGGGCTGAGATGTCCTACAGACTTTGCACAATTGGCACATCGTATCTTGACTCATAGAACAGTACATATGCATTCATACTGCACATAGGTCATTAAAGACAACCCTTCTCCACATTCATTTGATGTCTCTTTGGTAACCCGTCTTTAACATTCTGCAGAACATATTTCTTGCAGCTCATTTATGCTCGGATGGACGTAAACATGGAAAATATAAACATTTATTTTAAAGCGTCTTCTGAAAGGGATCATAGGGGATGTGCAGCACTGATAAAATGGCATTTCATGTTTCCTTTCATCTCTTCTATAATCTGACCGGAGTCTGCAATGATGATATTACTCCAGATATATATATATACTGGGAGCAAACTGTTTACATGCAAATGCAGAGCGATAGCAGAATGGTTGTTAAAAAAAATTAATATACATGTATGCAATTGCTACATTATCTCTGCACTTATACCAGTGAATAAAAATATACCCTATATAAAGACATAGTTAGAAGGAAAGAAGAAAACGCATAGGGTCCTGGTTGACCAAGTCATCTCCACATCCTGGGAAAAGAGCAATTGTAAAAATGGAAACCTAATGGGACTTTTCAAGGTGTTCAACATCCTCTCAGTATAATTATCAGTACATAGGCGTTGAGTAAAAGAAATCTTTAGTAAACAATTCTTAAAAGGTATAAAAGAACAGAGTGTACAGTGGTGCTAGAGGGATGCGTTAAAAGCACATATTGATACAAATTTAAAGAACAGTGAATAAAAATAATACACAGTATCTCACAAAAGTGAGTACAACCCTCACATTTCTGTAAATATTTTCTTCTATCTTTTCATGTGACAACGCTGAAGAAATGACACTTTGCTACAATGTAAAGTAGTGAGTGTACAGATTGTATAACAGTGTACATTTGCTGTCCCTTCAAAATAACTCAACACACAGCCATTAACGTCTAAACCGCTGGCAGCAAAAGTGGCAAAAGGGATAACAGGGGAGTGAAATGGATGTTTTGTTGGGTGATTTTAGTTAAGAAGGGGCAAATTTTGGAAATGTTATGGAGGTTAAGGTGGCAAGATATAGCCAATGATTGAACGTGGGGCCTGGAGGAGAGGTCAGAGTCTAGGATTAAATCTAGCACCCTGGCATGTGTGGAGGGGACCAATAGTTTGTGCTATTGATCTTAGTGGTAAATTCAAAAGGAGGGATTTGTGAAGGAGGAAATATTATAAGCTCATCTCTAGACAAACTGAGTTTGAGCAAGTGGTGTGAAATCCATACTGGTATGTTGCTCAGTAAATTACTGTATTTATCAGAGTATAACACGCACCTTTTCCCCCTTAACATTAGGGGGAAATTGTGGGTGCGTGTTATACGCCGATCCCCGCCGATCTCCGCTAACTGTGAGCGGAGATGAGCAAGCGCAGCCGACATACAGAAAGCCAAGTACACCCGGTTAGACTCGGCTCCTCTCGCAGTCCCGCCCATCTCTGCTGACTGTGAGTAGAGATGAGCGAGCGCCGACGACATACAGAAAGCCAAGTACTCTCGGCTAGACTTGGCTCCTCTCGCAGTCCCGCCCATCTCTGCTGACTGTGAGTAGAGATGAGCAAGCGCCTACGACATACAGAAAGCCGAGTGTATTCGGCTAGACTTGGCTCCTCTTGCAGTCCCGCCCATCTCTGCTGACTGTGAGTAGAGATGAGTGAGCGCCGACGACATACAGAAAGCCAAGTGTATTCGGCTAGACTCGGCTCCTCTCGCAGTCCCGCCCATCTCTGCTGAGTCCTGCCCCTGACTGTGAGCAGAGCCGAGTCTAGCCGAATACACTTGGCTTTCTGTATGTCGCCGGTGCTCGCTCATCTCCGCTCACAGAGAGCAGAGATGGGCGGGACTGCAAGAGGAGCCGAGTCTAGCCAAGTACACTCTGCTTTCTGTATGTTGGCAGCGCTTGCTCATTTCCGCTCACAGTCAGAGGAGATCGGCGCCAATTTTAAATAACCAGCGGCTGCAAAGGCACTGGGAAAGGCTGCAAAGGCACTGGGCAAGGCTGCAAAGGCACTGGGCAAGGCTGCAGATGGACACTGGGCAAAACTGCAATGATGAACAAGGCTGCAGATGGATACTGATAAGGCTGCATTGATGGGTATTTAAATGTAAGTTTTTTTCCTTAAATTTCCCTCCTAAAAGTTTTTTTCCTTAAAATTCCCCCCTAAACTTGGGGTGCGTGTTATACGCCGGCGCGTGTTATACCCCAATAAATCAATAAATACGGTAATATTATGTGAGGAGATCAAGGGGGTAGGTTGAGTAGAGAGGTAGAGCTGGGTATCATCAGCATAGAAGTGGTATTGGAAGACATGGGAGGTTATCAACAGACCCAAGGAAGAGTTGTAGAGAGAGAATAAAAGGTGCTCAAGGACAGAGCATTGGGGTACACCAACAGAAAGAGAATGTGGAGTGGAAGGAGATAAAGTTGTAGGTGACACTGAAGGTGCACTGAAAAAAGGTAGGAGAAGAACCAGGAAAGAGTCACAGAATCCAAAGGAGTGCCGTTTATTGAGGAGGAGTGGGTGGTCGACTATATCAAAGACAGCCGAAAGGTCTAATGCCACGTACACACGACCGGACTTTTCGACGGATTAGGTCCAACAGTCTTTCCGACAGACTTTCGGCGGACTTTCTGAATGAACAGACTTGGACACACACAATCACACCAAAGTCCAGCGGATTCAAACGTGATGACGTACATCCGAACTAGAATAAGGAAGTTCATAGCCAGTAGCCAATAGCTCCCTAGCTTCAGTTTTTGTCCTTCGGACTAGCATACACACAAACGGATTTCTCGGTCCAGCGGAGTTCCGTTGGGAAAATGTAAAACATGTTCTATTTCTAAAGTTCGCCAGATTTTTGGCACGCAAAGGTCTGATGGAGCCCACACATGATCGAATTGTCCGGCAGGCTCGTTCCGCTGGACCTTTGCTGTCAAAAAGTCCGGTCGTGTGTAAGTGGCATAAGAGTATAAAGTAGTGGCCATTGATTTTAGAAGTTAGTAAGTCAGTGAGTTTTAGTAGGGTAGTCTCAGTGGATTGTTGTAGGTGGAAGCCAGACTGTAGGGGATCGAGAAGGCTGTTATCAGTGAGATAGCAACTCATGCGTTGTGGACAAAGTGTTCAAGATGTCTGGAGGCAAACAGAAGCAGGGAGATGGGTCTTAAGTTGTTCAAACAGGTAGGGTCCAGTGAGGTTTTTTTTTAATATGGTTTTAACTAATGCATATTTGAGAGGGGAGGGAAAGGTATTGATTGAGAGATTTAAGATGTGAGCTAGAGAGTGAGAGCAGGAGGGGGGCTGTAGTAGTTGTGAGGAGACAGGCAGTGAGGTGGACCTTAGAAAAGAGGTTAGTAACTTTCTCAGTGGTAACAGGGTTTAGGGAGAACATTATTGAGTGATTTGGTGGACCTGGTATATTGGTTGAAGGAGAAAGCTGGACAGTGGGGATCTTATCATGAATGGTATTAATCTTGTTTTTGAAATGATTGGCAATCTCTTTGGAAGTTAGTGGGTGGAAGCAGCGGGGTGAGGTTGGCCTCAGGAAAGAGGTTAGAAACTTTCTTAGTGGTAACGGGGTTGAGGGAGAACATTATTGAGTGATTTGGTGGACCTTGTATATTGGTTGAAGGAGAAAGCTGGACAGTGGAGATCTTATCATGAATGATATTAATCTTATTTTTGAAACGATTGGCAACCTCTTTTGATTAGTGGGTGGAGGCAGTGGGGGGGGGGGGGCACAGTTGAGAGTTAGGGGTGTTAAAAGAATGATGGTGGACAGTATATGCAGGACAGGGGTGTGCTGGGTATTATTGTAGACATAATGGGGAGGATTTACTGGAGAGTGCAAAATCAGCATAGAAACCAATCAGCTTCCAGGTTTTTTTGTCAAAGCTTACATGAAAAAGCTGAAGTTAGAAGCTGATTGGCTACCATGTTCAGCTGCACCAGATTGTGAGTGACCCAGTTTTAGTAAATCCCCCCACAATGTTTGTACTATAAATACATAATATATATAAGTATGACCTTTCCTGTTAGGGTGTGCTGCCAACCCATTCAATATGAATGGGCTGCCTTAGCACAACACATGGTAATCTGCTGCATTAACACAGGTGCAGTAATGCAAAGCATAGTGTCAGGGGTGTTAGGGGGCCTTAAAATCAACTTGACCCCAAACCATTATAATTTACCCTTAAACCAAGCCATTATGTAAGGGAGAGCAATTTCTATTTCCAGAGCTCATTTGATCATCATAGGTGAACTTGACCTCAATCAAAGAAATCCTATACCCCTCTACCTCCTCACCTGAATGTGATGAATAATTATTGCCCATTTATAAAGACCGCAGTGCCTCTATTCAGCAATATTCTGTCAGAAGACAGAAAGGTTGGAACATAATGTTGCCAGCAATTAACCCATTACCGGCCATTAGCGGAAGACAGCCTAGTAATGCTTTTTGGAACTGTCGATGCCAATGGATTATCTGTTAGTAATTAGCGTGTGATTAGCATTCTCCTACAAGAAGGACATCTATGTGGCCCCAGAGACTTGCAGTGAAAATAGTTTTTCCTTACAGGAAAAGTATCACCAACAGTACTAACCGAACATTGAACATTGATGTGAATGTGCTAAAAAGAAAAGATTATTGGCATATTAATTACAATGATTCTCATCATATACAGCTTCCTTTTAGTTTGATTGCTTTGCTATTTCTAGCACTTTCATTATTATCATTGCAATTAGTCATCCTCGGTGAGTGACTGATATGCATTATACATGGCAACACTGGGTGTGCAGTCAATGGGCTACTGCTCACAAATAGTAGTAAATAGTTTCCAGTAGCTGCTTTATTTCAAGTCATGAAAAATGCAAAAAAAATAAAAATAAATTATAAATATATATATATATATATATATATATATATATATATATATATATATATACAGCTGAAAAAAATAAAGGAACACTTTGAAAACACATCAGATCTCAATGGGGAAAAAACTATTCCAACGATTGTGGAAAAGAGTTTCACACCCTGATAGTGAAAAACCCCCCTGTGTTGCTTAACGTTAAACCGCTTCTCTTCTGCTGATTTTTGTCTTCAGATTTACCAAAACCATGTAGTGCAAGGGCCTGCCTGATTACATACAAATTGAAACTCCTAAGGTTTTACCTCATATTATATGGTTTTGGTAAATCTGAAGGAAAATAATCAGCAGAAAATCTGATAGTGTGTATGGGGCTTTACACTTCCTGGGACTGAAAAGTTTCATACTCACGCTGGGATCCCCATTGAGATATTTGTACATCGCAATCATATTTCCTTTCAAGCATCTCTTCTCCAGGGAGAATAAAATTAGCTCTTGTAGTCGTTCCTCATGATTGAGGTCCTCCAGCCCCCATATTAATTTAGTTGTTCTTCTCTGGACTTTCTCCAGTTCCAGCACATCCCTTCTGAGGATTGGTGACCAGAACTGGATGGAATACTCCATATGTGGTAAAACCAGAATTTTATAAAATGGCAGAATAATCGTTTTATCCCTGGAGTAAATTCCCTTTTTAATGCATGCTAATATTTTGCTGGCTTTGGAAGCCGCAGCTTGACACTGCATGCTATAGCTCAGTCTGTCTTCTACTAGGAACCCTAGATCCTTCTCCATCCTGGAACCCCGTTAGATCAGGGATATACAATTAGTGGACCTCCAGCTGTGGCAGAACTACAAGTCCCACGAGACATTGCAAGACTCTGACAGCCACAAGCATGACACCCAGAGGCAGAGGCATGATGGGACTTGTAATTTTGCAACAGCTGGAGGTCCGCTAATTGCATATTCCTGCCCTAGAGCTTCTCCCCCTAAAGAGTAACTTGTGTTTATATTTTTAACCCCCAAGTGCATTACCTTACATTTACCAGTATAAAACGTTATTTGCCATGTAGTAGCCCACTCCATTAGCCCACTCTGCTGATATGGACCGGGTAATTTGTTAGAAAGGAAAGGATGCCACATCTTTTGATGGGAATTAAAATTATCAATCTACAGAGGGCTGAATTCAAAGTAACCACGAAAATCAAAGTGGAAAAAAACGATGCAGCAGGCTAGTCCATTTTGCTGAAATTTCATTGCAGCAACTCATATTGATCCTCAGTAGTTTGTATAGTCCCCACGTGCTTGTATGCATGCCTGACAATGTCGGGGCATGCTCCTAATGAGACCACGAATGGTGTCCTGGGGTATTTCCTCCCAGATCTGGACCAGGGCATCACTGAGTACCTGAATAGACTGAGATGCAACCTGGCGGCATTGAATGGACTGAAACATAATGTCCCAGAGGTGTTCTCTTGGATTTAGGTCAGGCATGCATGGGTGCCATTCAATGGTATCAATTCCTTCATCCTCCAGGAACTGGCTGCATACTCTCGCCACATAAGGCCGAGCATTGTCGTGTACTGAGGAATGCAGGACCCACTGCACCAGCAAATGTTCTGACAATGGGTCCGGGGATTTCATCCCGATACCTAATGGCAGTCAGGGTGCCATTTTCTAGCCTCTAGAGGTCTATGTGTCCCTTCATGGAAATGCCTCTCCAGACCATCACTGACCCAAAACCAAACCGGTCATGCTGAACAATGTTACAGGCAGCATAACATTTTCCATGACTTCTCAAGACCCTTTCACATCTGTCACGTGTGCTCAGAGTGAACCTACTCTCATCTGTGAAAAGCACAGAGTGCCAGTGACAGACCTGCCAAATCATGTGTTCAATGGCAAATGTCACTCGAGTTCCACAGTGCCAGGCAGTGAGCACAGGGCCCCCTAGATGTTGGACCATTGGGCCACCCTCATGAAGTATGTTTCTGATTGTTCGGTCAGAGACATTCACACCAGTGGCCTACTGGAGGTAATTTTTCTTAGGGCTCTGGCAGTGCTCATCCTGTTCCTCCTTGCACAAAGGAGCAGATATCGGTCCTGCTGATGGGCTAAGAACCTTCTACGGCCCTGTTCAGCTCTCCTATAGTCTCCTGAAATCTCCTCCATGCTCTTGAGACTGTAGTAGGAGACACAGCAAACCTTCTGGCAATGGCACGTATTGATGTACCATCCTGGAGGAGATGAACTGCCTGTGCAACCTCTATAGGGTCCAGGTATGGCCTCATGCTACCAGCAGTTACACTGACCCTAGCCAAATGTAAAACAAGTGAAAAACTATCAGAAAAGATGAGTAGGAAAAAAAAATGTCAGTGGCCTCCACCTGTAAAACTATTCCTGTTTTGGAGGTCTTCCCATTGTTGCCCATCCAGTGCACCTATTGTTAATTTCAAAGCAGCTGAAACTGATTAACAAACCCCCCTCTGCTACTTAACTGACCAGATCAATATCCTAGACGTTTAACTAACTTGATGCTATACTCTGATTAAAAAGGGATACTTTCATTTTTTTGAGTGTTCGTAAAAAAATTTGAGCAGTGTATATATATATATATATATATATATATATATATATATATATATATATATATATATATATATATATATATATATATGTATGTGTGTGTGTGTGTGTGTGTGTGTGTATCCTGTATGCCTTCCTTCTGCTAGACTGGCACGAGTCAAGCAATTCCCACTCTTGAAAACCACTTCCATAAAGGTGTACATTCATTGGACTTGTCACGTGCACTCTACCTAGCAACAATTCCATCTGCTTTGAGCGCAAAGCATGTTTCAGTGGAACACTAGAGTTTTATGACAGCAACTGGGATTCTGCGGCCATTTCACTAGGTGAAATATGATTAAAAGAGAAAAGCAGCTGTGTATAAATCCCTGACTGCTACAAAATTTATGTGCAGCGTTGCAAAGGAGAGGATGTTTTAATTGAGGGTGATTTTATAGAATTCTGTTTAAGATTTCATGAGGTCCATATGCCTGAAAGGTCCTTTTATTTCAATTTATTGCTCTATTTTGGAACATCTTGCTATGCTTTCAGGTTCCTTTTGATCCCCGGCTCGGTATGTACAGTCCAGGTGTCTTCGCTAGGGCTGATACCTAGAATTCTCCCCTTTATGTTCTCATTATTTTTTCAGAATTTCTTGAAATGTTGGTTCTCATTGGCAGGCATCAAGCACCCCCACCAAGTTATGCATCAATGCATCAGTAGTAACAGTTTTGCAAGGGAAATCCTTAATACTTGACCACCTGGGAGTAACAGAGCCTTAGTATAGGCATTTTAGAGCAGAACTTCAGCTAAACAGCTACGCATACATTTATTCTAAAAGATTTGTATCGGAATATGTAATGCATCTTTTACTTTTGAATTGTTGGTGCTGTGCAGCATGGTGTGGTGGGCAGTAAACACGTAGAATACAAGTTGAGCAAAAGCAATATATTGTAGAAGGGTGCAACACAATACAACTAGGCCTCGACGTGTAGGCACGACCTTCCGGAGCCACTTAGGAACTGTAACAGTGGTCTGTAGACTTGAAAGATGCCAACAGCATCTGCCACAAGGAGAGAAATGTGGTCTGGCCAGTCCACTCCCAAAGAGGAGGCTTCCTGGAACAAGGTAGACCTAGTCCATGCACCATCCCTACTCCTCCAGAACCTTTCCCTGTCTAAGTAAAGTCAATGCCAGATGGGGAACCTGTCCCTAAACTAGCCATCCGCATTAAAACGCTCCAAATCCGGGAGCCAGAGTCTTAAAGAGAGTCTGCCTGACCCAAGATAGCCACTGGAGATACATGGGGTGCCAGCGTCCAGTCAGCTGTCTCCTTGTGACCATAGGAAGTCATAGAGGAACCAAGTTCCTCATAACGTCCTTCTCTTTCTGCATTGCCACTTTTTATGCAGTGGGGAGTACAGACTGCACCTGCCTACAGCTGCAATGGTGAGCTTTCATTTTAAAGTTTAGCATCTTTTGCTTTACTAAAATGCCTGGGTCATTCTGGGTGATGGCGCCTTCCCAGACCTTTTGGGCCCTCACTAATTCCTGTTGGCCCATCACTAGGGCAAACCCACTTGGCCAACAGTAATGTGTGCAAGACAAGAAGTGTCAGACCTTTCTTTGCCTGGTCAATAAAGTTAGGATCACCTTGCATGTTACAATCTGACCATACATTCGTTGTACAATTAACTTTAGATTTATCAAAACTATGTAATATGAGCACCTACCTAATTTAGCCAGTCAATATGTATCCAATCACACAGACCCTTGCATTACAAAGTCTTTTGGTAGAGCTAAAGTAATTTGTACAATCAGACTATAATGGCTGGTGTGGGCATTATTAGACAGAGCAGAAGAAACTGTAGGTTATGCCAGTTAAGACTCTGTGTCATCACATCCTGCCAGCAGGGTGATTAACAACGGGGACCAAAGCATAAAGGGAATTGTAGTTCCAGGGCTCAAGTTTCACATTCAGATTGAACTTTATGGAACTGCAAGAGCCAGTATGCTTTTCAGAAAAGGAACTAAAGACCCCATCTTGCTTTGCTGAGGGATTTTCAGACAGCACGAGGTGGAGGAAGACATCAGACCTAAGGGAGAGGTACTGCCTCCTACGCGATTTCACTGTGCGATTTAGGCCTCCGCTGCCAGTCAGAACATGAAGCCTGAGAGAGGGGGATCCCAGGTGCACGTCCAGGTACACCTGCACTGACAGTAAAACGTTCCAGTGAGAGGTGACCAGTCGGGTCACCAGGAGAGCCTGCTTGGTCCAGGAAGTTTGTTTGGGCATTGACCACAGGATTGGGTGAGGGGGCTTTTGCCCATTTGCAGGAAACAGGGACACTGTACCACAGAAGTTAAATGGACACTATATACAGACATCATTGCTGTTAGTCATCTTGCTGATACTTGTAGTGCCACAGGGGTAAAGGATAAATTCATCCAGTCCCAGGGACACTGTATACAGACACCATTGTCCTTTCACCTTGCTGAGAACGATCCTGCCTTCCTCACTTGATAATCCGGGCCAGTTGTGTTGTTTGGCTATGCTATTCAGGAGTTTAATTGCACCAATGAATGTGACTAGCTGAAGACACAAAGTCTTATCTTTTCTTCAAAAGGACTGATGCTACTAGTGCCATATGGACCGGCACACACATATTCAGGGCTCTGTATATGCAGTGGGTGTGTGTGGGACAGTTTATCTAGGAAGATAAGCCTGTGGTGTCAGGGGACAAAAGAGAGAGGTGTGACATAAGAGGGTCATTCCTCTGCTCTCCTCCTGCCTGGACTCATAGACATACCTCCCAACTTTTTGAGATTGGAATGAGGGACACCTATCAGCAAAAATATGCAGGCATAGGACACACCCCTTGTCACACCCCCTTAAATAATTGTAGAAAAAAAAAACAAGATTTGTTAAACCCACAAATGCTTTTTTTTACCACTAATATTCCTTTATATTGGCTTTTGGAATTTAAAAATGCAGTAATTTAGAAATCAGATGAAAGGTTTAGTGCTTGAAGACACCTTTTTATAGATAAAAAGTGCATTTTATATACAACTATATACGGTAGATCAGATCAAAATGAGGGACAAATGAGGAGGGATGAGGGACAGAGGGACATTGCTCCAAATCAGGGACAGTCCCTTGAATTCAGGGACAGTTGGGAGCTATGTCATAGAGCCAACCTGAGTAAAGGTAACCAATCTGGTACAGATTGCCATATTGTGATTTATTGTTACTGAAGTGTTTGCCTCTGCTCTTCAGGTTATTCTCAGGTTTTGAATCTCCTGAAAGCAGCCTGAATATGGTGTTGCTCTTAATCTCACTTAATGCTCTCCAATTCCATTACTTGAATATATATTGTATATTGTTACTGTTTGTTGCTCTTTTCCACAGAAATATTGCGGTAAAGACAATTTCTGTGTTTTATCATAACGTGCAAGTTTATCACTGGTTCTTGCACTTAGACCCCTTTCACACTGGGGCACTTTTCAGGCGATACAGTGCTAAAAATAGCACCTGCAAAGCGCCCTGAAAGAGCCGCTCCATTCACCCCAGTGTGAAAGCCCCGAGGGCATTCACACTGGAGCGGTGCGCTGGCAGGACAGTAAAAAAAGTCCTGCTAGCAGTATCATTGGAGCGGTGAAGGAGCGGTGTGTATACCGCTCCTGCCCATTGAAATCAATGGGGCAGCGCGGCTATACCGCCAGCAAAGTGCTGCTGCAGCAGCGCTTTGCGGGTGGTTTTAACCCTTTTTTCAGCTGCTAGCAGGAGGTTAAACGCCCCCTGCTAGCGGTTGAATAACCCTGCAAATACAACGGTAAAGCACCCGCTAAAAATACCAGCACTTTACCACCAATGGACCCACCGCCCCAGCGTGAAAAGGGGCCTTACACTATTGCCAGGTGTGCCAGAGGGGGCTGAGACTGTTCTTAGTATAGAGAGGCAGAGTACGGAACTAAACATACTTAAGCGACTTCCGGGGGTAACGCTACACGGTTATTTAATAAAAGGCTGCTGTGGCCATTTAGATCCAAATAAAGATGGTCTTGTTTGATTTATTCATGTCTTTTCTTGTTGATTTTGGGAGTCATTTTTGGTAAACCATATTTACACATATGGTTTTTATGAGCAACAAATGTATGTTGTCGCCACACGCTCAGTTTGAATTGCCCAGGTTTGGGACAAAGTTTAAGCCCTTGTACACACGGTCGGACATTCCGATGGAAAATGTTCGATCGGACCGCGTTGTCGGATAATCCGACCGTGTGTGGGCTCCATCGGACTATTTCCATCGGAATATCCGACCGACAAAGCTTTAGAGCTGGGCTATAAAATTTTCTGACAACATGATCCGATCTGACTTTGTCCCATCGTTTGTAGAGAATTCCGATCGGACAAAGTGCCACGCATGCTCAGATCAAATTCCTAGACAAAGCTATTGGATACTAGCCTGAACGTAGTCCCGTAGTAACGAAATAACGTCATCACGTTCTGAACGATCGGATTTTCCGACAACTTTGTCCGACCGTGTGTATGCAACACCAGTTTCAGACAAAATCCATCAGACAAAATCCAACGGATTTGGTTGTCGGAATGTCCGACCGTGTGTGCAAGGGCTAAGACAAATATATCTAGTCAAAAAAAAAAAAAAACTTGACTTGAAGTGCTTATATTTATGAGCTTTATAAAATGCTGGAGCAACACGAGGCAAAAGTACAGGCAAAATATATCAATGTGTGTTGTAACAGTATACACTTAAAGTGTAAGTAAACCCCCCTAACGTTTTCAGCCAAGGAAGCTGCCATCTTTGCCTCTGTTTAATCTACAACTGCCATGATGTTGCACATGTGATCAGTTATGACACCAGCCATTGGATGGTTTGACAGTTTGGTTAAGAGCACAACCAATGGGAGTGTTACATTTCCGGCACATGCCGGAAATTAAACTGTTTTATGCATGGGTTTACTACCGCTTTAAGACATCTATAGCCAAAATCACATCACTCCTTACAACACGCATTAGGAAAAACAACATATGTCCTACACGTATTTACAATTACAACCAATGCATTGCCCTTTGTGCAAAAAGAATGGAAGTTATTTTTTTTTCCATTTACATCTTTGCACCGACAAAAAAAAAAAAAAAGGTTATGTTCTTTATGAAAGCCAATCTTTCCAGCTTCTTCGCTAATGTCCCTACAGCTGTTAACCAGATTGTGCACAACACAAACCTTTACAGTATGGAAAAAAAAAAAAAAGAAAAAGTAGTGAAATTGAAATGCTGCTGTTTTATGGCAGAATCAAAAAGGAAAAATATAAAACATCAAAGAAATTATTTAAAATATATCAAACACAATTTGTAAAATAATATAGAGGAATCGAAAGAACATTTAAGGGCAAGGAGTGTTGTGCACATGTGGAAAATGGATTCATTAGCCGTACAGTTTAGCCTCCAGATACACTGCGGCAAAAAAATATAAAAACAAAATAGGCCAGATAACAGATTTGGGGGTCTAAAAAAGCGTCATCAATGCAGCATGGCGAAAGCCGGTCCAGGAGGACAAACACACACGTGTGGGAAAGTGGCAGGGATACGCGGCTAATACGTTACACGACTTGATTACATACTTTGACCTATGCGGACCTCTTCAAGTGACAGCTAGAACAGCCATTTCGAGTGCCCCTCACTTTCATTTAATTCTTCTCTCTTTTCAATGGCGGTCACGCAGCAGTTTTCAGGACTGTAAAATAAAACTAAAAAAAAAAAAAAACTGCGAGGATCCTGGCGGGATACAAAGGAATGCGTGTTTCCTGTCTTTAAAACTCTGAAAAACGAAAAAAACAAAAAAAAACAAAAAGATGATTTGCTGTCGTTATCATTTAGCGAGAGATTTCTGACCACAAGACACGTCTCGGCGGGCCTTGATTTATCAAAGGTGCAAAGGCCTAGCACTTATCTTCTGTTCATGTAAACGGAAGTGCTGGAAATAATGGCCCTCTGATAAATCTAAATCTTTTATTTCCACTTCTCTGGCTGTCGCGTTCCTCAAAGAGAGGGTTTCATCATCCATTAGTAATACGGAATAAAGCCTTTTTTCTGTATGTTATCCAGCTAAATCTGCTGTCAAGCAATCTTTATCACATCTCCAGACTCCGGCAACATTGGCCGACATCTTGTTCTATTTAAACATAGTGTTATAGGGTGGAATTGGACGTTGTGTCAGGTGCCATTATAACGTGAATAAAATAAAGGACATACGCAGCACACATCTTAAAGCGCAAATACTGCAAGTGAAGCAGGATTACAGTACCACGGAGCAGGCTGAAATAATGTAGGCATCGCATTTACATTTCAGAGCAGAACTTCAGCTAAACAGCTAATATGAAGTTGAAATTCATATATTGTACGATAGCTGTTCTACCTGCGAGAAATATTGTAGCTCTGATCATTTAAAGTTTTTCATAAAAAAATAAAATAACAAACATATAATTACCTGCTCTATGCAAAGATTTTGCACAGAGCAGCCCCGATCCTCCTCTTCTGAAGTCCCCCTCTGGCGTGCCCCTCCCCCCGCCAAGTCCCGAGATGGCTTTGTGTGTCCATAGGACATACAGAGCGTGGTTCTGCCCCGCTCCCTCAACTGGTTGTGATTGGTTTCTGCTGCTGTCTCTGAGCCAATGGTGAGAGAGAGCCTCAGCTCTCATGCACATAGCTGGATCGAGATTGTGCTGAAGTAAGTATAAGGGGGAGGGGGCGGCTGCCTTTTCATCCCCTTTAAACCACGCTTGGTGCAGAATGATGCTAGTGTGTAATTTTGTGCATGTGCCATGTTCTGTGTCACTGGACTGTTCATTGGACCACAAAAGAAGGAAATTACAGTGTTGCATGTTCCCTCCTAGTATGAGCTGCATATATAGCCTAAATACTATATCTACAGCTCAAGGTACATTAGCGTGGTGGGCCTTGGAAGAATGCTCCATACATTGGTGATCAGTGGGAAGAATGCTCCATACATTGGTGATCAGTGGGAAGAATGTTCCTTACATTGGTGATCAGTGAGAAGAATGTCCCTTACATTGGTGATCAGTGGGAAGAATGCTCCTTACATTGGTGATCAGTGAGAAGAATGTCCCTTACATTGGTGATCAGTGGGAAGAATGCTCCTTACATTGGTGATCAGTGAGAAGAATGTCCCTTACATTGGTGATCAGTGGGAAGAATGCCCCTTACATTGGTGACCAGTGGGAAGAATGTCCTTTACATTGGTGATCATTGAGAAGAATGTTCCTTACATTGGTGATCAGTGAGAAGAATGTTCCTTACATTGGTGATCAGTGAGAAGAATGTTCCTTACATTGGTGATCAGTGGGAAGAATGTTCCTTACATTGGTAATCAGTGAGAAGAATGTTCCTTACATTGGTGATCAGTGGGAAGAATGTTCCTTACATTGGTGATCAGTGGAAAGAATGTTCCTTACATTGGTGATCAGTGGAAAGAATGTTCCTTACATTGGCGATCATTGAGAAGAATGTTCCTTACATTGGTGATCAGTGAGAAGAATGTCCTTTACATTGGTGATCAGTGGGAAGAATGTTCCTTACATTGTTGATCAGTGGGAAGAATGCTCCTTACATTGGTGATCAGTGAGAAGAATGCTCCTTACATTGGTGATCAGTGAGAAGAATGTTCCTTACATTGGTGATCAGTGGGAAGAATTCTCCTTACATTGGTGATCAGTGAGAAGAATGTTCCTTACGTTGGTGATCAGTGAGAAGAATGTTCCTTACATTGGTGATCAGTGGTAAGAATGCTCCTTACATTGGTGGTCAGTGGGAAGAATGTTCCTTACATTGGTGATCAGTAAGAAGAATGTTCCTTAGATTGGTGGTCAGTTGGAAGAATCCAGAAAAGCTAAAAAGATCATTGTTTTCGTTGTTTACTTAACTATCTTCAGCCCTGCGGCAGAGATCTTCACTATGTATCTGTGCCTGATGATATACAACCTGTGCAGAAAAAGGTCCCAACCACAACTAGCTGCTACTTTGCATGTGAAAACAGAGTTACCAAAAAAAGATTCTGCCCCGACCTTTATTTCTAGTCTAGTATCATCATACCATTGTGAAGAGGGCAAATGTGTTGGCAGAAAACCCGACAGAAGTCTTTTCTCTTCCCCACCCTAATCACCCTAACTTAAAAAAAATTGTCTGTTAATATCTGACGAAACGCATAGGACAGGCTGCTCCTTAGGACCATGCACATCTGTGACAAAACATGTAGGGAGGGATGTCACTTACACTTTTGTTGGAATACACACCGTGGAACCAGCAGCACTTCCAGTTGTTACACAATGAATGCTAGACTTCATGTTTAGGTGTAAGTGCAATTTGAATGACCTTTTCATTTAAATAGCATTTTTTACACTAAGGGAGGCTTCTCCTTTTAATATTCCTGCAATGAGCGTCCAGTGGCCATAGAGGCAAAGAGGGATGGGTTGGAGTAACATTGGAAATAGTATAATTAACAGGAAGTCGCATGATTTATCTGAGTTCTTAGCATACATTTAAGTTGCCTTTCCCCCCCCCCCTTGTTCTCTTTTTCTTTTGTTTAGTGGGAATGTATATTTGTTTTAGTTTTTGTTGTAAACTGCAAAAACCTTTTTCAATAAATATTATCTGATTAAAAAAAAAACATTGGCAACAGTATTCCTGGGTAATCCCTTTGGCAGCGCAGTGTTCCTGGCTTCCATCCTTGGTCTAGTGGTGTATCATTACATCAGCAAGCACATCTTGACTTTCTTGTTTTCACAAGAGGTCAAATCAATCTGGTGAGTGCAGAGAGTTTGCTTTGGACACGGTGGAGTGGAGCACATATTTATGTTATTAAAGCTTAAGTTAAATGTAAGAACACCTATACTAAGTTTACTTAGACCTTTATTGGACTTTTGTCATTAAAAATTTTTTTTATTGAAGTGATATTAACCACTCCAGAAGGTTTTACCCACTTCCTGACAATTGGGCGGCCGTGCAACGTTGTACCCAAACAAAATTGACCTCCTTTTTTTCCCCATAAATAGAGCTTTCTTTTGGCGGTATTTGATCGACTCAATGCTTTTTATTTTTTGCACTATGCACTGTAATTGTTTTGCACAGAGAAGCCCTCGATTCTCCTCTTCTCGGGTCCCTCACCAGTGCTCTTGGCCCCTCCCTCTTGCCGAGTGCCCCCACAGCAAGCAGCTTGAAATGGGGGCACCCAAGCAGGCTCGTTCCCGAGCCACGGCTTTGCATGTCCATTTACACACAGAGCTGTGGCTTGTCCCCACCCCTCTCTCTGTCCTCATTGGCTCACTGGCTGTGGTTGACAGCAGTGGGAGTTGATAACCTCCCATGGCTTCCAATACCACCTCTATGCTGACGACACCCAACTCTATCTCTCCACTCCTCAACTCATCCCCTCGATCTCTTCGCGGATCTCAAACTTACTGAATGACATATTGATATGGATGTCACACCACTTCCTCAAACTCAATCTTTCTAAAACTGAGCTTGTTATATTTCCTCCTTCACAGTCCCCCCCCACACAACCATTGGTCCCTTCACACATGCCAGGGTCCTGGGTGTAATCCATGATTCTGACCTCCTTTCCTTCAGCCCCCATATCCAATCACTGGCTAAATCCTGCCACCTTAACCTCCACAACATCTCCAGAATTCGACCCTTCCTGACTAATGACACCACAAAGCAACTTATTCACTCCTTTATTATTTGCCACCTTGATTACTGCAACTCTCTCCTTAATGGCCTACCCTTACACAGGCTTTCCCCCCGTCAGTCTATTATGAATTCTGCTGTTAGACTAATACACCTCACTAACTGATCCGTGACTGCTGCTCCTGTCTGCCAATCCCTTCACTGACTTCCCCTACCCCACTGTGTAAAATTCAAAATGCTAACCACAACATAAAAGGCCATTCACAACATCGCCCCCCGCTACATCACCAACCTCATCTGTAGATATCGCCCAAATCGTCCCCTCCGCTCCTCCCAGGACCTCCTGCTCGCTAGCTCCCTTGTTCATCCTCCCATGCTTGCCTTCAGGACTTCTCCAGAGCCTCTCCCATCCTCTGGAACTCCCTGCCCTGGTATATCTGATCAGCCCCTACCCTGTCCACCTTTAGGAGATCCCTGAAAACTCATTTATCCAGGGAAGCCTATCCCACACCCACCTAACAACTGTCCCGAGCCACCCCCATCAAATCATTCTCTGCAGCTATTACCTTTTGTATCACTACCCCTCCCTACGAGCAGGGCCCTCCTGTACCTTTTGTATTGAACTGTACTGTAATTGTGTTGTCTCCCCTATACATTGTAAAGCGCTGCATAAACTGTTGGCGCTATATAAATCGTGTACAATAATAATAATAAAAAAAAAACACGTATCCATTACTTCTGCCTTACTTCCTGGACAGACTTTAGGTCATGACACAGGAAGGAGTTGACCAGCTGAGTGTAGATGATGCAGGGTGTGTGCCAATGAGATCAGCTGGTCAATTCCTTCCTGTGTCATTGTCAGGGCTGGGCTAAGCCCTTCCTTCTATGAGCTGGCTGCTCAGCTGTCAGCTAATTGCCAGCTCCTATCTCTCCACAGATACTCAGCTATTGATGATATCCTGCTCGTCAGTCCTGCCTACTTAAGCCGCTCAGTCCAGAGGAACTCTGCCTTCACCTTGGTCAACATCACAGAAACTATCCCCTTTGATCCTGTTCAAGACTTACTTTGCTGACATCCCTTCTGGCTCCAGATCCTGCTTGCTGTTCCACTACATTGATCCCTGACTTCTGGCTAGGCTGGCTATCCGTTCCGGTTACTCGACTTTGGCTACGTTTTGACTACGTTTTGTTCCTTTTACTTTTATCATTAAACAAGTGTGATTTAACTGTACTTCTGTCTCAGCCTGATTTCATGGTTTGTGACAGTCATGACCTAAAGTCTGTCCAGGAAGTAAGGCAGAAGTAATGGAGTATTACTTTTGAAACAGCTATGAAGAGAGTGAGGTAAGCTGTTTTATTTTTGCAAAAGAAGTACATTAATGCTATATTGGTACGTAGCACAGAGGAGCTGGAATTTAGAAAACAAAAGGTGAACAAAGGTGAGCTTAGCCCTTTAAGCGGTTAATAAATACAAACCTGCATTAAATTGTCTTTCACATCTGCACAGAGTTTAGTTTTTAAATCCTAAGCATTTCTTACTTTTTTTAATTTTAGTCAGCCAGGAAGCCAACCAAATAACTGATTTCCGCTCCACGGTTTACCTTTAGTGATGAATCTTTCATGTAAACGGTGGTTAATACGGCACTTGAAACTTTCACATTGCGAATTAATCCATACATCTTACAAGGGATGGAGAAGGATCCCGTCTTATATCACAGGATAGGTTATTTGCTGTAGGCTACAGTAAAACTGTCGTCATGATTTAAATGGCAGACTAATTAGTCACACCATGTCATACAGAAGACATTCGGGTTTACTGATTCAGAGTCTGTCTTGAGGGCAGACGGGAGACAGGATTGTTGTTTGTGTCTTATTCTTCGGCTCTCCTAGCAACTCCTTGAGATGTCTAATTCATTTTGGTTTATTTTTAAATAACTTATTACCGTAATACTTTACTTGATTACTCGGTATGGAATCTCATTTGAATTTCCACAGACAACACTGACCTTCCTTCAATTAACCCTGTTTATTGCTCACAAATTAGATGCCAGAAGATGGTTCCGTGTCTGGGAGGGAGGCTGTCCTCGCTGAACTGTTCTTTTTGATATACAAATGGGTTTATCACCATATGTAACACCCTGATAATTGCTTAATGCTAAAGCAAACTTAACTGGACATTCAGGAAAATATACACCTTGGCGACAGGATACCTTCCACAGAACTGAAGCTGTAATTAGGGATATATTTTTTCAGAAGGTGCTAACTGAGACGTTATGAGTTTAACCCTATAATCATTCAAGCCAATTTTTTTCCATATATATTGTGTGAACCCAGCCTAAAGACGTTGGTCTCCAACGTCTCTAGCATGTCCTGTGTGAGCGGAATGTTCAGCTGCTGTAACCCCCATGACCCTGGAGGAAGCCGGCTGATCCTCTCGGTGGCTGGAGAAGGTGGAGGTATTCGGCTCTGGGAGTGCGCGAGTGAGCGCGTGACGTCACCGGGGTATGGGTGAAACACAACACGTTTCAGCGCATGAGCGTGGCTCATACAGAGCATGCACGCTCCTTTCTCAAGTGTCAACAGTGGACAGTGGACCACTGATGGTACACGAGAACATTTTGGTGGTCCTCAGGTGTTCTGCTGCAAATCAACATTATGGCAGATGTAAACTGCCCAGACTAGAGCGCCCTCAGAATAGGTAAGCATAGATTTCTTTCCTTTACAGGGTAGTTAGAATAGGCTTAGAATGAGGGTTGTAGTAGGTTTAGCCTTAGTTAGTATTGAAATTCAACTTTAAAGTGTTTCTAATCGTAATGCAGTCCCTGCATTAACCGATAGTATACTGTACATATACAGCGGCAAGGTGGCTCCCCTGTGCAGAATCACATACCTGTACGTGATTCTGCACTTCTGGGTCTGAGGCACGCACGTGATCTCCAACCTGTTGCCACTGTGATTGGACCCAGCAGGAGCCAATCAGCAGGTCCCGCAGATTTGATTTCCACCAGGACCAGCTGATCATTCCCGAGAGAGAAAATGTAAACAAGGTAGATCACCGTTCTGTTAGTAGGGAAGGGAAGATCTTATGTTTCTGCTAAGCAGGAGCGCGGATCTCTGCCTTCCCACAGTAAAAAATACCTCCCCCAGAGTTAGCAAGCACCCCCTAGGAACACAATAAACCCTTTGATTGCCTCTGATGTTAACCCCATCCCTACCAGTGTCATTAGTACAGTGACAGTGGATATTGTTAGCACTGTCACAATGTCACTTCCGGTTTACTGAAGCCTTAAAGGTGCAAAAAGTAAAAAATAACATTATTCAAAACTGCCAAACTTGGCGTTTTGAATGCTTTGAAGTGCAAGGGAGAGATTTGGGGTCTTAGAGACCCCAGATCTCTCCATAAAAAGTACCTGTCACATGCCTATTACTGTCACAAGGAATCTTTACATTACTTGTGACAGCAATAAAAGTGATTAAAAAAAAACAATTTAAAGGGAAAGTGTAAAAATATATATTTTTTTAATAAAACAAATAAGGGAAACATTTTTTTTAAGTGCACCACCCCTCCGTGCTCGTGCGAAGAAGCGAACGCATATGTAAGCCGCGCCCGCAAATGTAACCAGTGTCCAAACCACACATGTGAAGTATCGCCGTGATTCTTATGCCGCGTACACACAACCGGACTTCCCGACAGACCTTGGGCGGACTTCTGACCGACTTTCCGAACGAACGGACTTGGCCACACACAATCACACCAAAGTCAAACGGATTTGAACGTGATGATGTACGACCAGACTAGAATAAGGAAGTTCATAGCCAGTAGCCAATAGCTGCCCTAGCGTCGGTTTTCATCAGTCGGACTAGCATACAGACAAACTGATTTTTCGACCGGACTCGAGTTCTAAATCTAAAGTCCGTCTGATTTTTTCGACAGCAAAGGTCCGATGAAGCCCACACATGGTCGAATTGTCCGACGGATAAGTTCCGTCAGACCTTTGCTGACGAAAAGTCCGGCCGTGTATACAGGGCATTAGAGCGAGAGCAATAATTCTAGTGCAGGATCTTCTCTGTAACTCTAAACAGGTAACCATTAAACATTTTTAAAATGTCGCCTATGGAGATTTTTAAGTACCGTAGTTTGTCGTCATTCCACCAGTGTGTGCAATTTTAAAGCATGACATGTTAGGTATCTATTTACTCAGCGTAACATCATCTTTCACATTATATGAAAAAAAATTGCTAACTTTACTGTTTTTTTTTTTTTTTTCAAGTGCATTTCTTAAAAAAAAAATTGCATTTGAAAGACTGCTGCGCAAATACAGGGTGACATAAAATATTGCAACAATTGCCATTTTATTCTCTAGGGTCGCTGCTAAAATATATTTATATAGATATAATGTTTGAGGGTTCTATGTAATTTTCTAGCAAAAAATACAGATTTTAACTTGTAAGCAACAAGTATCAGAAAAAGGCATGAAGCGGTTACATTTCTGTTAACTTAATTTACATTCCTGTCCGTTTACTATTGTGACTGAACATACCTGAGCATCATAGGAGCCCTTTGTATACAATTATCAATTCAGAACGAGTGAATGGAGATTGGGCATTCTCCTGCGCCAATTTTATTAGCACAACATTCACACTTTCCAGCGCAGAGCTGTAATCTCACACTGTGGAGTAGGATTTGGTCACAGTAATTGCCTAACACTTAATATAGATGTATTCAATCAAATATCCATATAGGAATTGGTACTGAAGGTACAAATAACAAGGTCATATAAAGCTGAGTACAACACCCTCCCCTGCTGCAATATACAGTGTTTTGCATACATAATCACCCTTCCTTGGACGGCATATTATGTTGCATTACAACCTGGAATTAAAATGGATTTAACTGGGATTTTATGTCATTGGTCTACATAATAGCGTATAATTTAGACGGTGGAAAAAAATAAATAAAAAAATCAACATATTTTTTCCAAATTGTTCACAAATCAAAAAACTGAACAGACTTCTTTGCATTAAGCATGCACCCTTTTCCTGTGAAATAGGCTGTGCTACAACAAATAGCATCATGGAGTCCCAAAGAAATGCAGGAAAATTGGAGAAGGACCAATAAGAATTGGTTAAAAAAAAAAAAAGACAATACTTTGAACAAACCGCCCAGACAACAAATACATATAATCCAGTTATTAGTGGTAGTGACCTCCCATTGCCCACTCGTACCTTATAACCAAGCTTCCTTGTAGGTACACAGAATATCTCGTAATGCTGCGTACACACGTCCGGAATTTCCGATGGAAACAGTCCGTTGGGAGTTTTTCATGGGATTTTCCGACCGTGTGTAAGCCCATCGTTTTTTTGCTGTCTGCATTTCCGACAGCCTTTAGATTAAGAGCCTATTCTTCATTTTTCCAACGGAAAACCTTCCTATCGGATTTTTCGATCGCGTGAAGCTTTTGGCTTCACGGCCGGGCACGTGCGGCGCATTGTGCGAGTCTACGATGCGCTCCCGGAGCGGACAAGTGATCTCCTGGGACCTGTCGCGTGTCCCAGGAGATCGTCTAGGTGGAGGGGCTGCCTAAAGCGAAAGGAGGAGTCGCCTTGGCGGTCCCTGGGTGGAAGGAGGAAATGGGACAAGAAGTCCCACTGCTAACGATCCCCGCCCTCCCACCCAAAAAAATGACATGCCAAATGTGGAGTACAAGGGCGCGAGGAGTGCTTATACTGGAAGTTCCATTTTTGGGTGGAACTCCGCTTTAATAAACATTGCCAGCTTCCTTTTTTCTTTTTTCTTTTTTTTTTTCACAGCTCCAATTACCGGTGTTTCCCCACAATCAAAAAAAAAAAAATATGATGAAAATTGCTAAAAAAAAATTTAAAAAAATTTGGGAAAAAAAACCCATTTAACTCACCTCTAAATGCCGCCTGTTGCTAGGGGGTCCCTCGTAGTCTAGCAACTGACGTCACTTCCCCTCGGCGCAGTCAGTCATCTGGGACACATGACAGGTCCCAGATGACTGCGCTCCATATGCACAGTGGGTGCCCGGCTGTGAAGCCACAGTCAGGTGCCCACAGTAAGCCCTTGTACACACAGTCGGAGAATCTGTCGGGAATGAGTCTTATCGGACCGTGTCGTCAGATAATCCGACTGTGTGTGGTATGCTTCAGACTGATTCCGTCCGAATCTCCGTCCGACCCAATTTTCCAACATGTTGGAAAGATTTCCCGACCAACTGGGCTGGACGGACCTAATCCGATCATGTGTAGAGCATTTTCATCGGACCAAGTGCCAAAGTGCCAAATGCTCAGATCAAATTCCTACATCAAAGCTATTGGCTACTAGCCTGAATGTAGTCCCATCGTAACGAAATTACGTCATCACGTTCTGAAAGATTGGATTTTTCACCAACTTGGCCCGACCTTGTGTATGCAACAGTTTCGGACACAATCCGTTGGACTAAATCCGACGGGCAAAATCCGACGGATTTGGTTGGCAAAATCTCCGACCGTGTGTACGTGGGCTAAGAATGCTGGCGCCGCCGAGCAGAGCAGGGAACGAGCGGGGGGGCTTCGTTCCCCCGCATCGCTGGACCCTGGGACAGGTAAGTGTCAGATTATTAAAAGTCAGCAGCTGCAGTATTTGTAGCTGCTGACTTTTAATTTTTATTTTTTTTAAGGGGCACCCCACTTTAACACTTTAGCTGTCAACAGGGCACTGACAGCCTCAAAGAACCGAGCCTGAAAGTATCGGTTTCAGGTATCTGTGCATTTGCATGAGTACCAATACAAATACTTGTGGATATACGCGGTATCGGCACCGATACCGATACTAGTATCGGTGCAATCCTAGAATTGAGACATTTGCTATTGGGAAAACTTAGCAGCTATAAGTATTTGCTTGAAGGGCACCTTTTATATGTGTTATTTAAAAAAAAAAAAGAATGATTGCAAATATAATATTTTTGCAAAAAAAAAAAAAAAAAACCCTCTAAGAAGCAATGACATTTTTCTGGGGAAAACATTAACGTTCTGGTATAAGAAAAGGCACAAACCACTAAAAAGAGCCCGGATATGAATTACATATGTAAATATGTTTCCAAACTAAGAAACATTTCATAAATAATTGTATTTTGTAATTCACAGTATATCTCCATGCTCCTGACACCCATTAATTAAGCAAAAACAGATCCACAGACTGAACTAATCATACCAAAATGAAACGTATTAAATATTTACGGCATAAATGAAATGTGAATTTATTTAACGGAGGTAATATAATTATATCAAATGCTATATCCTATTATACGGTAAAAATTACGACCAGGCTGCAATCCAAATAAATGCATAAGAAATGCTGTTTCAATTATACACATTAAATGAGAATAAGGTGTCGGATTGAACAACACGTCAGGAAAAATTACGGAAATATTAAATCTTTTTTTTGTTGGGGAAGGGGGGGGAGATCAAAAAACACTTTACATGAGAAATGTTACGCAGAAGTAAATGGAATTCCGGCATCTGGTAAGGTGTGAAACAAATGCTGATTAAATTGTCTGTGTTCTGCTCTCTTGTTGGTCAGGTGAAGGCGCAAGCAGCACACGGTTCTGTAACATATATTAAATCTGAGAAGAACATATGGTTTATCGTACTCACTCTTATTCTAGCAAATGTTTGCTTGTTCCGAGTAAAAAAAAAATAAAAATAATAATAAATAAAATACTACACTGAGCTGAAAAGCAAATTTAAAGTCAGCCACCGGGCACCAGAGACATGCCCAGATTGCTATGATAAGCCCTATAGGCCTCATTTATCGCTATGCCAGTTTTCAGCCAAGCACTGGTACTTCTTTGCACGGTGCTTTTTTTTAATGCTGAAACAAGTAAAGCAAAATAAAATGTGCGCAAAATCATCTCTTCGATGAGTAAAGCCCAACTGATTTTTCACTTTCAGACCCGGCCTCTTCTGACACTTTTTGTTTACATGTAACAATTATTTTTAGCTAGAAAATTGCGATCACTGTTTGCGTGCGTGCGGGACCGACACGTGCGTTCGCCTTTGTGCACGAGCACGGGGGGGGACAGGGCACTTACATTTTTTTTTTCATTATTCATTTTCTCTTTTTTTATTTATTTTAACACTGTTGTTTTTACTTTTCTTTTATTTAATGTAAACATCCTTGTGACAGTAATGGGCACGTAACAGGTACTCTTCATGGAGAGATCTGGGGTCTATAAGACCCCAGATCTCTGCTCTGCCCTTAAAAGCATTCAAAACACCAAGATCGGTGTTTTTGAATGCTTCTGATTTTGGAAAAATGGCGCTGTTGACATCCGGGTAAGCTGGAAGTGATGTTCGGTCAGCGCTTCCGGGTTACCATAGCGGAAAGCCAATTGTGGTGTTCCATCAGATTAGGCGACCATCAGATTGGTTGGTTATAGGAGGTTAGCGTGAACGGCTACCCCAACACCCCCATACCAAACCTTTTGATTTCAAAAATTTGTGGATAATGGTACTTGGTATTTCTACACTTACCAGAGGCGATACTCGCAACTATTTGAGATTAGGCGACCCGTCAAGACTTGTAACGGAGGTTCCGTCACGGCCATCTTGGTACATCACGTACTCAGCCCTAAATAAGGCTGCAGTCTGAAGTCGCCAAGCGGACATCTTTTTACACCCACCCAAGTCTTGCATTTCACACTTATTTTTACCACTAAACTGAGCTTATATCGTGAAATACAAAGTTTTTTCAAAGTCCGTGACACTGTTTTAATGTTGAATTTTATAAGCACGTGTGAGATCAGTAGGTTTGTTCCTGCTTTTAAAATTCATCATCAAAACAGTGTCACTGATTTCTAAATACTGTATTTCACGATACAAGCTCAGTTTAGTTGTAAAAATAAGTGTGAAATGCAAGATTTCGGTGGGTGTACAAAGATGTCTGCTTGGCGACTTCAGACTGTAGGCTTATGTCGTGATCGGATTAGCCCACACGCGATCGGATTAGAAATAGGGCATGTTTCAAATCTGTCCGACAAACCCAAAACCGTTCGTCTGTATGCTGGTCTGACGGACCAAATACAATGCAAGGGAAGCTATTCGCTACTGGCTATTGGCTACCTTATATCAGGGCCCCCATAACAGCCCACCTTAATTTAGGGTCCCCATTACAGCCCACCTTACATCAGAGTCCCCATTACAGCCCACCTTTTTTGAGGTTCACCATTACAGTCAACCTTACATATGGGTCCTCATTACAGCCCACTTTACATTAGGGTCCCCATTACAGTACACCTTATATCATGGTCCCCATTCCTGCCCACTTTACAACAGGGTCCCCTTTACAGCCCACCTTAAATCAGAGTCCCCATTACAGTCCACCTTATATCACGGTCCCCATTCCTGCCCACCTTACATCAGGGTCCTCATTACATCCCACCAAACATCAGGGACCCTAATACAGCCCATCTTACATTAGAATCCCCATTACAGCCCACCTTACAACAGGGTCCTTATTACAGCCCACCTTACATTAGGGTCTCTATTACAGCCCATCTTAGATCATGGTCCCCATTACAGCCTACCTTACATCAGGGCCCTTATTACAGTCCACCTTACATCAAGGTCCCCATTACAGCCCACCTTACATCGGGGTCCCCATTGCAGCCTACCTTACATCGGGGGCCCTTATTACAGCCCACCTTACATTGGGGTCCCCATCAGAGCCCCCTCCCTTATAACAGGGTATCAGGGTCCCCATCCGAAACCTTAGGAGTTCCCCCTTACTTCAGAGTCCCCATCAGAATCCACCTTACATCATAACCCCCCTTGAGATTTCATTCTAGCAGAAACACTGTGTTGCCTATATATATATATATATATATATATATATATATATATATATATAAAAAATATACACCATATATACACACATGCCAATTTAATCTGAAGCGGTAACTCTAGGACAGAAATTTCACTGAATCTCTACTGCCAAATGACTGATGTTCTGCTAAAGGAAACTGATATGGAACAAATTGCTGCTGTTGAAACTTCTCACAAGCAAGTAAAAAAAAAACTTGCTGAGAGTATTAAGATGATCTTTATGTAGTGATAACTGCGGAGAAGAGGTTATTATGTGTGGAAAAAGTGCGGCAGAGATAAAGGCACAAATGTAAAGTGTCATTTGCAGCTTCAGCAAGGCTTCATGCCGCAGCCCAACAATAGATGGCTCCGGTACGTCCTTTAATTTTAAGAGAAGTGCCAACGAAAAAAGGTTATTTTTCACCAGGGTCACAATAAATGAAGAGTGCTAAATAAGGACAGTTTACACAAAAGACACACAAAAGAATTTGTCCAAAACGCAGCTTTGCAAATGAGGATTTTAGATCAAGCAAGGCCAAAGTAGCCAACAGATTCAGTCAAACACCATGCCAATCTGGCTAAGGTTCACACCGCATGTTACAATCTAATTGTACAATCTCTTTTATATCCACCAAAGAGTATGTAGCATACAAGTGGATACAAATTGTAGTGGATATTTAAGGCAGGTTCACATATTAAATAGCAATGATCAATCTAAAGTTGACTGTAAAGATATTCCATGGTACCTTGTATGGTGAACCCAAGCATTAGGCTGGCCATACACACATCGATTTTAATTGTTCGGCCTGTAGCACAGGTGGACAAATCTTAAGCCGTGGTTATTGTGTTCTGACAGCCGGTACAGCTGCATCCTCTGTCCAGCCAACAATTTTCCGGGAGGGGGCCAACAGCTTCACCACTAAGCTAATTTTGTCTGGTTCATCAGGATCTGGTCAAAATTCAAACAGTGTGTGGGGAGGTGCAGCGTGGTGCAGCAGCTGTAAACACTTATGCCTCATACACACGATCGATTGTTGGCCAAGAAAACCGTGAAATTTTGTCCGATGGGTGTTGGCTCAAACTTGTCTTGAATACATACAGTCAGACAAACGTTGGCCAACAATTACAAACGTAGTGATGTACTAGACATACTACGTGGTTTTTCAGCTCTTTAGCGCCACCCTTTGGGTTCCTTCTACTAATTTTGTGTTAGTAGAATATTGGTGAGTGTTGATTGTGTTTCGCGTTTTTCATTTAGCGCTTTTCAGTTTGCGCTTTTCATTTCATGCTTTTCAGTCAGTTTCTGAACGCCCGTTCGTCAATCAGCCATATTGCGGAATCGGAGGAGATAACGTGTTATTTATTATTGGCCTTGGAGTTATTGCTTTGACATTACTTTTTGGGTTGAATAATAATTTTATTTGGCATGTTTTCTATATTTTTGGATGCATAGAATGTACTTTTTGGTTAAGTTCTATTGGCAGATAGAATGTCTAATTTTCTTCTTTTTTCTTTTAATGCATAATAAAAAAAATTGTGTAGAATAATACTTGGCTATGTGTTTTACTACAAATGACAGTTTGGGAGTAGCAGTTACATTTTAAAAAATACAATGTAAAATTAACAAGGGACACCAACATAGTTGTATCTTTGATCTTAAAAACTACGGGATAATGGCGTTGTGGAAACTTGCACAAATTAAAAAAAAAAAGAGCATAATAATAATATTCTTGATATCACTAGAAAAAAAAAGCCTTTGAAAATTCATTTGCAATAACTCCATCAGTATCACCAGCAAATTAGCTTCATTATTATCACATTAAGGCCGGGTTCACACCGCTGCGATGCAGGAACGCCGCGAATCCGCGGCGTTTTCCCGCATCGCATTACTCCCGCCGGCAGTTCACACTGCCCTATGCGGATGGCTGGGAGTGTCAATGATATGTTAATGACACCCCCAGATCCGTCCGCATATCGCAGTGCGATCTGCCGACTCGCACAGGAATCGGATCGCATGGTGTGAACACCCATGCGATCCGATTCTGTTGCGGACCAAAAAAAGGGTCCCGTGCGAGTTTGCTGCGGGAGCGATGCGAATTCAGCCATACTATCTGTATGGCTGAACTCGCATCGCTACGGAGATAGGATGTGATTTGCGGTGCGAATCACATCCGGATCTCCCCCCGCAGCAGTGTGAACCCAGCCTAAAGAAGAGAATTGGTGATTTCATCATTTGCCGCGTCACGAATGTTAATTTTCCATGACGGACGCGAGTTTACAAGACCGACCGCTTCCGGCTCATCCTTGCTTCCGAGCATGCGTGTTTGTACTTTGGACTTTTGTCCAACGGACTTGTGTCTACACCCGCTCAGAAAATCTGACAACACACATTTGTTGGCGAAAAATTTGAAGTCATGCTGAATGGATGGAGTGAATGGAGTGGGGCAGCTTACAATATGTCACAAATTGAGCAGTTCAGAGTATGTTATGTACAGCACACTTTACACAGTAGGGTGCCAGGACCCAGGTCTGAATCTGCAACCTCTGCCTTGTGTGGTGATATCTCTTCTTGCTGAGCCACCTGCATTGCTGGACAGCTCCTTGGACAATTCCTTGAATGATCCTGCCTTGTTTCTGTTGAACTTTGAACCCTTTGCTCCTCTCATGAGCTTCCCATTTTAGCCATGCCTTTGCACTTTCTCTTTGCCAGATACTGTAATTGTGCTCTCTCCAGCCAAAATCTTGCTCTTGTCTCTCCTGCTGCCTCCTGTATCCCTGCTACCACTCTTTACTGACCTTTGGCTTGTTCCTTGACTATGCTTATGCTTGATCCCAACCTGAGACCACTTGTTAACGAATTTTGGTTTGTTTACTGACTACGCTTCTGCTTGATCCCTACTGTTATATCTACTACTGGACCCTAGCCTGCTTACCTCCTGGTGGAGTGATCCTGAAGACCGTGACCTGATACTAACATGCAGCAAAACCCATACCCACCATCAGGAGCTCTGGTGAACACCTGTTAGTTCTAACGTGGTGAGGCTGCATCTTCTGCCAGGGTCATCTGCTTATGTATTTATCCTGCTGGTTGGTGGGAGCCTCTTAACTTCTATAGCTACTGGTCTCTGACCGTGACATAGGGAAGCCGGGTTTATGTCACGTACAGTAGAGTGTACAAAAAGAAGTTGGTCCAAAGTAAGTCAAGTACAGCACTGCACAGAAGTGTTATAAAATACAGAAGTATTTTAAATATAAACACTATTAACACATTGTAGTGAAATCACAGTTCTGTGAAAATATGTAAAAAATGGAAACTGAGGTACCACACCGCTGCTAAGAGGTCCAGGTACAACATTTACTCCAATAAATGTGTTTTAAAGGTCCAAAAACACCCCCCCCCCCCCCCTGTCCTGACAAAGCTGTGCTTGTAATCATACTGGAAGAAATAACATTAAAGGTCCAGTTCACTTCTAGTCTATTCATTGTCATTGTTCCAATCAAGCCCTGATGATGCTGTTCCCCCATCCAATTTGAGTAAGTGTGAACCCAGTCTAAGATAGCAATAACCATAAAATAACTTTATGGGTCTACTTTTCTCAACTGTAAAAATTATAATCCTTGCAATGCAACATAACATAAGTAATACAATAAAGTCTGAAACTGAAAAAATGCAAAGATTATGTGTGAGTCCTTCCAGAACAGCTTGGCAAAAAGTATGACTTTGAACAGGAATAACTAAGGCTTACCAATTGCCAACCTATTGTGCAATGGTGAATTCAGCTGTGGGCTCTCTGCTAAAGCCTCGTACACATGATCAGATTTTTGGACGACCGTTCATCCGTTTTGTTTTTTTGCATGCTACTCTCATGTCGAAAGTGAAGAAGCTACACACCACACGAAAATTTTCGTACGACAGAATACAACTTCAGAAGTGACGTAATGTGTTGAATAGTTTGTATTATGTATTAATTATTATGTATATGTAGTATGTATTCTTTCGTTTCTGAGCATGCTTAGTCTTGTTCTTATGATTTTTTTTTTGCACGAAAACCATACTAATTAAAATGAAAATTGGACGTTGAGCTCACGTATGACAAAAATCATCCGCACATCCAGCTTTTATCTGAAGAAAAAACAGAATCAGCTGTCGAAAGCACCATTCTAACAATCCTAAAATCGACAGATCGTTCGTCGGATGAAATTTTAATTCCGATTTTTGTATCGTGCGTACAGGACTTAAGTCAGGAAGCTTCTTGAATCATAACACAAACTCTATGACGCTCACCTGACATCCCCAAGGGTTTGATCTTTTCAGGGACCAAACAAAACCAATATTGGTGACTTACCCTTAAAGTGAACCTTTATATCCCCAAAGCATATAAACATAGTGATACCTTTATATTCTGCTCCTTTACCTTTTTCAAATGGAGTTTTTCTTTCCATCCCATCCCCATTTACAATACCTTTTTGGTAGGCACTCATGCTAGCCATTGACATCTACCTAGAGTACACACCCATCACAGGAAGGGCAGAGGTGTCTTTGACGTTTGGGTTGTCTTCACCTTCTGATGATGTCAATTTGGCAGTGCCCATTCGGGTTGGGTGTAAGTCTCTGGAGACAAATTTTTTTTTTTATCTCTGATCATGCACCAATGTTTTGATTATCAACTGAATAGGTCATATTTGGCAGAGGTTTCTGAAAACACTAGTAAAGTGAATAATTGTTAAATAATAAATATTCATATGGTATTTCACCCAACTGCACACCCAGCCCCTAGCAACAGATGGTCATCCATTACATCTTTCTCCGGCTTTGCAAATTCAATAGTCAAGGATTAGACTTGGATATCAGTAGCTATAGCAGTAGAGAGGAACCCACGGACCAGCAGGATAAGTACCAGGTCGCAGTCCTTGGGATCCCCTAACCAGTAGATGAGCCCGGGTCCAGTAGCAGATATAGTAGGTAGAGCTCAAGCAGGAGCGTAGTCAAGGAATAAGCCAAAAGTCAGTAACAAGTGGTAGCAAAGATATGGATGGCAGAAGAAGTGACAAGAACAAGATATTGGCCGGAGAGAGCACAATAATCTGTCACACAGAAAGTGCACAGGCATAGCTTAAATTGGACATTCATAAAAGAGTCCACAGTTCACCAGAAACAAGGTTCAAGGCAAGATTTTCAAAGCAATTGTCCAGCATCTCAGGTGGCTCAGGAAGGAGAGATACTTCCAGACACAGCAAGGGTTGAGGGTTCACATCCCAGTCCTGACATCCAGATCGTACTTGCTTTTGGTTGATTACAACCTACGACGTTTGAGTCTGAGACATCCCCAAAACCTTATAACCTCCTTTTGACTACAATTCAACACTACGTTAAGCAAACTTTACATATGTTTGGGCTGCAAAGCTTTATAGGCCATGGCTGAATTTTAGCCTCAGCCCAACACTGGTATAAAGACTACACTTTGTGGAACTCAACTCAATGTCAAGAATGACACAAAGAAGCGTTAAGTAAAAATCCAGCACTAATTTAATACCCCAAAGAAGGTGACGCCATGCTCTTACAGAAGCCGCATTAGAGAGGAATGCCTAGAAACATTACGGAAGAAAGAAAAGCGTAAGGAAGGCGTGACAATTCTGTCTGAACATTGGCAACCTGTCTTTTATATCAAACTCATTTGCAAGGCCTTTAATTTAATTTTAATGGATAAAAGGGTTTCTTTGCTAGATTAAACTTATGAATGTCATTCATACATTGTTTATAAGGTACTCATCTCCCCTTCAAGTAGTTTTTGTTTTTTTGATTTTGTATACTAGGAAGTACTGAAAGAGTTGTCTGCCTGTATCACGCGGAATAAAGAGAGAGATGTCCTTAACTGTCACTTTTAATAAGAGGAGTCAACATGCCTCTATTCAGGTTAAATATTGCCTTGTCACTTTTCAATGAAGTCAACAGATTTCTTAAAGAAAAGTCAAAAGCACTGTGTATGCAAAGAATAGGAAGGGAAAAAAAAATTCTGAGGGTCCTGTCAGACAGTGTCAAAGCTGTCTTTATTCCAGGGGAGTGGTGGTAGGACAGAAAGTTCTTTGTAAAATCAGAAAAAAAAAAAATTACTAATCATAATTGCTACTGGCATGAACAAAAACCGGCATGAAAAAAGAGGGGGGGGGGGGGGCGGATTTTCTATGGTAATAATAACCTGCGAAATGTTATCGTAGTCGGAAAAAAAAAAAAATTGTCTAACTTGTCTTTTCTTAAATAATGAGGTTTTTTTTTCTGCATAGTTGTCGCTTTTTCTACTTCTTAAGTAAGTTAAGTATTCTGTTGTATGGTATGCTGCAGCGTAAGATAAAGGGTCCACAGATTAGATCGTGTTTGAAGATTTTATGGCTGTTATATTAGAGTAACTCAGACTAGCAGGTAATACATTTTAGTTAAACCTGCATTCTGTATTTAATAATACATATTTTTTTATTTTTAATGCATTTACTTTAAGTACCTGCATTTGACCTGCTATCAGCCACTTGTAGTCCCTTTATAGCAAAGCTTGGGTGGGGAGCGGAAGAAGCAGCTTAAAGCCAATCAGATGTGGGGTGGTGCTCATGGACACAGTAATAGGAATAGAGAGCTACAGAGAGATGAGCCCACCCATCCTCTGCATCTCTTTTCACAGGGACAAGACCCATATCAAGGCTCTAAAAAAGGGAAGGGGGTGCTCTGAGGCTAGTTTACACAGTACACAAAAGTCTGAAAGGTGCCAAGAGTGTAGGGTCTGGTGGTAACTTACCTGAGGCACACTTAAGCTGGCCATACATGGATCGAATTCCGAAAGAATTTTCTTTTGAAAATTGTAACTAAGAAGTTTCGTTTGAATTTTGCACCATTAGCAATGGCCAATTTTCGTGCAGCCATTGAATTTGAGTGATTGGGCATGTTGGAATTTTCTTGAAAAACTAAAAATTTCTATTTAATGATGGGAAAATCGTGCAAGAAATTTAATCGAAAAAGAAATGCAGATGAGCTGTGAACGGTAAAGAAAAGAAGATTCCCAGCCACTAAATATCTTTTCTGTTGCAACATGAGGTGAAATTGAAGGGTTGGTTGGTTGGTTGAATTTCAAAATCAATGGGGGCACCTTCAGATTACAAAACAAAATTTTAGATTTTCAAAAGAAAATTTGAACCATGTATGGTCTGCATTACACAGGGAATTTTTAGAGACTAGGTTACACTAGAGACTGAATCCACATCTGTAAAACAAAGTGGTCTACGACTAACTGGCACAGCACACAGAGGTCTGGAAAGCCCTACAATGCAGAGCCCAGTGCCCGAAGGTCACATTTCTAGGCTATCTTTGCCCTTTTCATGGGCTTACACTCAGAGTGAGTCTTCAGAGACTGGGTCACACCAGAGTCTGTGCCACGGTTCTGGACCTGGAGAGTACGTAAATGTGTGGAAAGCACCAATAGCAGAGCCCGGTGCCCAAAGGTTACATTTAAGGCTATCTTTGCCCCCCGTCAATGGGCTTACACTCAGAGTGAGTCTTCAGAGGTCACATCAGAGGCTGTGCCACAGTTCTGGACCTGGAGAGTAAGTAAAGGTACGGAAAGCACCAAAAGCAGAGCCCAGTGTCCAAAGGTTATATTCCAGGCTATCTCTGCCTCTGTCATTGGGCTTACGCTCAAAGTGAGTCTTCAGAGACTGGGTCACATCAGAGGCTGTGCCACAGTTGTGGACCTGGAGAGTACGTAAACGTATGGAAAGCACCAAAAGCCGAGCCCAGTGCCTAAAGGTCATTTTCCAGGCAAGCCCAACAATCTTCCACCCATTGAGGTCACTGTATCCAAATCAGAAAGCTATTGAATAGAGAAACCAGCTCAAGCAGGATGTTCAATGACTTTATAGAAAGCAGCGGCGGCTGGTGCTCAATATTTGGGGGGCAGAAAACAAACCTACCCTCCCCCATGGGAGACAGACGGCAGCAATCAGTGGCCCCCTGGAGGGAGATGGATGGTGGCGTTTAGTGCTCCCCCATGGGAGATGGATGGCAGCGATCGGTGGCCTTACTCTAGGAGGCCGATGCTGTTCCTCACTCCAGCTTGCAGAGGGAAGAGCCGGGGCTGTTGCTTTTCCTCCGTGCCGATCAGGAAGCAGGTCCTGAGACCCAGGTCGATCGGGTCTCAGGACCCGCTTCCTGATTGGCTGGGAGGAGAAGCAGGAAGACCATAGTGAATATTAATTCTCTAATGTCACACAATTGGGTGGGCTCAGGGCACAGTGCGTGCGCCGCAAGCGCACCCTTTTTTTAAGCCAATTAGAGCCTCAGGCTCTAATTATGTGCTTAAAAAAAAAAAAAACAACACCCCATTGATGCGTCCGGTGCCTTGCATGTAGATTAGAGGCCGAGTGTAAGGATTACGGGGATGGCACACCTGCACTCCTACTGGATGGGCCGCCACTGATTGAAGGAAAAGAAATCTGTGCAATTTAAGGAGAAAAAGAAAGAAGATAGAAGAAAATGAAAAAATAAATAAAATAAAATAAATCTAACTTCTTAGGACATAAGCAAAAACTGTATGAGGTATGATAGTTGGAGGTAGGGTTATATTGGGAGTTGGGCCTACTGTTTTTTGTTTGTGTCCAAACCTCCTGAAAACAGCAGTGTGACCCAATTTTCAAAGATTAGCTACAATTCCTGTGTCCCTCAATGGATGGTAAAGAAAATTATCCAAACGGGTGTACTGGTGGGATCGACAGGTAACTAAACTATGTTATAGCAGGAAATAAAAATAAATGTCCGATTGTTTTTTATAGTACCACTTTAAGTTTTGAATGGTTATATTTTTGTTTTTTTTTCAATATTGAACCCTACAAACTAATGATGGCCATACACTATACGAAAAATTGGCTGAACCCATTTTAGAAAAACGAAACATTCGGCCGTGAGTGCAAACGATAGTGTCATAATGTAATGACTGATAAATCGTTCAGGACATAAATGAATGCCTTTTTTGTTTTTTGTTTTTACATATACCTAGTGCAGACAGTTTGGACGCGAATCACATTAACCTTTCAATTTATTGTTCGATCGGGAGAAAATTTCCAAACTTGTCCTTTGTTTTTTCGGCTCCAAAACACCCCAACGATTATCGGTTTTGTTCCCATTAACTGGTCGAAAAATGAACGAACTGTCTAAATGACCAAATTTTGGCCACTTTTTCGTATAGTGTATGGCCAGCATAAGACTGGGATGCCATTGAAGTTCAAGTGCGTGCAAAGGCAGGTGTCCCAATAGTTTTGAGAATATAGTGTATGTATCTTCGAATTATTATGTGTCTAAGGATTTTAACTTTTTTTTTATGAATAAAGTATACATTTTTAGATATACCCTTGTTTTTGCTGGACTTCTATGGCACCTTAAAAATCTCATCCTCTTCCGGTGTAACACACGTAGAATTAATCTTTATAAACAAGAAGTAGTATAAACAACAAGCTAGTATATCATCTGAGAGGGGTGTATGTCCCGAGAGGTCTCCAATAGGTTTTATTTAATACACTGAGACTTAAAATAGAAATGAGTAATTTGAGAAATTGGTTGATAGCTGTACATTATTAAAGTCTAAACTGGTCTTGGTCACAAGTCTAATTTTTACACAACATTAAAACAAATTATAATGTAGTGCTCCTTAAAACAGTGGCTCGTGCTCATTAGCGGTTACCAGCAACCATCATATAATGTATGTTGCAGTTGGACACATGTATGTATCAAGAAGCCTTATTTATTTTGATTAATCATGTGCAGGGTTTGTGCAGCCCCTTTCATAACCCAATCCCATTATCCAGCAATGTAAAGCAAACTGACAAGGTGGCGTAACACCTTATTTGTACTCTGTGCCTTTGAATTCCCAATATTATTAATCTGGGGTATCCTTATTATAGTTATGATGGATGGGTGGATGAGAAAAAGATGAAGGAGGTGAAGACAGAAAAGGATAAATTGGTGCATTTGCTATTGGGTGTCTATGTTCTTCTCTCTCCTCTATTTTACAACATCTGGTTTACTTAACCACTTCAACCCCAGAATATTTTACCCCCTTCCTGACCAAGCATTTTTGCGATACGGCACTGCGTCGCTTTATCTGACAATTGCGCGGTCATGTGACGCTGCACCCAAACAAAATTTATGTCCTTTTTTCTCCCCACAAATAGAGCTTTCTTTTGGTTGTATTTGATCACCTCTGCGGTTTTTATTTTTTGTGCTATAAACAAAAAAAGAGCGCCAATTTAAAAAAATACTTTTTGCTATAATAAATATTCCCAAAAAATATATATATATATATAAAAAGAAAAATCTTTCTCAGTTTAGGCCGATGTGTATTCTTCTACATATTTTTGGTAAAAAAAATCACAATAGGCGTATATCGATTGGTTTGCGCAAAAGTTATAGCGTCTACAAAATAGGAGATAGATTTATGGCATTTTTATTATTAATTTTTTATTATTAGTAGTAGCGGCAATCTGCAATTTTTATCGTGACATTATGGCGGACACATCGGACACTTTTAACACCCTTTTGGGACCATTGTCATTTATACAGCGATCAGTGCTATAAAAATGCACTGATTACTGTATAAATTACACTGGCAGGGAAGGGGTTAAACACTAGGGGGCGATCAAGGGGTTAAGTGTGTCCTAGGGAGGTGTTCTAACTGTGGTGGGGATGGGCTACCACTGACATGATAACGATCACTGCTCCCTATTACAGGGAGCAGTAGATCTCTGTCATGTCACTATGCAGAATGGGGAAATGCCTTGTTTACAAAGGCATCTCCCCGTTCTTCCGCTCCGTGACACAATTGCGGACCCGCAGGGGACACTGAGTCCGAGGGACACTGTCACAGAGTGGAAGAACGGGGAGATGCCTTTGTAAACAAGGCATTTCCCCGTTCTGCATAGTGGCATGACAGGGATCTACCGCGTGCACCCACAATGCCACGTCTTAAAGGGGACGTACCTGTACGCCCATTTGCCCAGCCGTGCCATTGTGGATGGTTGTGCAGGTTCATATAGAAAAGGTGAGGTACCCTTACCGGAAATGGTGGACAAAAATACCATATGGCAGTGAGTCAAACAAGCTCGAAAATCCTCCGTTCTGAGAGATGTCACGCTGGATGCAATGAAGGATGTACAGCTCCAAATTGCAGAAAACGACAGGCAATGGGCACCCTGCAGCCAGATGGGTCCAGGAAAATCCAGGAAGTAGAGGCGGGTAAGTAATCAGTAGAACCCAAAAATGGAAGGAAAAATGGAAGAGGGCTCCATATGGTGCAGGTCAATCAGGGATGGTTTATTAAAATATAAAAAAAATCTCACAATGATATGCAAGATACAGAATCTAAAAGTGATCACAAAAATCGATAAAAAAACACAGAAATGCTATCCCAACACGTTTCGACAACATTGATAAAGAAAAAAGGCAAGAACACCCTGACTAATCCTAATCTTGTCCAGATCGATTGGGTAGCGCTTCGACAACAAAAGGTCTTTAACTGGGGCATCGATGATTGAAGAAACTAAAAATGTGTTCGTTTTTTAATAAAAATCCAACATGCCCGATCACTCCGATGGCTGCATGAAAATCGTTTGTTGCTGCGGCCCCGCTAATGGTCGAAAATTGAACGGTTATTCAAAGGTGCGATTTTCAAATGAAAAATCGGTGGAATTCGAAAAGTGTATGGCCAACATTAACTATAAAAAGACGTTACCTTCGAGCAGGTGAGTAAATTGCAGGACCCTTGTATTTACTTTGTAACGCAAGCGTTTCTTGTGCTGCTTTTTCATCTCTCGGCTTTGCTGTGTAGAGCTGAAGAAGAGAGATACCTGCCCTACAAAGTATAATTACCTTTGACTCAGGGAAGTAGTATAGCAAAAACATAAAAAATTATAACTCAGGGTCTTAGTTGCTGTATTTTTTACATCCCTGTATAACCAGGAGGGTATCCGGTATTTGACTTTTCTTATTTTTTTGGAATTCAATGCAACAAGTTGTTCATGTCTTTATTGACCCAATATACTGTAATTCTTTACTTTATTGTGCTTATGTTGAGCACTTTGTTGTATGTATATATTGTATATCATGCATATTCATCAATAAAAAGAGTATAATAAAGACAGATACCGAGTCAACATTCACTGAGCTTAGCCGTGTTCAAGTCAGCCATCCAATCACATGCAAAAAAAAAGTCATCTTTTGGAACATAATTATTTATTTAAAGTGGATGTTAGATTTACTTAATTCCCCTTTCACACTGCCGCGACTTGAAAGTCACGCGATTTTGCCGCAATTTCAGGGAATGCCTGTATAAGCTTGAGGTCTATGGACCTCAACTTGCATCAAAGCCACACCAAAGTAGTAGTAGGGGCTACTTTGAAAACGGTGCGACTTGAAGTCACACAGATATGAATGGTACTCATTGGATAATCATGGGGTACGAGTTGTCATGCGAATTTGCAGTCCCAAGTCGCAGTATAAGTCGCAGAACTGTGAAAGGGTCCTAAAGTGTTACTAAACCCAGTAATATAAAAATAGTTAATTCGCCCACAGTGTATAAATCTCCTTTTTACATTAAAATTTTGTCACCATATACCTTTTTTGGCTGATCTGTATACCACGGTCACGTGATAAACTTCAGGGTCTGCCTGAGTGCTAAGGGCTTAGGTAGGAGGAGATTTCCACTACAGCCTCATGCTGTTATGGGAGGCGGATCATCCTTCAATCAAGATGTGATATCCCACCCACTGCATTCTTTTTTAGTTACTGGGCATGGAGGAGGAGGGAGGGACTGGGCTGTCATTTAGGATCTGTATACACGCCCACATGTGTGATGTCAATACCATGTGACCTGAAAAGCTCAGCTCAACAAGGAAATGTTTTCTACAGAAATAGAGACCAAACTGAGCATGTGCAGCTTTACTACTCTGACTGTGTCTTATCTGACCTTGCCAAGAGAGACCCTGCAGGAGGGGGCGGATCTGTCCATACAGGATCAAATAGCCGTTTTACATAATACAGGGGATTAAACCCTTCCACAGTGAGTATGACAAGCATGCTTTTCTGCATATACAGACTTTACTGTTGTGGATTTAGTAACACTTCAATTAAAAGCCACTACTCCCCAAGAAAATAAACTCCTTTAAGCTTTTGTACAATTTAAAGGGAAGTCATTTTTGATACTCAAGCTGTATAGGTAAGGCCAACTTTACACATCACAATCGCTGGAAACCCTGTGCAATCTCCTTTTAATCTTCCAAAACCACGTAGTGCAAGCCTGCTTATCAATCTATTTAGTCTGTAACTATCCAAGATGTCCCTGTAACTTCCTACCTGTCGGGGAGCCAAGAAAAAATTGTACAATCAGACTGCAATATGTGTGGTCAGTTTTACATCCCTGCTGAGAATACAGGATAAGCCACACATTCTGCAGTGTGAAAAGCCTTATAGGCTAACACTGAGAGTGAGGGGCAATACGATCAGTGGGTAGCAAAACCATTGCACAGAGCAGGTAAGTATAACATGTTTGTTGTCCACCTAACAACCACCCTATAGCTATATATTTACTGCAACGAGGTGGCTGTTCTGTGCAGAATCATGTATATATTTGTGATTCTGCACCTCCGCGCGTGACACTGTTGTGCCTCTTCTGCTGTGATTAGTCAGAGCAGAAGCCGTTCAGCAGGTACCGGCCAATGGATGTCCAGCGGCACCTGACGATCATCAGGAAAAGAGGCTGGATGGATCTCTGCCTATGTAAACAAGGCAGATCTCTATTCTGACATTGGGGATGTGTTGGATTGTCTTTCCCTACAAAGCAGGGAAAGAAAATCCATCACATCCCTTAGTAAAAGCACCTTACACAGTACACAAAATCAATGGCTAGGCATGCATGCGTCAAATTGTTTCCGAGCAGAGTCAGAATTGGTATAGATGATTGGAACTTTTTCTGTCGGAAAAATTGAGAACCTGCTCTCAAACATTTGATGGCGGAAATTCGGCAAACAAAAGTCCGATGGAGCATACACACGGTTGCATTTTCCGACAAAAAGCTCTCATCAGTCTTTTTCTGGCCGAAATTCTGATGGTGTGTACGCGGTATTACCTGTTTAACAACCACTCGGACTTACGTTCATCTCTCCCCATCCTAACAACCCCGCTATATATCATTGTATTGTTTCATTTGTGTTGTGTACTTATGCAAATTAAAACAACGTTATTGAGCTGGAGTTTTGTGTTTAGACCTTTTTTTCCACAATACATAACAGTAGTTAAGAATACTTAAAATATTGATTACATGTGGCTCTTCGTTAAACAAACTGGTCGTTGGAACGGAACCTGGTCGTCAAGTGAGGAGAGTCTGTATATCCCATCGTTTGTAGATGTTATAACTTTTGCGCAAATTAATCAATATACGCTTATTGGAATTTTTTTTTTTTTTTTTTTTTACCATAAATATGTAGCAGCATATATATTGGCCTAAATTTATGAAGACATTTGATTTATTTTTTTATTGGATATGTTTTATAAGAGAAAGTTAAAAAAAATTGTTTTCAAAATTGTCAGTCTTTTTTTGTTTATAGTACAAAAAATAAAAAAAATGCAGAGGTGATCAAATACCACCAAAAGAAAGCTGTATTTGTGGGGAAAGATTTGGATATGTGAAGAAAATATATTCTAAATATATTACTCACGCTAGGATTAAAACAATTGTGAAAAATACTTTTGCAAAAATATATCTTGCAGCTGCTGTGCACAAGGTGCTATTCACTTGACAAAACAAAAACATGTAAATTACAGCGCTCACATTAATAAACAATAACTTAGATAACCATATAATACAATTCATAAGTGAATGTCCATATTATTATTATTACAATACAGGATTTATATAGCGCCAACAGTTTGCGCATCGCTTTACAACATGAGGGCAGAAAGTACACTTATCCCACGTACACACGACCGGACTTTCCAGCAAACTAGGTCCGACGGTCTTCCCGGCGGACTTTCGGCGGAGTTCCGACTGACTTTCCATTTGAAAGTCCGTTTGTTTTGAACGTGATAATGTAAAAAAACAAAAAAAGGAAGTTTAATAGCCAGTAGCCAATAGCTTCCCTTGGGTCGTATTAGGTCCGTCCGACCAGCACACAGACAAACGGTTTTCCCATCCATCAGAATTGAGTCCGTCGGATAGATTTGAAACATGTTCTATTTCTAGGTCCGCCGGATTTTATTTATTATCAATACAGGAGGGATCAGAGGGCCCGGCTCGTTAGAGTTTACAATCTAGAAGGGAGGGTCAAGTGGAAACAAAAGGTAATAACTGTGAGGGGTGAGCTGATGGAGAAAATGAAAACAACAAAACAGTTGTTGTTAGATGTGGGTAGGGTAGGCTTCTGTGAAGAGAAGAGTTTTTTCAGGGATCATCTAAAAGCTAATAGAGTAGGCGATAAGCGGACATATTGGGGTAGGGCATTCCATAGGATTGGAGAGGCTTTGGAAAAGTCCCAGAGGCGAGCATATAAAAGTAAATGATGTGGTGAAATCCATAAAGTGCAAAGTGCTCCAAAAATTCGAGGTGCGCAACACCCCGTCCTGTGTCCCCACTCACCGGATGGAATTGACCCTTAGCTTTTCTGTCTAGGGGTCGTTTCAGGTTCAAAATGATGGCCAGGGATGGCACCTTTACATCAATTCACCAGGCAGCTCTCCCACGCTCATGATAATCAAAAGTAGATATTAGTACCCAAAATGAAGTAAAACCATAGTGAAGTACCGTTTGGCAATATCTTCAGGGGCGGACTGACCATTGGGCCACTCGGGCACTGCCCGAGGGCCCCATGCCACTAGGGCGCCCCATCAGGGTTGCCAGCCTCAGTAAAACCTGGGACAGTTGGTCTAAAAATCCTGAGATTATAGTTGCTCCCCCTCCCCAGTACCTTCTCAGCCAATAGAAACATGTCTGTGTATACTGTGTGATTGTATACTGTGTGTGTGTGTTTGTGTCTACTGTGTGGCCCCATAATCTCTGATTGCCTGGGGGCCCCATAATCTCCTATTGCCCGGGGGCCCCATGAGTTGTCAGTCCGCCCCTGAATATGTTTATTGTGCAAGTAAAATGGATACTTACAAAATACAGAGTAAAAACAGGCATGAAATATCAGGAGATTGCAATAGGAAACGCCGCTGTTATTGTGCGTTCCACCGATAACCGGAAGTGACGTCTGCTGGACTCGGAACCTAATTATTTTTTACATAAAGTGTGTTTGTGTACAGTGCCGCACGACCACGCAATTGTCAAAGTAACGCAGTGCCGTGTGTCGCAAAAAATGGCCTGGTCATGAAGAAGGTAAATCTTCTGGAGGTCAAGTCAAGTCAGTAATGGATGAAAGATCAGCTGTCAATACTGGTGGACAACTTATTTTCCAGCTGCCTACATCGTTGGCACAGTTGCCTGAGTTGAGTTCCTCAACGGCCAAAAGTCCTCATAAGCATGTTTAGTAACTTAATGAAACCTCAGTCGCATTGAGCGATTCTGCGAAGAGAAATGCCTGAAACGCAAACGCTCGGGCATTGCAAGGCTGTATTCCCATGAATGTTTCGGCAGACAACGTGGTTTCTCCTTCTGCTTGAGACAAACCATCAAAGCCTTTTCGTCAAAATAGGCACTTTACCCAAGTAGGACTAATTAGCCTGAATTAAAATATTCAGTTTAAGGAAACTCTGAAGAAGTACAGGATACATAACATGTCAGACCAGTGTTGTATACATTGTTATATAGGCATAGATTGGTACTCTACCTTTGTTAGATATAGGTCTCCAATTGTCTAGGTTCCCTTCATTTGTTATGTTACAATAGAAAAAAAGATCGCTTAATCCAAGTGGTTAACTAAATCGTTGCTGAGCGTATTTCATTTGGTTTGTGAATTACCCCATTAATTTATTGTTGTATTGTTGAACAGGCAGGGGGGGAGACAAAACCCTTTTGTTCTTTTTTTTTACTCCTGCGAGTTTCATGCATTAATGATAAAGCGGGGAAAGAGAATGTAGCCTTCTGATTTTCTAAGGTATAATAAAGTGTAATTTGTACAAAAGGCATGTTTAACCATCCCGTCTGCAAGTAGAGACAAAAGAATCATACTGAGTACTGTGAGGGCTGCGCTAACAAAAACATTTCTTGCGTGTTTCTTTTGTAACATTTAAATCTCCGTATTACATCTACCGGAATAATTACTCATTACATATTCACAAGTCTGTGACCTTCTCTGTACTGTTCTATCTAATCAGCAACACACTTCTACGTCTTCTAGGCTCCCAAACCAACACTAATATATCTTCTGTCTCTCAGCGCAAAACCAGTAAGAGAAATCAGTTCTGCTTTGTGTCCCAGAATTTCTTTTCATTTTCACGGGTTTAATTAAAACGTGCTCTCCAGGAGGATTTGGCAACCTGTGGCTACCTGAGCTGGCAAAGGCATGGTAGGATTTCTACTACCACATTAATTGCAGCTTCCCTTAACAACTTCAACGCCGGGCACTTTTACCCCCCTTTCCTGCCTGGGCCAACTTTTGGCGCTGTCACACTTTGAATGACAATTGCGTGGTCATGCAACACCGTACCCATATGACATTTTTATCTTTTTTTTCACGCAGATAGAGCTTTCTTTTTATGGTATTTAAAATCCCTGCTGGGTTTTACATTTTTTTGCTAAAAAAACAAACAAAAAAAGACCAAAAATGTTGAAAAAAAAATGTTTTTCTTTGTTTGTCAGAAAAAATTGTAAATAAGTAATTTTTCTCCTTCACTGATGTGCACTGATGAGGAGGCACTGATTGGCACTGATGAGGAGGCACTAATATGCAGCACTGATGAGCACTGATAGGCAACACTGATGGGCACTGATAGGCGACACCGATGGGCACTGATAGGGGGCACTGATAGGCAGCACTGATGGGCACCAATAGGTGGCATTGATGGGCACTGATGAGGAGGCACTAATATGCAGCACTGATGAGAACTGATAGGCAGCACTGATGGGCACTGATAGACGATACCGATGGGCACTGATAGGGGGCACTGATAGGCAGCACTGATGGGCACCGATAGGTGGCTTTGATGGGCACTAATGAGGAGGCACTAATATGCAGCACTGATGAGCACTGATAGGCGGCACTAATAGGCTGCACTGATGAGCAGGCACTGATGGCCACAGATAGGCGGCACTGATGAGCAGACACTGATGGGTACTACAAGGCAGCACTGACTTGCATCACTGCTTGGCACAGATTGGCATCACTGATGGGCACTGATGATCAGTGCCCTGATTATCTGTAGAGGTCTCCCCTGGGAGGAAATGCCGCTGATCAGCTCTCCACACTCTCTGTGAGTGTGAGGAGAGGAGAGCTGATAGCCGGCATTTCCTTGTTTACATGTGATCAGCTGTACACACGATCGCACATTCCGACAACAAAATCCATGTTTTTTTTCCAACGGATGTTGTCTCAAACTTGTTTTGCATACACACGGTCACACAAAGTTGGACAGGAAATTCCGAACGTCAAGAACGCGGTAACGTACAACACGTGCGACGAGCCGAGAAAAATGAAGTTCAATAGCCAGTGTGGCTCTTCTGCTTGATTCCGAGCATGCATGGCACTTTGTGAGTTGGAATTGTCTATACACGCTCAAAATTTCCGACAACGGATTTTGTTGTCGGAAAATTTGAGAACCAGCTCTTAAATTTTGCATGACGGAAATTCTGATGGAAAATGTCTGATGGAGCCTACACACGGTCAGAACTTCCGACAACAAGCTCCGATCGCACATTTTCCGTCAGAAAATCCGACCGTGTGTACGGGGCATTACAGTTCAGTAAAATGCAAAGAGACTGCCTTTTAAAATACTGCACTGGCTCCTGAGGTTTGCTACTATTTTTCTGGGTATAGGTTGTATATCCATTTCTTATTCATATTTAACCTTCTAAGATAATAATGCAGCTAATTAGAACCTCTCACCTTACTAAGGGGCAGCAATGTGGCTGAGCTGTTATTTTGCATTGTTCTCCCTGTGTTTGTATGTGTTTCCTTTTGGGCAAACTGGTAAGACAACTGGCATCAGGCTAAACTGGCCCTAGGCTGAATTCTCTACTTCCAATGGCCTCTTCCAATGCATGCTGGGGAAAAAAAAGGAGGGTCAGGCCTCAATAATAACCCAGGCCCATAGAAACTGACACAAAGAGCAGAAACAGCTAGATAACTGTCCAATGTACTCCTGACGCTAAAATCAAACTTTGGCGTAAAGACTTACTAACCTCTCCCGGTGCACTAATCCCTGCAGTAATGAAGAGAACCCACTGGCTGGAAATCCTGCATAATCCGACACTTCCAGAAGAGTTAGTCCCCCGCTGTGCTCATTTCAGCAACCCCCGACATCTCTACTGTGTCCCCTCATAAAATAAGGGCTGGCGGGATAAACCGCGGTATGCAGCGATGGACCAGTAATCTGACACTCCAGGAAGTGTTGGATTCTGTAGGATCTTCAGCTGGCGGTTTCCCGTCACTGCTTGGGAGATCGGCGGCACGGGTGGTAGGAAAGGGGAGCATTCTTTGTCTTCCTCTCAGGAACACTTCATTCTAAATTTAAATTTTAGTGACAGAGTCACTTTAACCACTTGAGCTCCGGAAGGTTTAACCCCCTTCATGACCAGGCCATTTTTTTCTTTAAATCTAGCACTGTGCTACTTTAACCATATGCCGACTAGCGCACGACGATGTACGTCGGCACAATGGCACGGCTGGGCAAATGGGTGTACAGGTACGTCCTCTTTAAATGATAGCAGTTTGGGCGCGCATGTGCCTGCCGTGTACTCCGTGACCATGCCCGCAGGTCCCACGGACTCGATGTCTGCCGGGGGCCCACGATCGTGTCACAGTGCTATAAAAATGCACTGATTGTTGTGTAAATGACACTGGCAGGGAAGGGGTTAAACACCAGGGGGCGATCAAGGGGTTAAGTGTGTCCTAGGGAGTTGTTCTAACTGTGGGGGGGGTGGGCTACCACTTACATGACAGCGATCACTGCTCCCGATGATAGCGAGGTGTCAATCTCGCTGATGGAGGCGGTGACATTCACTTCCTTCGCTAGTTCCGTCTACCTGGAGCCGCGTTTAAAATGAACATATTTTTCTCCTGGTGTGGGCAAGTCCGTTCATTTCAAAAGTCTGGCAGACTAGCACACGGACGGGCGGATTGTCCGCTGGACTGCCGAGTCCGGTGGACAATTTTGAGAGAAAACTTCTTTCTAAGTCCGCCGGACTTTTGGTAAAGAAAAAGTCCGCCGGAGCCCACACACGGACGGATTGTCCGGCGAACTCTGGTCCGCCTGACCAAGTCCACCGGATAGTCCGATTGTGTGTACGCGGCATAAGTGCCGTGCCGCCAGTGGGGGCGTCAGTGCCACATAGCCGGAGGGGTGTTGTTTGTTTGCTACCCCCCCAGCCGCCACTGCAATCATGTGGAAGCAAAAATGCTGTTTTTTATTTTATTTTATTTTTCTTGCATGTGATTGGGTATTCATTGTAAAGTGAAGCTTTATCTCATTCACTAAGCTCTAGAGCAACTGCACTTGCAGGGAGTACTTGCCTTTAGTAAATCAAGCTCATAGTGTACTTGTTTATTTTGGAAAAAAAGACTTCTGAAAGTAATCAAATTGCTATCTATGAATTTACTAAAGATCAGTTTAAAGATGTCACAGGTGAGCTATGTACCCCAAAGTCTGTGCAAAGAACTGATGGACATCAGATAAATATAGAGAAACAATCTTATCATATAGGTAGGGGATCATTATAATAACAATAAATACAATTGTGGAAAAGTAAAATAAAAAAATAACAAAAAATAAAAAACATTTGATTTCTTTGACCTAATATGGATCTGCACCAGTATTAAAACTTTACTATAAAATGTTATTTATTTTAAAGCTACAGTATTTCCAGCTTGATAGTATATAACTATACAATTATAACTGCTGTAAGGTTAGTGTGTTAGAGTTTGTGTTTAGGTTAAAGAGGACGTTAACCTTGATGGGTTTTACTTCCTCTTTATTTCCCTGCAAAGGTAAAGCATAATGGGCTACTACTGTATGCATCGCATAGGAGCCCATTATGTGTCACTTACCTGAAACCAAAGCCTGCGATGTCACTGCTGTCCCCACTAGCGAGCGTCCATCTTCACCCCTCTTCCTTTCAGGGCCGCAAACTCCGGTTCTGTGACTGGCTGGAGTCACATGACACACGGGAGCCGCCAGTCACTGCACGACCCCTTTAGAAACAGCACGATCTGCCCCTTCTAAAGTGTACATGCGCAGACATCGGCGCACAGCTTTTTTGCAAATACCTCCTAAACAGCACCTACAGGTAAGCCTTAATATAGGCTTACCTGTAGGTAAAAGTGGTTGTACAGGGTGTACAACCACTTTAAGCAGTCAGGTTGAGGGTTGGGGCTTTAGATTGAAAGGTATAGGGTTCAGGACTAAAGGTAGGGTTAGGCACTGGGTTAGTTAGGGGTTAGGTTTAGGATAAAAATTTGTGTTTAGGTTAAGGAGTTAAGCTCCATACACACTATCAGATTTTCTGCTGATTTTTGTCTTCAGATTTACCAAAACCATGTAGTGGGCCTGCCTGATTGCATACAAATTGAAGATTTGACCTCAATCTGATAGTGTGTATGGGGCTTTAGGGCATGGGTGCTCAACATATCTTTCCTTTCAAACTAAAGCCCCAACCCTCAACCTAACTCATCATGGGCACTCAACCTGTGGCCCTCCAGCTGTTGTGGAACTACAAGTCTCATGAGGCATTGCAAGGCTGCCAGTTAGAAGCATGACTCCTAAAGGCATGATGGGACTTGTAATTCCACAACAGCTTGAGCACCCATGAGTTAGGTTGATGGTTGTGGCTTTATTTTGAAAGGAAAAATATGTTAAGGGTTCAGGATTAAGTAGGCTTAGGCACTGGGTTAGTTAGTGGTTAGGATTAGGATAAGAATTTGTGTTTAGGTTAAAGGCTTAGGTTGAGAGTCGTGACTAGTTTGAAAGGAAAGATATGTTAAGGGTTCAGGAATAAACGTAGGGTTAGGTAGGGGTTAGGATTAGTGTAGCAGAATCTCTAACCTCTTCCAGTCTAATGAGAACCTTTGAGGCCACAGACCGCTGACATCCTTTGACATGTAGTATGTTGTGGCACATGTTGAGGCACTTCTTGGATGCAAAAGAGGTTTTATTTCTTTTAACAGTCCTTTCATATTTTGCAAGGGAAAGAAGGTTAATGGATGTAAACCCACTCTCATCCTTTCCAAACAACTGCCATAGTGGTTATCTATAAGGATACAGATGCCTCCTGCATGTATCCTTACCTGTCCAATGTCTCCCCTCTGTATGTTATGAGACCTGAAAAACTGCAGATTCTGTGGGCGGGTCTGTTGTCCGGAGCTCAGTGGGTGGAGTCGTGATGTCAGTAGTCTTCCCGTCCACCTCTAAATTTGTCAACATACATTTTCTCCTGCGTATTTCCTACACTGAACTTCTGCTATGATCAATAACATCTAGTCAAAACCCAGAAAAGTCACCACATGACTTCAGCATGCCCAATCATGCTGAGGTGTGGAGCAGCCAATCCTGGGAGAGCTGGAGAAGAAAGGAGTCGGGAATCTGAAGTACACAGAAAGTCTCTTTCAGGCTCGTGCATGAGATATGTAAATCGCCTGTCACTCACAGCAAGGGAGAGAAACAACTATTTCTCTGTCTGTCTGTTTTTATCTCATTGAAAAAAGATAAGAGGACTGCTCAGAGCTGGATTAACTCTTCGTGGCAAGACTGGGCACAGATGACATGAAATCCTATACTGTACAAGCTGCAAGCCTTAATTAAAACTTTTTTTTCCGGGTTTACATCCACTTTAAGAAGTTGCAATTTCAATAGGCAGACACCAAGACTTCAATAGGAGGACAGCCATACAGGGAAAGGCCCCAGCAAGGTGCCACTTCTGCACGTGCAGGTTTGCTCTCTCCTATGGCTACAGTACTTAACAGTTCCTAATTAATTTGTAGCAGTTCTCTCAGCTTTACTATAACGTCTACTTGTAGTTCTTCTGCCCTTTGAGTTCCTGGTCTCACTAACTCTGAATCCTGTGAGCTTCTCAAGGCTTTTGCAGTGGTATCTCTCTCAAGCGTCACCCACGCTTCCTTGCTATGTTCCTAGCTTGGCACTCCGGATACCTTTCAAGCTTCACCCCCGCTGACCGGCCTGGTCCCTGGCTTGACACACAAGACTGCACTGCAAGCATCACCTGGTTGGGTCCCTGACTTGATCACTGCCTGAAGTTTCCCAATTCTCCATTATGCCCTTTCGGTGAGAATACTGCTCCGGCACTTGCTTCAGTTACTCACTATGGTCCCTGGTAAGGGTGGTTGGTCACTTAGTGGCAACAGCTTTCCTTCTACCTCCGACCACGACAGGTTCTCAGGCTGGCAGAACTGTCACTTTTGGTTGGACTGCAAGCCGCAGTTCCAACCCTGTGCTGCTCTCTTACTTATGGATAGGCCCTCACACAGCCCGCCAGCCAGATGCCCCCCAGATAGGCTCAATCTCTGGCCTAGCAGCCTGGGGCAGATAACACATGTCCACCCAGATGGCAGATCACCTGACTTCCCCTGAATATATAGGCTCTCCTAGCAGGCCAAGGGATTCAAGAAAACCCCTGCCCGTTGGCTGAGATAGACCATATACCCATAACCTGACCTTGAGTTGTCCGTCTCATATCTAGTACCACCAAGTGCCCGGCCACCTAGGGGTAGAGGAGAAAAGTAAAAGGCAAAACTTAGAAATCAATAGATCTTTAACAATTTAAATATGGTAGCTACCACTGACAAGGAATTTGGTGAGGAGCTCCCTGACTAAACCCCAGGGTGCTACATTAGCATAGGAGTTTGTGTTAGAAGTATTAAATTGAGGTTTAGGATAAGGTGTTTATGTAGTCTTCAGTTTTCAGGAAGGATTATTGCCATGCAGGCACGTCATATTAGCTATAAGCATCAACGTTAAATGCATACTGGTACTAACAAAGAAACTGGTTCAAAAACTTCATGAAAAAATGTTGCATCAGTGCTCCCTCTCGAAAATTCACCAAATTTCAGCTCAACGAAGAAAAAAAAAGCTGAGTACTTACAGAGCAAGGAGCGACTCCTCTGGCTCCGGCCTTATCTCGGGAAAACAAATTTCAGCTCAAGAGAATCCTCTTTGGACCATCAAGTCTTCCCATCGGAACAACTAATCAGAGGTGCCCGCTGCTACTCAGCAGCATAACAATCACGCTTCATCATTTCAAAATCGATACCTTTGGAAAGCTAACTCATAACAGACCACGCCTCCTGTTCAATATTCACAATGCGTAGTATGACAGCTGTTGCTGGGTATTTGTGTTTTTTTATGACCCAAGCAGTATTGGTCATGGTATATGATTTATATATTAGTTTTACGCTATAACTTACTATTTACATATGTTTTATTCCAGGCCATTGCAAAATATCAGCAGCTCCATGCATGAATTCCTTATTAATTGAGGGGGATATCAAATATAGCTAGAGCAACTGGAAACCTTGCTGCGAGGGGAGCTTCTCTCACACTAAGACTGCGAGGATTGGGATAAGGGAAAGTTAATTGCATTTCCAGATGACAAACCTCTCACCTCTGCACTGAATGGCTCTTTATAAAAGCTATCAGTAATAAACTGTAAATCTCAGCTATGATTGCAAATAAAGGTCAGGTCCGTACAGGCTGCCACTTTCTCTGGCTCCTCTATGGTTTCTGGAACATTCCTTTTAAGGTGTTCCAGCTGTCATTTCACGACGTAGAGCAATGACTGCTCTTTGGAAAATAATATTACACAGTGCCCCAGTGGATAAGGTTTCAACGCCACTGAGGTTCACAAGAAAGGAGCAGCAGAACCAACCAGACACTCATTAATACACAAATAACACCTAAAGTCCAAAATTTCCAAGTAATAAAATAAGCGCAATCGGACAAAACAACCAAGAAATAAAAAACAAAGTTCCATGAATTACCTGTAACTCTATATTAAGTTTCAGTGCTTTAAAACCTATGGCCATCAGTGGCGTACTTTGGTGAGAGTTCAGGATTACGCTACGTACAGAGTGCAGAGTTCAGGATTACGCTACGTACAGAGTTTAGGATTACGCTATGTACAGAGCGCAGAGTTCAGGATTACGCTATGTACAGAGTGCAGAGTTCAGGAGTACGCTATGTACAGAGTGCAGAGTTCAGGAGTACGCTATGTACAGAGTGCAGGGTTCAGGAGTATGCTATGTACAGAGTGAAGAGCTCAAGAGTGCCCTATGTACGGAGTGCATAGTTCAGGATTATGCTACGTACAGAGTGCAGATTTCAGGAGTGTGCTACTTACAGAGTGCAGAGTTCAGGAGTGCTCTATGTACAGAGTGCAGTGTTCAGGATTACGCTACGTACAGGGTGCAGAGTTTAGGATTACGCTACATACAGAGTGCAGAGTTCAGGATTATGTAATGTACAGAGTGCAGAGTTCAAGATTATGCTACGTACAGAGTACAGAGTTCAGGATTACGCTACGTACAGAGTGCAGAGTTGAGGATTATGCTACGTACATAGTGCAGCGTTCAGGAGTGCGCTACGTACATAGTGCAGAGTTCAGGAGTACCCTATGTACAGAGTGCATAGTTCAGGATAACACTATGTACAGAGTGCAAAATTCAGGATTATGCTACGTACAGAGTGCAGAGTTCAGGAGTGTGCTACGTACATAGTGCAGAGTTCAGGAATATGCTACATACAGAGTGCAGGAGTACGCTATGTACAAAGTGCAGGGTTCTGGAGTATGCTATGTACAGAGTGCAGAGCTCAGGAGTGCCCTATGTACAGAGTGCATAGTTCAGGATAACGCTATGTACAGAGTGCAAAATTCAGGATTATGCTACGTACAGAGTGCAGAGTTCAGGATTACACCTGAATTGCCTAGAGGCGATTCAGTTCGCATTGTGCGCTATACAAGTATTTCATTCATTCATTCATTCATACACTACGTACAGAGTTCACGATTATGCTATGTATAGAGTGCAGAGTTCAGGAGTGTGGTACTTACATAATGCAGTGTTCAGGAGTGTGCTACGTACAAAGTGCAGAGTTCAGGAGTGTCCTATGTACAGAGTGCAGAATTCAGGAGTGCCTTATGTACTGAGTGCAGAGTTTAGGGGTGCCCTATGTACAGAGTCTAAGCACCTCTATGTACAGCGTGTAGGCAGCGGGGAGTGGTATCGGAGGGTGATAAACAGAGGTGGCAGAATAGAGTTCTGCCATGTTTTGGCTGCAAATTGGGTGCAAGGGCCATGTGACAAGGCCTGGTGGGCTAGATTTGCCCCATGGGCCTTGTGTTTGGCATATGTGACTGAACCATGATTAATTCCACATACTCTCTAAATTACATAAAACCACATACACTGTCTGAAAATTCCTTTGACCAAGAAGTTTTCTACTAAACAAACGTCGATTTGACCCCACTAATGATTGGAAAATCGAACAATGAATTTTTTTTTTGAAGGAAGACATTGTTTTTGTATGGTCAGCATATAATATATTACAGTTCTATTTGAAAATCTGCAAGATGGTCTTTAACTTTTTTTTTCTTTTAACCACTTCAGCCCCAGACACATTTGGCTGGCCAAAGACCAGAGCACTTTTTGCGATTTGGCACTGCGTCGATTTAACTGACAATTGCGCTGACGTACGACGTGGCTCCCAAACAAAATTGACATTCTTTTTTTCCCCACAAATAGAGCTTTCTTTTGGTGGTATTTGATCACCTCTGCGTTTTTTTTTCTTGCGCTATAAACCAAAAAAGAGCGTCAATTTTGAAAAAAATATATTATTTTTTACTTTTTGCTATAGTAAATACCCCCAAAAAATATATAAAAAAACATTTATTTTCCTCAGTTTAGGCCGATACGTATTCTTCTACATATTTTTGGTAAAAAATTGCAATAAGTGTTTATTGATTGGTTTGCGCAAAAGTTATAGCATCTACAAAATAGGGGATAGTTTTATGGCATTTTTATTAATATTTTTTTTTTAATAGTAATGGCGACAATCAGCGATTTTTATCGTGACTGCGACATTATGGCGGACACGTTGGACAATTTTGACACATTGTTGGGACCATTGTCATTTATACAGCAATCAGTGCTATACAAATGCACTGATTCCTGTGTAAATGACACAGGCAGTAAAAGGGTTAACCACTAGGGAGCGATGAAGGGGTTAAGTGTGTCCTAGGGAGTGATTCTAACGGTAGGGGGATGGGCCACAACTCACATGACAGCTATCACTGCTCCCGATGACAGGGAGCAGTAGATCTCTGTCATGTCACTAGGCAGAACGGGGAAATGCCTTGTTTACACGTGACACGATCGGCATTAATACAGCGATCAATGCAATTAAAATTGCATCAATTACTGTAAAAATGTCACTGGCAGTGAAGGGGTTAACACTAGGGGGCAGTGAAGGGGTTAATGTGTGTCCTAGGGAGTGTTCTAACTGAAGGGGGATGGGACTGTGTAGGGAAACTAACAGATCGCTGTTCATACTCTGTATGAACAGATGATCTGTCAGTTCACTCCACAGAGAACCGGAAACTGTGTGTTTACACACACAGCTCCCGGTTCTCCGCGTGCCCCGAGCGATCGCAGGAGCCCGGCGGTGATCTAGACTGCCATTTATGTTACCGATGTAACATAACAGCGATTAGCTCAGCCAAGACATGCTGCAGTACAACTGCGGCACCTGGTCGGCTAGCAGTTAGATAAAAAAATTTGATCTCTGAGTCTGATGATATTTACCTCTAATGCCAAGTACACACGACCGGACTTTCCGGCACACTAGGTCCGACGGTCTTCTCAATGGACTTTTCAGGGGAGTTCCGACTGACTTCTGAACGAACGGACTTGGCCACACACGAACCGACTAAGTCCATTCGAAAGTCTGTTCGTTTTGAACGTGATGACGTAAGACAGGACTAAAAAAGGAAGTTCCATAGCCAATAGCGAATAGCTTCCCTTGCGTCGTATGTGGTCCGTCGGACCAGCACACAGATGAACAGTTTTCCCGATAGGAATTGAGTCCGTCGGACAGATTTGAAACATTTTCTATTTCTAGGTCCGTCGGATTTTTATAACGAAAAATGATCGGATTAGCCCACACGCGATCGGATTGTCCGAGGGACTGATTTCGTCGGACCTAGTCTGCCGGAAAGTCCGGTCGTGTGTACGTGGCATAATAGTATATACAGTATATCTCTTCTGTTCGTTATTCTCAGTTGGGTATTTATATTTACCACTGCGTAGAGATATTTAAGAATAAATTGCCTTTTTTTCAACTTTACATATTAACTAAATTATATACCACACTTTTTTTTAAGGTTATTAACCGAATAATAAAAACAATAATCGGCCAACTAATCGATTATGAAAATAATCATTAGTTGCAGCCCTAATATATCTATGTATCTATCTCCATTGATATATATATTAGGGCTGTGAAAATTAAAGATTAATTCCTCGATTAATCAATGAATGTTTTTGATCGATCAAAATTCTTTTGATCGGTACTCACCTCTCCGCTGGCTTCCGGGTCTTCAGGGAGTTCCGTCTGAAGTCCAGTGACGTCACGGACATCGACGTCACTGGACTCGTCTCCCCTTCCCCAAGTGCCTCCGTCTGCTAACGAAAGGAAGGGGGGAGGAGTCAGGTGAGGTCGAAGTTCTGATTGAGCGTAACGTGTATGGGGAGGAGCTATGCATGACGTCAACCGCTGCTGCCCTACAGAACTAACGCAATTGTCGGCTTTACATGCTGTGTTTTTATCATCTTTATGTGAGTAGTTTGTGTTTGAACACAAAAATTCAATCTTATACTTAAGCGGTGAACATGTAGATCTTTTCTTTCTACCCATGACCTGGCGTCCTTGCTGAGATCTAAGGAGATGTGAGAGAAGTTTATGATCTGTTTTAACCCTTTTGATACCCGCTTGCATGACCACCTGTTTGCACAGGGGTCCATGCCATAAAGTGAGAGTGATTAGTTAGTTATTTTTATAACTATTATTAGTGATTAGACCGGAGGTGGAGGGATTGTCATGCTACTATGGAAAAAATAATGATTTACGTCAGTGCTACAGGTTGAATTTAAAACGTATTTGTGTGAACTGTGAAGTTAAGTCATGGATTGTGGAAACTAACTAGTGTCAGGTAATTGTATATAGCAGGCTTTCTCAACCTTTTAACCCTAGAAGAACCCCAAAAATAATTTTCATGTCTCGAGGAACCCTTACTAAAACCAATTCATCAGGGCTCAATAGGAACAATGCTCCTTATATTAGTGGTCAATAGGACGAATATCCTCCTTAAAGTGGTGTTTAGAATGCCACCCTTAAAGACAGTTAAAAAGATATTTGGTGTCATGCTGCTGGCTTTGCCAAGTGGTGCTGAACCTTGAACTCTGTAGGCACCATCAAATAGGTGGTTCATCAGCCACAGCTCAAGGAACCCCTAGCAACCTCAGAAGGAACCCCAGAATTCCATGGAACCCTGGTTGAGAATGGCTGGTATATAGTGTATACCACATTTAACACTGACTAATGCAGAGTTGCAATGCCAGGAGATCAGCTAAAAGTAGTTGGATCTGTATGTGCGTTCTAATTAATTGAAATTAGTTGATTAATCGATTTAAAAAAATTGATTAATCGAACATGAAAATTTTAATCAGTAACAGCCCTAATATATATATATATATATATATATATATATATAAAACTATTTTATTTAGCTGCATTTGGTTCATTATGCAATGACGGAAGCCCACTACTAAATGCAGGTTAAGAGCAGGTGATATTTGAAGAGATAGTTTTCAGTTCAAGGATTATATATATGTTTGTTCATATATTATTCAAATAATCTGTAAATTCTTAAGCAATTCAAGAGAATGAACTCTTTATAGGTATGTCCCAATTTTCAGACTACCCAGCACATTTTTTCGTGTCAACTTTACTATAGGGCCAAAGGAAAGTGTCATTATTGACTCAATGAAATCTGCAACATTCCAGTGACATGTTTTAGCAGAACAAGCTTTCTTCAATGAGAACAGCATAGAGCTAATCCTTAACAAAGGTTTATTATGCTGTAAATCCAATGTGATTTCAAAGGATTACAGTTGCACATGATGGATTGTCACATCTGAAAATCTCTAGGGATGACTTCATAATATGCATCCACACATACACCACCCTGGATATAGGTAATAAATTATCATTGTAACCTTTCACACCGGAGCCTTTCACAACACGTAGATCTCTATGATATATTTCCCCGGGTTGTAATTTACTTTTATAAATGCTCGAGAGTGTAGAAGTGGGGGGGGAAAAAAAAATCTAATGCTCGGCCTAATTTTAATAATCTTCTAAAGGAACATCGCAGTGAACCATTAAAAATATTATAAACAAAGACACACATAAATATTTCTTTCTAAATTGATCATTTTAATGTTGGTTTATTACGCGAAAACTGGCCACTTTGACTGGTTAGAGTTGACAGGTGCGCTATTAAAAGGGATCCATCACCAACAAAACATTATTTAGATACACAGCAGCTAAGTGGGCAGAATAATGGTAATACGGTTCTACTTTATTTATCTGCATCCGGAATAAGGCGTAATAAGAAAAAACGGGCTACAGCCATGTAGAACAATCATCATCTGGAGCATCCAGGCAAAGAGCAGTTCAAAAACTCCAAGTCTACGCTGATGTTTTTTTTTTTACCACGCTTCTCATGATGTCAAACTTCCAAATTTCCAGGGCTCATTGCTCTGGAAAAGTTAGAATAATAGGACAAGAACCTGATTCCTAAATGTGAAGACTTGCTATCTAGAAATGCTAATTGGGCCTACGTAGTGCCCCGAAAATATAAGATTTTTCTTGAGTTCCTCCCAATGAATAGTAAAGCATTTCTTGTGTTTAGTCACTCCTATTCTGTAGGTTCATAGCTGTATATCTACAGTAGATATTCTCAACCAGGGTTCAGTGGAACCCTGGGGTTCCTTCAGAGGTTGCTAGGGGTTCCTTGAGCTGTGGCTGATGATCCACTTATTTGATGGTGCCTACAGAGTTCAAGGTTCAGCACCACTTAGCAAAGCCAGCAGCATGACACCAAATATCTTTTTAACTGTCTTTAAGGGTGGCATTCTAAACACCACTTTAAGGAGGACATTCTTCCTATTGACCACTAATATAAGAAGCATTGTTCCTATTGAGCCCTGATGAATTAGTTTTAGTAAGGGTTCCTCGAGGCATGAAAATTATTTTTGGGGTTCCTCTAGGGTTAAAAGGTTGAGAAAGCCTGATCTACAGTGTGAGATCATCCAAGGCAGTGGCTCTCAACCTCAGTCCCCATATACTCCCAACAGGCCATGTTTAGGGAATTTATCTTAAGCCGCGGACTGTCTGTCCAACTTAGTCCGCCGAAACACATTTCAGCGGACAGTCCGCTCGTGTGTGGGCTTCAGTGGACTTTTTCAGCGTGCAGTCTGGCGGACTAAGTATTTCGGAATTTCCGTAATATTGTCCGTCCAACTTTGGTTTCAGCGGACAGTCTGCTCGTGAGTAGGCTAGTTGGACGGACTAAGTATGGAGCATGCTCAGAAAGGATTTACACGGCGGAAAGGTTGCATTGCTGTGTATTGGACGTCCTATTTCTAGTCCCGTCGTACGTGCTGTACACGTCATCGCGCAAGCTTTCAAAGGACTGTTTGTTCATCGTGTGTGGTCAAGTCCGTTCATTCGAAAGTAGGACGGACTGTCCGTCGAATTGTCTGACGGACTTAGTTGGCCAGACAGTCCGCCCGTGTGTACGCGGCTTTAGATAAAATAGCTGTCCAAAATACCAAGCCATTGATAAAGGAAAACCTGCAAACATGGCCTGTTGGGGGTACTTGAGGACTGAGTTTGAGAACCATGGTCTAAGGCACTATTCTTCTGACTACTAGTCTCGCCAGATTTGGAGAGAGATTTGGTGATATCACAGTGTGTTGCTCTCTGTTTTCCTTGCTGGAGAGGGAGCTGTACCTGAGGATCTCCAGTGCAAGGATCACTCTGCTTCTGTTTCTTTCATTTTGTAGGCCTGGGCTTCCTACATCTCTCCTGCTGGAGAGAGGCACACAGAGCAGCTATGCCCGCCCCTCTCCTCTGCTGCCCATTCAGAGAACCCTTTAGGGTTGATTTACTAAAGGAAAATCCACTTTGCACTACAAGTGCACTGGAAGTGCACTTGGAAGTGCAGTCGCTTTAGATCTGAGGGGAAGATCTGAAATGAGGGGAAGCTCTGCTGATTTTATCATCCAATCATGTACGAACAAAAATGCTGTTTTTTATTTTCATGCATTTTTCCCTCAGTGCTACAGTGACTGCCCTTCCAAGTGCACTTGTAGTGCAAAGTGGATTTGCCTTTAGTAAATAAACCCCTTTGTATTTTGTGGATGAGTTAACATAATACAAAGGCTTCTGTGATTGGGCAGGGTGAGAGGAGGGGCAGGCATAGCAGCTGCGCCGACTCTAATGTTTGAAGATGCTTAGACCCGGAAAGACAGCGATAGCCATCTTCCAAGAGTGCGATAAAACGTTCAGATTAAAATAATAAAGATAAATCCAGCAGATGTCATGAAGCTCCTTGGACTTAAAAGAGCGTTCTGGCCAATACATTTTTTTTTTTAAAGTCAGCAGCTACAAACACTGTAGCTGCTGACTTTTAATAAGGACACTTACCTGTCCAACGATCCCACGATGTCGGCCGCCCTGAGGCTGATCCGTCCATCCGGCGCCTCCATCCTAACGAAGGAAAGGCTTCACTGTCCGCTTCCTACTGCGTTTCCTACTGCACTTGTGCGAGTCGCGCAGTGCTCTGTGAATGGCCCCACTGTTTTCTGGGACACACACATGTCCCAGAAGGCAACGGGGCCGCTCACTGAAGAGGAGGAAGCGCCGAAGAATAGGAAGAGGCAGATTAGGAAGACTGCCTAGCAACAGCATTTCAGGTAAGTGAAAACATTTTTTATTACTTTTTTTTTTTATTAATGCATTTTTCATTTTTTTGGGTGGCCCTCCACTTTAACTCATAGGGGTTGATTTACAAAAAAGGCAAATAGACTGTGCAGTCTGCAAGAGCAGTTGCTCCAAAGCTCAGTAAATGAGGTAAAGCTTCACTTTGCAAAGAGTATCCAATCACATGCAAGGAAAATAATAAAACAGCATTTTTGCATGCACATGATTGGATGATGGAAGTCAGCAGAGCTTCTGCTCATTTACTAAGCCCGGGAGCAACTGCTTTTGAGAAGGAAGGGGAAGAGCCCAGCCCTGACAAGGAGAGAACTCCTCCACCAGATCCTGTGCCTCTCTGTGCAGCTGCAGTACCCCCTCATCTCCACCTCCTCTGGTCTCAGCATTCTGACCTCAGCCTTCCTCCAGACCCTGCACTTTTTGCTTCCCAGCACTGCCCCCAGCTTCTTCCCAGCAGCAGCACATGGTAAGAGGGGGTGGACTGAGATGTAAATAAGGGAGGGTGGGGGACTATTGCCTTCTTGAAGTGGGAAGGCTTTTCACATCTGATGTGGGGGGGGGGGGGGGAGTGCTCTGGACATCTAGTCCTACAGAGGCAACTTTGAGGGCAACCATAATGCTGATGTGGCCCACAATGAAATTGAGTTTGACACCCCTGCTATAAGACAAGGCTCAAATTACCTCTGTAGCTGCAGGCATTGAAGAGTAATTCATTGTTAAAGTAGAGGCACAGTAGTCGGGTTCCAGTTGAAGAATTTTCCGTTACGTTTGGATATTTCTTATTCGGAAATTCTCCCGAAGGCACCCTTGCTCTGCATTGGTGCGCTATTTTAACTGGAAAACGATAGCGACTGTTAACATTCCATTGCTGTTCACCTAGAATCACCCTACCTAGGCTTTTACAATTCATAAAAGGAATAGAAAAAAAAAGAGCAAATCTTTTCTATCACGCATATCAGTCCTTGAACATCAACACAAAGCTTGCTTTGCCCTTCTGTGTGTTGTGGGATATAATATAGAATTCATTAGAGAATATACTTAAAACACATCACTATAAATGCAGCAACAATTTAAAAAAATCAAGATAAATGCTACAGTTTGTGCAATCATTTGTCTTTGTATGCTGAATTAACTGACATTACAAGATGGATCTGTATATTAATGTGTCCTTTATATATAGAGGCTGGAAGGACGAGAGGAAAAATATATTTATTTACTACAACATCACAAGAGCAGAATTTCAGGCTAATGAGTATTTTATATATCATTAGCATATTTATTACCGGCAGGTAATAATTCTGAGGGGCACAAAGCATTTTAGAATTTACTTTGTGTCTTAAAATTGTATAACAATATTCCGAAGATGGGATTTATATGTTTCAATGGTAAAACATACCTTAAAATCATTTTTTATTTATTTTTTGCTAGAAAATTACTTAGAACCGCCAAACATTATATATATTTTTTTCAGACACCCTATAGAATAAATTGGTGGTCGTTGCAATACTTTCTGTCACACCGTATTTGCGCAGCGGTCCTGCAAGCGCAATTGTTTTTAAAAAATACACTTTTTTTACTTAAGTCAGCAGTAAAGTTACCCGTTTTTTTGTTTAATATTGTGAAAGATAATGTTACGCCGAGTAAATTGATACCCAACATGCCACGCTTCAAAATTGCGCCAGCTTGTGGAATGGCGACAAACTTTTACCCTTAAAAATCTCCATAGGCGACGTTAAAACATTTAACAGAGGAGGTCTAGAATTATTGCTCTCACTCTAAAGATCGCGGCGATACCTCACTTGTGTGGTTTGAATACCGTTTTCATATGCGGGCGTAACTTATGAATGAGTTCGCTTCCGTGCCCGAGTTCGCCGGTTCGGGGCGCTTTACATTTTTTATTTTTTTTATTGTTTATTTTACTTTTTATTTTCTATTTTTACACTGGCCTTTTAAAAAGTTATAAAAAAATAATAAAAAATTATTATAAAAATGATTTAAAAAAAATGTGGATCACTTTTATTCCTATTACAAGGAATATAAACAACCCTTGTAATAGAACAAAAGCATGACAGGTCCTCTTAAATATGAGATCTGGGGTCAAAATGACCTAATATCTCATATTTACACTAAAATGCAATAAACAATAAAAAATAAAAATAAATTAAATTTATTTTTATTTTTTTTACTAAAGTTGCAAGATGTCGCTTCTTCCCTCCAATGCTATGGAGCCGAGTGGGGGCCATCTTTCCCTCACTCCGCATCCAGGCTTACCGATGGTTTCAGTAAGCGGCGGAGATGACCGGAGCATGGCGGGAGGGGGCCCTCTCCCGCCCCCCGATAAATATTGATCTTGCACTGCTGAGACCACTTTTATCTGAGGACCACCGGCTGTTTTTGAAAATACCGGGGATTATTGCAGCTAGCTGCTGCCATAACTACAGTATTTAGTGCCAAAGCAGCGACGTATAACGACGGCGGGCAGTCCTTAATATAATATAATTAATAGATGTTGTTTTTTGTCAGTGTTTATTGGGTTATATCTATGACCGTTCCTCTGCACCTCTCAGTAGAAGTGTACATTTCTTTTGTTTCGTATTCATTCGGGAAATAAATGACTTCTTTACGTCACTTTCGCTATTTTAGAAAGATTCGTTTTCGGAATTTGTTTCCCTATATTCGGATGTGTTTCCTATATTGGTTGATCCGAATCAATTTGTATTTTTGGAAGTTATTTTGGAAGATTAGGACTCATACCTTATGTTTCAAGGGAGCGAAATTGTATCGCGACTTGATTGCAACATTGATGTGACTTGCTTATGACGTTGCTAAGTCCTTGTGACTAGACATGTGCAGAACGACAAATTTTTTTTTAGTTTCGTTATTTAAATCATTTTGTTTCGTTAAATTTGTTAAATGTGTTTTTCAGATTCGTTTGCTTTAATCATTTTTAAATTGAATTAAAATTTTCCAAATTCGGTCAAATTGAATTCAAAATTCAAAATCAAATTTATTCTATTCAAATTTCGAATTTCAGATGACAGTTATATTCTTTTTATTGTATTGTATTTTATTCTATTGAATTCTATTCTATTGTTTTTTTTTTCTATTCTAGTCTTCTCTTTTCAATCCTATTCTACTATATTTTATTCCTTTATTTTCTATTATATTATATTTTATTGTATTATTTTATATTTTATTCTATTGTTTTCTTGTTTACAATTTTTTTATTAAGTTACAAAAGGATATGACAAGTCATGGTTGCCCAAGCAGGGGCGACATTGAACAGGCACATACAAAAAGCAGCATATGTAGGTATGAGAAATAACATAACTATAAAGTGTTACCAGAACCAAAGAGGACCAGGGTAGAGGTATGGTAAGTATCACAAACAATGCTGTACTGTCCTGTACTGCGCTTCAATCATCACGGCACCATGGTTGATATGGTATCAGGATGATTGAAGCGCATCAATTCCATTATTACATTGTATTAAAAAAAAAAAATAGTTCAACCCACCATAATGCAGTATCAGTGGGAACCCTGAGTGTGTCTCTTGACACCGTCGCCTGCCACCAGATACAACTTGTTTCTTGCCACTAAATGCGGATTGTCACTTGCCAAATGCAGGTTGTCACTTGCCAAGAGTGGGTTGAACAGCAGTGATGAGAGGGCAGGCAGTGAGAGATGTCATCTATTGCTTTATTTTCTATTCTATTTTATTCTATTCTTGTTTTCAAAATTCAATTTTGAATTCAAATTCACCTTCAAATTCGATTCAAATTCGAATTCCAGACTCATTTTGTTCAGTTATTTCGGATTAGTTAAAATCTGTTACTATTCAAATTTGGCCAAATCTGTATTTCCAAATAACGAAAAATATGTCAGAATTTGTTTTATTTATTTTATTATTACAGGTACTTATATAGCGCCGTCAATTTACATATAAATTTAAATTCGGAATAAAAAGATTTGTACATGTCTGCTTACCACCAGCTTTCGACTTCAATGTTTTGGCCAATTGTGACAATACAGAGTGTGACACATATTATCGGACTTAAAAAAAAACCCTGAAGTCGCAAACTAATGAAATTAATGAACTTGATGTTTTCATTATAATTTATTTCGGATTCATTGAAATTTGTTACTATTGTGACACGGATACATCCGAATCTCAAAATAACTAAAATTTTTGTTCGAATTTGAATTTGTAAGAAAAAAACAAAAGAATAGGATAATATAGAAAGAATATAACCGTCTTTCCGAATAGAATAGATTAGAACAGAAAATAATAAAATAGAAAATAAAAAATTTGAATAGAAAAAAACAAATGAACAGAGTAGAAAGAATATTTTCTATATATTATATTCTTTCTATTCTGTTCTATTTCATTGTTTTTTTCTATTCAATTTTCTATTCTATTTTATTATTTTCTACACTAATCTATTCAATTCGGAAAGATGGTTATATTCTTTCTATATTATCCTATTCTATTGTTTTTTAAATAATTGAAATTCGGTCAAAATTTTAGTTATTTGGAGATTCGGATGTATCCGTATCACAATAGTAACAAATTTCAATAAATCCAAAATAAATTATAATGAAAACATCAAGTTCATTTCATTAGTTTCTGACTTCAGAGGGTTTTGTAAGTTTGATTATAGAATAGAAAATAAAAAATTTGAATAGAAAAAAAAACCCAATAGGATAGAACAGAATAGAATATAAAGAATATTTTCTATATATTATATTCTTCTTTCCTTTCTATTCTATTCTATTGTTTTTTCTAGTCTAATTTTTTATTTTCTATTCTATTCTTTTCTAAGCTAATTTAAAATTTGGAAGGCGGTTATATTCTTTCTATAATGTCCTATTATATTCTATTGTTTTTTTCGTACAAATTGAAAGTCTTTCAAAAATAGAATTGTGAATAGAATTAATTAGAATTTCAATAGAATAGCAAAGAATAGAATAGAGTAGAATAGAATAGAAAAAAATATAATAGAATAAAATATAAAGACTATAACTGTCTTCTGAAATTTTAATATAATACATTTTCATTTGTTAAAATTTTTCTAATTCGAATTGAATTCGACCGAATTCGGGAAATTTGAAAATGAATAAACTAAACTAAACGAGTTCTGAAAACAAATGTAACTAAACAAAATTATTTAAATAAGGAATCTTATGTTCTGCACATGTCTAGCCTGTTCACCCCTGTGCTGACAAACATGGCCCTGGCACAGGTGCACGCCGTAGCACGCCTGTGTGAACAAGGCTTTACATTAAAGCCTCGTATACACAATCAGATTTTCTGACGGAAATGTGTGATGACAGGCTGTTGGCAGAAAATCCGACCATTTGTACGATCCATCGGACAATTGTTGTCGGATTTTCCGCGAACAAATGTTGGATCACAGATTTTAAAATTTTCCGCGGACAAATCTGTTGTTGGATTTTCTGAGCGTGTGTACACAAGTCTGTCAGACATAAGACCAAAGTACAAACACGCATGCTCTGAAGCAAGGAGGAGCCGGAAGCGGTCGGTCTTGTAAACTCACGTTCGTAATGGAGAATTAACATTCGTGACGTGGCAAATTATGAAATCTGGAAATGCAGCGCACAATTCTCTTCTTCTTTAATGGGATAATAATGAAGCTGCTTTGCTGGTGATATTGATGGAGTTATTGAAAACGAATTTTCAAAGACTTTTTTTTTCTAGTGATATCAAGAAAAATATTATTATGCTTTTTTTTATTTTTTTGGGTAAGTTACCACAACACCATTATCCCGGTGTTTTTACACCCCTTTCACACCAGGGCGTTTTGCAGGCGCTATAGCGTTACAAATAGCGCCTGCAATTCGCCCTAAAGAAGCTGCACCATTGTGTGTAGTGTGAAAGCCCCGAAGACTTTCACACTACAGCGGTGCACTGGCAGGACGTCAGAAAAAAGTCCTGCCAGCAGCTTCTTTGGAGCGGTGAAGGAGCGGTGTGTTTACCGCTCCTCCACCTATGCTCTCCATTGAAATCAATGGGGTGGCGCTGTAATGCCGCTATTGCGACGTATTGCCGGCGGTTTTAACCCTTTCGCGGCCGCTAGCGGGGGGTAAAAGCGCCCCGCTAGCGGCTGAAATGCGCCGCAAATCCGGCGGTAAAAGCCGACGCAAAGGGCGGTGTGGTGTGAAAGGGGTCTTAAGAAGATACTACTATGTTGGTGTCCCTTGTCAATTTTACATTGTATTTTTTTTTTAAATGTAACTGCCTACTCCCAAACTGTCATTTGGAGTAAAAAACATAGCCAAGTATTATTCTCCACAATTTTTTTATTGTGCCTTAAAAAAAAAAGAAAACAAATAAAATTAGACATGCTATCTGCCAATCGAAACTTAAGCAAAAAGTGCATTCTATGCATCCAAAAATATAGAAAATATACCAAATCAAATCATTATTATTCAACCAAAAAATTTAATAAAAGCCTCATGCATGTGTCCTGCTTCTCAATATAGGGGGTCAGCAATGGCAAGAGTTGGTGAAAGCAGGGGTCCGTCATCCGGAGATAATCTCGAAAAACATCTGGATTATTCTCCTGGAGCTCCCACAGCAAAGGCTTGTGACATACAGTAATCGGTCACAATTATTAAAGCAACCAATTTTTGGTCCAGGAAATCCTCCTCCTCCTGTTCCTGGACTGGACTTGGGTCGAAGCAATAACTCCAAGGCCAATAATAAATAACACGTTATCACCTCCGATTCTGCAACATGTCTGGTTGATGAACGACCGTTCAGAAACGAACAAAAAAAAGCACAAAATGAAAAGCGCAAACTCAAAAGCACAAACTCAAAAGCGCAAAATGAAAAGTGTGAATCAACACTCACCAAACTTCTACTAACACAAAATTAGTAGAAGGAGCCCAAAGGGTGGCGCTAAAGAGCTGAAAAAACATGTAGTACGTCACTACCTTTGTGTTTGTTGGCGACAATTCCTTGCCGTTTGTATTCAAGACAAAATCCAAGCACACGCCTTCGGACAAAAGTCAGAGGTTTTGTCTGCGGAAAATCCGATCGTGTGTATGAGGCCTTACACTACTGCCACGTACACACGGTCGGATTTTCTGATGGAAAATGTTCGATGGGAGCTTTTTGTCAGAAATTCTGACCTGGTGTAGGCTCCATCGGACATTTTCCATCGGAATTTCCGACACACAAAATTTGAAATCTGGATCTCATATTTTACAACAACAAAACTTATTGTCGGAAATTCCGATCGTGTGTAGACAATTCTGAAGCACAAAGTTCTATGCATGCCCAGAATCAAGCAGAAGAGCAACACTGGCTATTGAACTTCAATTTTCTCGGCTCGTCGTACGTCACCGTGTTCTTGACGTTCGGAATTTCCGACAACATTGTGTGACCGTGTGTATGCAAGATAAGTTTGAGCCAACATCTGTCGGAAAAAAATCCCATGGAATGTCCGATCGTGTGTACGCAGCATAACTCTAAGCCCTTGTACACACGGTCGGAAATTCAGACGGAAAATATCCGGTCGGACCGTGTTGTCGGATAATCCGACCGTGTGTGGGCTCCATCAGGCTTTTTCCGTCGGAATGTTCGACCAACAAAGTTTGAGAGCTGGATATAAAATTTTCCGACAACATGATCCGATCTGACTTTTTCCGATCGTTTGTAGAGAATTTCCGATTGGACAAAGTGCCACGCATGCTCAGATCAAATTACGAGACCAAAGATATTGGCTACTAGCCTGAACGTAGTCCCGTCGTAACGAACAAACGTCATCACGTTCTGAACGATCGGATTTTCCGACAACTTTGTCCGACCGTGTGTATGCAACACCAGTTTCGGACAAAATCCGGATTTTGTTGTCGGAATGTCCGACCGTGTGTACAAGGGCTAATGCCCCATACACACATTCCGACTGATTTTTTCCTACGGATTTTGTCTGAAACTTGTGTTGCATACACGTGGTCGGACAAAGTTGTCGGAAACCGTTCAGAACGTGATGACATTCGTTCGCTACGACGGAACTACATTGAGGCTACTAGCCAATAGCTTTGGTCTCATAATTTGATCTGAGCATGCGTGGCACTTTGACCGATCGGAATTCTCTACAAATGATTGGAAAAAGTCCGATCTGATTTTTTTTGTCGGAAAATTTGAGATCCTGCTCTCAAATTCTTTCTGTCTGAATTTCTGATGGAAAAAGTCAGATAGAGCCCACACACGATCTGATTTTCAGACAATATAATCCAATCGGACCTTTTTCGTCGGAATTTCCGTCCGTGTGTACACGGCATAACACCTGCACACCTACTGCATATACGCAGGAGGCGATGAATGACTTGTTACAGTAATATTACTATTATACGCTTCTACAAACCTCTCTGCTTCCAGTAGAAGCCACACACTTAATATCGAATTAAAACTGTGTTGTAACAAAAATCTGTGTTTTTTCTTGAACGCAATTTTATTTCATCAGATTAAATCATAATGAACGAACAGAAGTGTAAAAGAGGAAAAAAAAAAATGAGCGAAACTCTAATTCCCCTCTTTTAATCACGACGCGTTTCCGAAAGGTGCGAAATCCTTTATTAGTTTTCTGTTCTAGTAAAATAAAAAAGAATCCATTGTAAAATAATATTTGAAAAGCTTAACTAAGATGGCTGCCGGTATGAATTCTCCCGCAGCGGATATAGTGTTACACTTTCATTTAGATATTTATCAACTGAAACAACGTTTACTAATCAATGCCATTCCTTGATATTTTACTACGTGTTTTATTAAGCATATCTGCACCGTTACTGTACGGGGGCAAAGGTAATGTTTTCCTTCCCGTTCTCTACTACAAATCTGAATTAATAAACGGTAAGATCTCATTTCCTGCGCCAGTGTTTAGGGAATCTCAGACATTTCCGCAAAAGATTCAAAAACAAAACGAGAATTCCAACACAAGACGTATATATTTGAGAACGGTATCATATTGTTATTTACTTTTATAGCCAAACTCCAGGCTAGCCCACAAAATTAAAATCTGCCCCCCCTCCCCCACACTTCCTTCCCCAGCATATGCAGGATTGGACGCTTCTTTTAGAGGGGAATAGTAAAATATAAGGGTACTTGCACGTGGTACATGCACATGTATGAGCATAAGATTTGTGGCAGAAAATTGCGGCATAAAAGCACAAGTATGGGCTTATAATAAACACACATAAGCATACACGTGACTATTTTTTTGTTTTTCATGTTCAAAATAAATTACTATTACTATTAAAATTCTTTCAAGCTTTTCTTGTATTGTGCACATGTTCACATTCCTAAAATACTATCCAGCAATACAGGTTTTTTTTTTTTTTTTTTACTGATCTATACACAGAGCAGGTTTAAGGGCCGGTTCACACTGCGACGCGAGGCGAGGCGACACGGCTCGCCTCGCCTCGCTCCCGCAAGTCGCCCCCATTCAGTACTATGGAACCGTTCTGAGAGGAGCGACTCGAGTCGCTCCGACTCAGAAAAAAGGTTCCTGTACTACTTCGGGGCGACTTCGGGGGCGACTTGCATTGACTTCTATGCAGAAGTCCTCTGCAAGTCGCCGCTGAGCTCCCCGCAAGTCGCGGCGAGGTAAGTCGGAGACGCCTCGCCGCGGCTCGCTGTGTGAACCGGCCCTTATAGGCCCATTAAAAACAATAAGCTGCTTTTAGATCAGTAAAATCAAAATACCAAAAAATTAGGAGTTTCTAAGTGTTTATGTGCAAGAGGCCTCCTCTCCTCTTCCTTTCTCCGTTTGGGGTCCCCCAAGGTTCGGTTCTTGGACTTCTCCTTTCCTCAATCTACACTTCTCCCTGGGTCAGCTGATAGCCTCCCATGGCCTTCAATTTCATTCTATGCTAATGACACCAACGTCTATCTCTCTACCCCTCATATCACCGTATCAGCCTCCTCATACTTCACCAACTGACCAACAGACATATCAGCCTGGATGTCTCACCACTTTCTAAAACCAGTGGTGGCTGCTCATACTGGGCGCAGGGGTGCCACCCCCCTAATCTCCATGCGCCCGGGCCCCTAATTTCATTGCAGGGCACGGATTTCTATGGGATTTTTTTTTTGGAAGCACATAATTAGAGCCTGAAGCTCTAATTGGCTTCAAAATGGGTGGCCCACCCACTTGTGTCACATTAACAAAATTCATATTCGCTAATGTCTTCCTGATTCTCCTCCCAGGCAAACAGAAAGTGGGACTTAAGACCCGATTGGCGGGGAAGAGAAGTGACCAGATTGGCCGGTAGGAGAAGCAGTGGGGAAACCACCTGGGAAGCCATCGAGATGGAGAAGCAGCTGTGAAGCCGCAGAGGAGGAGAAGCAGCGAGGAAGCCGCTGAGGAGGAAAAGCAATGAGGAAGCCGCCCATAAGCCGCCGAGGAGAAGCAGCTGGGAAGCTGCAGAAGAGAAGAAGCAGCTGGGAAACTGCCCGAGAAGCCACCGAGGAGAAGCAGCTGTGAAGCCGCAGAGGAGGAGAAGCAGTGAGGAAGCTGCCCGAGAAGCCGTCGAGGAGGAGAAGCAGCCAGGAAGCTGCCCGGGAAGCTGCCGAGGAGAAGCAGCTGGGAAGCTGCAGTGGAGGAGAAGCAGCTGGGAAGCTGCCCGAGAAGCCACCGAGGAAAAGCAGCTGTGAAGCCGCAGAGGAGGAGATGCAGTGAGGAAGCCGCCCGAGAAGCCGTCGAGGAGAAGCAGCTGGAAAGCTGCCCGGAAAACCATTGAGGAGAAGCAGGGCCCACGGGGGCGTGTAGTGAGGCGATCAGAGTCTGACACACCACAACTGCGATCGTGGCATGGAGCTTCTGACAGAGGCTTCTTACCACATAATCAGCTGTCCTAGCGTAAACCAGGAAGTACCAGTAAATGGCTTTCCTCGGTTCACGCTGACAGGAAGAGCCGATCAGCGGCTCTCCCTTTCAGAGGGGGGGGGTCTGTGCTGATAATCAACACATTGATTATCAGCACAGACCCCATCAAAAGGTGCCCATCAGCTGCCGATCAGTGCCCAACACCTGCCAGCCTGTCCCCATAATAAAAGCTTGTCAGTGCACATGACAGTGTCGATCAGTGCACACAACAGTACCAATCAGTGCCCAAAAAAATGCCAATCAGTGCCCCATCAGTAATGCCTGTCAGTGCCCCATCGAGGTGCCAATCAGTGCCACTCAGTAATGCCTGTCAGTAGCTCCTCAGTGCTGCCTATCCAGTGCCACCTATCAGTGCCCATCAGTGCCGCCTATCAGTGCCGCCTATCAGTATAGTTGCCACCTCATCCCTTTAAACCCGAACACGCATGAATTACACAGGTTCTGAGGCTGATTTCATGCAGATAAGGCACCAAGTGATTTTAATTATCAACCTTAATCAGCCACAGAAACTGTGTAATTAATATGTGTTCGGTTTTAAAGGGATGAGGTGGCAACCCTACCTATCAGTGCCCATAAATTATTTTTGTCTGCCTTTTTTCGTTTATAGCGCAAAAATTTAAAACTGCAGAATACCACCAAAAGAAAGTTCTATCTGTGGGAAGAAAATGATAAAACTTTTGTTTGGGTACAGTGTTGCATGACCGCACAATTGTCATTCAAAGTGCGACAGTGGTGAAAGTGAAAAATTGTCCTGGGCAGGAAGGGGGAAACTTCCCGGTATGGAAGTGGTTAAAGAGGAACTGCAGTCTACTCACATAATTTGTTATAAAAACATCTTTGCCATTCTGAAGCTTCCCTCCAACCACTTTGCATATTATTTTATATGTACTGTGATTCTGTACTTGCCAAACATGATGCAGAAATCTCCCTGCGTTGAGTCTGGCTGCATCCATTTTAACTGTGGGCAGCTGAAGCTGCTGCCTGTTCACTTCCTGGATTTACACAGACACAGAGAGGCACACCTCCAGCTCTGCAGCCCTCATTGGTCCTCCTATAACTCTCCCCCCCTCCCTTCCTGGCAAACTCTCAGGAGAGTGAGAGAGAGAGCTGTGCATGATGTCATAAGCCTAGGCTAATGACCAGACAAGGAGCAGGAAGTGGGCTTTATAAGGGATTTACAGGCAGAAAAAAAAATGTCTTATTATCCAAAGTTAAAACAACAAGGGTAGAGGATTTAATAGATGGAAAGATGAAAAAATGACTGAAGGTTCCGCTTTAAGTGGTTTAAGATAAGAATTCATCTTTTATCAGATACCCCCTAGCCAAGACAAGCATTATATTATGCATATGCTGGGGAAGGGTGCTGATAAACAGATTTTTTATTTTTTTATTTATGATTATTGTTATTATGATTATTTATGCTTAAGGGCCGGTTCACACAGCGGGCGATGCGAGGCGACACGACTCGCCTCGCCTCGCTCTCGCAAGTCGCCCCCGTTCTGTACAATGGAACCGTTCTGAGAGGAGCGACTCGAGTCGCTCCGACTCAGAAAAAAGGTTCCTGTACTACTTTTGGGCGACCTCGGGGCGACTTGCATTGACTTCTATACAGAAGTCATCTGCAAGTTGCCGCTGAGGTCGCGGCAGGTCGCGGCGAGGCAAGTCGGAGTCGCCTCGCCTCGCCTGCAGTGTGAACCGGCCCTTAAAGATGAATAAAGCATTTATTGGAAAAATAAACTCTCTGCAGACTGAAATGTGGGCTCAGATGGGGGCTCCTGGAGGGCTTGGGAACTCCTGGCAGGCTCCAATGGGGGCTAATGGCCGACTCGGACACAGGCCTCCAGCAGGTTCTGATGGGGCCTACTTGCAAACTCAGGAACGGCCTCCAACGGGAGCTGATAGCGGGCTGTTACGTGGGCTCTTACTGGGCTACAATTGATGCTCCAATCAGGTTTCAGTTGAGACTCCTGGTGGGCACAGATTATGGATCCCAGAATGGTCAAATGGGGGCTTTAAGTGAGCACCTGATACAGGATCCTGGCAGCTTCATCACCTGTGCTGGAGTAGCACCATCTCAGAAGCAGGCACATTTATGCTCTCTGTGGAACATTATGGTTTGTTAGTCATAAAATTGCAACATTTTTCTATGCGTGAGATTCTTGAAGGTCATTAGCATTACGATCATATATATGCCACATTATGCAAATATCATTGAAAATAAAAAAAAACACAGTATCGTAGATGTAACAAGATTAATAAATGTCCCCCAAAGCATGTAGGCAAAACAAACATTCTCCTCCCACATCCCCATTTACAAAGATCACAAAGAGTTAATTAGCAAAAAAATCCAGGCCGGATAAAAGGTGTTGAATGGTATAACACTCTTGTTATTTAAACTGACCATCGGTGACCAACAGTTTCCTATAGGAGAAATACCTGAAATAAAGAAAGGGTCTAAATATTTAAGTCAAGGGGCCCCTCCATAGAGAGATTGCCAGTCTTCAGTCCAGGGGACTCTACATAGAAAGATTGCCACCTTCAGTCCAGGGGCCACTCCATAGAAAGATTGTCACCTTATGTCCAGAGGTGCCTCCATAATGAGACTTCCACCTCAATCCCTGAGGCCCATCCATTGGATAGACATTACATCTTCCAGTCCAGGGGTCCCCCACATTAGCTAATCAGATAAAGGCAGGTGGTCAGGGGGTGGTTCTGTTAATTTGTTCTCTTTTAAGCCCCTGGCACTGTTAGATACAATCTGGTTGTGCTCATTTATCTCCATGGCATGCCAAATACAACTTTTTTTTTACAACTGTGTCCGGGGGGGGGGTTGGGGGGTGACTGATAACTTCATAATGATTTTCTTTCTAAGTGCAATCCAGAGAAATTGCTTTTTATAGGTATTGTCAGTGTTTCCATATCATGTTTATACTGTTTAAATATCAATTTGTTTTTCATAGGAGTTCCGGTTGTCAATAAAAAATGTGCTCCGTCAGGAAATTTTCTGTGTTTTGTCAGGCAAAAAAAAATTCATTCGAGATTGGCAACCCTGATGCAGGGGCATACCTAGAGCATTTGGCACCCGGGGTGACTCCAATATCTGGCACTCCCCCCCCCCAACTTTAAAATGTAAAAGCACCCCACTGTGTCCTTTGCATCCCCCAATATCTCTTTGTCACTACTTTGTACCCCCTCTCCACAACTGGACCCCTTTACATTGCACAGCCCCCCCCTCCGCAGCTCTGGACCCCTTTACATTACACAACCCCCTGCATCTTTGGACTCCTTTACATTACAAAACCCCCTGCACCTCAGAGCCCCTTTATATTACAAAACGCTCTGCACCTCCTGGACCCCTTTACATTACATGGCACCCTGCACCTCTGGACCCCTTTACATTACACAACCCCCTGCACCTCTGGGCCCTTTTACATTACACAGCACCCTGCACCTCAGGACCCTTTTACATTACACAGCACCCTGCACCTCTGGACCCCTTTACATTACACAGCACCCTGCACCTCTGGACCCCTTTACATTACACAGCACCCTGCACCTCTGGACCCCTTTACATTACACAGAACCCTGAAGCCTTTCCTGGGCCTGATGCCTTCCCTGGAAAATCTTTACATTAAAAAAATTTTTTATAAGTTTATAAAGCAGACCACAAAGAAGGACAACTTGGTAAAAAGAGGGACAGTCCCTGCAAATGAGGGACAGTTGGGAGAAATATACTACAATCCATCCCTTTTCTGAATAATAAAAAAAAGGCGACAACCTTCATATAAACTGGATAAACTCAGTACAAAGGAATAAAGCTTAGGGGGACATGTTATTAATAGCAAACAGCACACTTTCCCTTTACATCTTAAACAAACATTTATGTTAACTATTGCCAGATGTCCACCCATCACATAGCGAGCTTTCAAGGATCAAAACAGTAGCCCATCTAACCCTTCCGCATGATCCAGCCAAACTTCATCAGCAAATAATATTACTGGCTGTGGAGAAGACAGGTTGCATGAAGCCGGTGGGGTTGGACGCGAATATAGCAGACCTTTATTTCTCTTACAGATCGCATCCCTCTGATGTAATTATTGAAGGTAATGAAATATGACATGCAGCTCGGCCTTTGACCGCAAAGAAAAGCCTCAGCCCTGTTACCTTGTGAACAAAGCCAAAACAGATGTCGTCCCTTCCATGTAGTTTGAGTATGACGACTATAACACAGAACAGGTCCCCGCGCTGCGACTGGAGATGCCAGCTTTTCACACTCATTGCATTATCTCACAAGAATGCGCCGTCCTATTAAGCAAAATGGAAAAGTTCCCTAAAAAGTGAAAAGATTTTATTTTTTCATAGATTTGGCCATTGTTTTTTTTATTTTATTTTTATTTACCAACACAAAATGCTGAACGCTGTTGTATTCCTTATGCTCCATGCACACCGAAGCTCATAAACTGACGTTTTTGGGCGTTTTTATGCATTTTTTTTTTAACAGCCCATAAACTCCCCCTCTATGTTATCCTATGTGTCCGTACACACAACATGGATTTTTTTTTTTTGTATGTTTATCATCAGTGGAGTTTATGGGCTGTTTTCTGAACGCCATGAAATCGTGTTTAGGAGTTTTTTTTTTTTTTATCACAAAAACCGCCAATAAAAGTTAAATGCTCAAAAACCTGGCTCACTAGCGTTTTTTAAAGTTTTTGATCCATTGAAAAAAAAACAAAAAAACATTTGAAAGAAAAAGCGCTAAAAAACGCTAACGTCTAAAAACGCTAAAAAACGGTAATAAATTCTATTGCAAAAACGTTTAAAAAAAAAAAAACGTTGAAAGACTACTGGTGGTTTTATAACGTTATTTTAACGTCCAGTGTGCATGAGCCCTTATTAAATACTGAAAGGTGATTTTGGGGGGGGGGGGGGGGAAGGAATTATAAAAGGCACAGATTAACCACTTGCTTACTGGGCACTTTCACCCCCTTTCCTGCCCAGGTCATTTTTCGGCTTTCGCACTTTGAATGCCAATTGCGCAGCCATGCTACAGTGTACCCATATTACATTTTTATCACTTTTATTCACACAAATAGAGCTTTCTTTTGGTGACATTTAATCACCACTGGGTTTTTTAATTTTAATGCTAAATAAATTAAATAAGACCAACATTTTTGAAAAAATTTTTTTTTACATATTTTGTTATAAAATTTTGTAAACAGGTAATTTTTTCCTTCACTGATGAGCACGGATGAGGCTGCACTGATGAGGCCGCACTAATGGGCACTGATGAGGTGGCATTGATGAGGCTGCACTGATAGGTGGCACTGATGGGCACTGCACAGACAGCACTGATAGGTGGCACTGATAGGTGGCACTGATGGGCACTGATAGGCAGCACTGATGCGCACTGGTAGGCGGCATTGATAGGCAGCACTGATGGGCACTGGTAGGCGGCACTGATAGGCAGCACTGACAGGTGAGGCTGATGATGAGGCAATGATGAACACTGATAGGCAGCACTTGTGGGCACTGTTGGGACAACGCTGATAATCAGTGCCTGATTATCAGTGTAGATGTCCCTTTCACACAAGCAGGTTAGTGGCTCTCTTCTCCTCTCTTAATGCTATCAGGGTGAGGAAAGGATTGCCAATAACCAGCTTGTGTTTACATCTTGTTTAGCTGTGATTGGATTGGACACAGCAGAGCACTTTACCCCGATCTGTGATCAGCTGTGTCTGAGGGACCCAATGATCATAGAGCTTGCCGCCGGCTCGTCACAGCCAAGTGGATGGTGTCATATGAAGCCCTCCTAAAAATGGCCGGCCACGCTGTAGCTGTCATTCGGTCAGCGAGTGGTTAATGTAGCTCCATGTTCATTAATCGATTGTTAAAAAAAAATTTATATTAGATTTTATATCAATCATTAAATATATATTTTTTAAATTGCTAGTCACGTAAGTGCTTAAATTTGACTGTACATCAAAGCTCAGAGAGGGGGAGGGAGAAGCAGCACAAGAAGTCAATCAAGTGTAAGGTGCATAGAGCATGCTGATAGAAGAATAGAGCAGAGTGACAGAGAGATGAGCTCATCAGTGTGCTGCTTCTCCTTTCACTGTCCAGTCACAGGTTGGGGGAGGGACAAGAGCTATAAGTGGAAAGCAGAAAAAAAAACATTCCCTCCCCTTCCGGATAGGGCTGTACTGTGTGACAGACCTAGTAAATCTCAGAACTGGATAGTCCTTGGACAGGTAGAACAGCTCTCATCTTTCTATTGAGCTGCTTGCCTGGAATTCAGCTTTAAATTGAGTAGTCTTCTGGCCGGGCAGGTGATACTGTTAGTAGGTCCTCTTCCTCCTCTGCCTTTGGCAATGGTAGGCGGTGTTTAACACTACAGTATTGTACCTAGGATTACCTGTTGACACACCCCCAAGAGGTGTGTCCACAACAACCAGGGCTGGGACAAGGGGTAGGCAGAAGGGGAAGCTGCCCTGGGCTCAGAAGTAGGGGGAGGTGCCCTCTAGCCAAACATGCCATTGCCACATCAGTGTCCGGCTGCAACGTCATGCCTGCTCTGACAGTTACTGCTGTCACACTGCGCTCCTCATTACCCACTCTCCACCCCATCCTCCCACAACCGACATAAAACACACACGACACATGCACAAATACCTTGTGGCTGCTAGAAATAAAGTCACTTACCACACATGTGCTGCGTACACTAAATGCCAACCAGGGGCAGCCACATAGAATGGCGATATAACATTCTACTTCATGCATAAACAGCAGGGGAGGGGAGGGCATTCTTGCCCTGGGTGCTGCACAAACTTCTCCACAGACTCATGACAGCCCAGACTCAAAGAAAATAGGTTGAATGATGTTAGCTATCATTTGGGTACCTAAGCAGGGTCGCAAAAAAGGGGGGCTGCAACCTATACTACCAAGGTAGCCCATAGTCCATGGCTGGGAGGTGCAATGTGGCCTTTTTGCCTTGGGTGCCAAAGGACCTTGTCCTCTCACTGCCTGCATCACCCACCAGTCAGCACATCCCCAGAGTGCCCCTTGCTGTGCGCTGTGGTTCCACCTGCTGGTCAATAGTGTGTTCCTGCAATGACTTAGGGGGGGTCTTTGTATAAAACATTTGCTGTACTGATATCTTAAGCATTTTCGAATATTTACCATGTTGTTTGTAATATGAATATCTTCTATGATCCTCAGCGCCATCTAATGGCCATAATGCATTTTTTTTCTTTTTTTATTTCAGGAAAATACCTCATTATGGCCAATAGATGGTGCTGATGATCGTAGGCGATAATCATATTATATGCAGTACGGCCGTGGGTCTGTTATTTTTACTCTTTTATTTTACTGGCTTTAATCATTTTTGATTTTACATCATGCAGAGAAAGTGAGGAGTCCATTCATTGTGAGGTTATTCAATCTTGTAGAGGACTGACATAGGCACATAATACTTACTTGAACCCCATCTCGATCCAGCAATGTGCATGAGAGCAGCGACTCTCCGGGGCTCTCTGCCTCCTCATTGGCAGAGACAGCAGCAGGAGCCATTGGCTCCCACTACTGTCAATCACAGCCAGCGAACCAATGAGGAGAGAGCAGGGTGACGCTCTGTGCCTGAAAGGACAGGCATAGCAGTGGCTTAGGAGTCAGCCTGCTCGGGTGCCCCATAGCAAGCTGCTCCTTGGCAGGGGGGAGGGGACAGAAGTGCCCGTGGGGGACCTGAGAAGAGGAGAATCGGGGCTGCTCTGTGCAAAACCATTACACAGAGCAGGTAAGTATAACATTTTTGTAATTAAAAAAAACAAAAAAAACAAGTCAGCCTTTAATATTCACTTTAAATCACTCGGTAACATGCGGCATGTGCTCTTATAATGTGCCTATAAATACCCGTACAGTACAATTACCTTATTTCTGTGTGATAGATGACAATTTCAATATCTATCAAACTTCATGACTTCTATAATGTAAAATGGGACATAAAATCCATTTTCAGTGAATCACACAAATTAGAACTATATTACCGAAAACTGGTTTGATTAGGGCATGTAATATTCTGCAATAATATTTTATTTGTTTCAAAATAATTGTATTTTTTTTTTTTTTATTATTTGTAGAACTGGGATTGTGTAGAGATGATGCGTGCACTGCTTGCCGGTACTAACTATTATTTATCAACCGCTGTAGGGAAGTGACATGCGCCTTTGGAAAGAAGATACCGTGTACTGTACCTTTAACCTTGACTCTGAGCGCAGTCTTAATTTGGCATGCACGCAGAGGTTAAAAAATGGGTGACCTCTCCGAGGAGGCCGGGGCGAGATTTTGACTGGATTTATTTATGAGGAGGCTGAAGAAATCAGACATGAAATGCTGGCCCCATTATTCATGTGATACATGACAGAGGACCGGTCTGGGTAATGCATTAGCAGAAGGCGTAACGCCGTCTCTGTGCCACCGCTGACATAGAAGATAGATAGAGAGATAGATAGATAGAGAGATAGATAGATAGATAGATAGATAGATAGATAGATAGATAGATAGATAGATAGATACTGTACATACATACATTCATAGTAGACAGACATAGATACCTAAATAGATATTTAGATACAGTGGATAGATAGATAACTGGACAGATAGATAGCTAAACGAAAAAAGAGAGCGGCAGTTGAATTAAACCGCCATCATGCGTTCACCTTTCAAGACCCGGGAGTGCCGCTCTCCTTTTTGGTTTATATGTGCTACGGTCTTTGCTGTGCACCTGGGTCCATTTTTTATCCCTGATTTCTATACGGTGACAACCATTGGATATCATAGATAGATAGATAGATAGATAGATAGATAGATAGATAGTAGACAGACACCTGTCATATCAATTTATTATTATTAGAGGATTTATATAGCGTTAACAATTTGCACAGCGCTTTACAACTTGAAGGCACACAGTGCAGTTACAATACAATTCAATACGGGAGGAATCAGAGGGCCCTAGGGCCAAGTGATACATAAGGTATAACTGTGGGGGGGTGAGCTGATGGAGAAAATAAAAAAAATGTACTTGTTAGGTGGAGTTGGGATAGGCTTCTCTAAAGAGAAGGGTTTTCAGGGATCGCCCAAAGGTGGAGAGAGTAGGAGAAAGCCAGATTTGGGAAAGCAGTTCCATAGGATGGGGGAGGCTCTGAAGAAGTCCTGGAGGGTGAGCATGAGAGGAGGTGACGAAGGAGCTAGAGAGCAGGATTCTTGCATAATCAATGCTTGGAGTTTGTCAGAATTTGTGGTGTTTGTTTTGTTCACCCGCCTCTTAAGGAACACAAGTTCTCAATGGGATTAAATTCTTGGGGATTTTTCATGGCCATGGACCCAAAAAGTTGATGTTTTGTTCCCCAAGCCACATAGTTATCACTTTTGCGTTATGGTAAGGTGTTCCATAATGCTGGAAAAGGCATTGTTCCTCACCAAACTGTTCTTGGGTGGTTGGGAGAAGTTCCAAGAGGATAGTTTTGTACCGTTCTTTATTCATGGCGGTGTTCTTAGGCAGAATTGTGAGTGAGCCCGCTCCCTTGGCTGAGAAGCAACCCCACACATGAATGGTCTCAGGATGCTTTACTGTTGGCATGACACAGGACTGATGGTGGCGCTCACATTTTATTCTCCAGACAAGGTTTTTTTCACTATGCCCCAAACAATCGGAAAGGGGATTCATCAGAGAAAATGACTTTCCCCCAGTCCTCAGCAGTCCAATCCCCGTACCTTTTGCAGAATATCAGTCTGTCCCAGATGTTTTTCCAGCTTCTTTGCCACCCTTCTAGACACCAAGCCATCCTCCAAAAGTCTTCTCCTCATTGTGTGTGCACCCGCTTACTGCTATTCCTGAGCAATTTCGGCACTGGTGGTGCCCCGATCCCGCAGCTGAATCATCTGTAGGTGACGGTCCTGGCACTTGCTGGACTTTCTTGGGCGCCCTGAAGCCTTCTTCACAGATGCAGTGAAAATTTTGTTTTTGGGATTAAGTTCATTTTCATGGCAAAGAGAGACTTTGCAATTAATTGCAATTCATCTGATCGCTTTTCATAACATTCAGGAGTTTATGCAAATTGCCATCATAAAAACAGAGACAGCCGACTTTGGAAAAATGAAGATTTGTGCCATTCTCAAAAACTTTGGCCACAGCTGAAATTCTCATTCAAACTTTCAGTTGTTTTTCATTTTGTTTTTAATTTTTTTATAAATTGTAAACAGCTTTTTGCACTTTCATAAGCATTTCCAGTCACAGGAGTTTGCTTGGAATTGTGGATTCACTTACACATGGACTGTTTATGGAATGGATTGTGTTTTCAATTATTTATTGTAACATTGCATTTTCAATTTTATATGTTTTTTAATTTATTATTAGGTTATAGTGCTACACTAATTGCATATGTATTGATCTAATTTGGCATCACAAATTTTGAGTGTTGGCAGCTTTATCCATCTTGAGGTCAACCCATTACCCCAGAGTGGATTATTTATTTCTCTTTTATAAATAAAAATGATTGGTTACATGCAATTTCTTTTTTTCATCACTGTGTTTCCTTTACATTGGCTTTATTAGACAATATTGTGATAGTTAAAAGGTTTGTATGAAAGGTTTAGTGTAGTGGAACACTTTTGGTAGTTAACTATTGCCTTTATTACAGAGGTTTACTCATCTAACCAAAATGAAGGGCGACTGATAAGAAAAGAGGGACAAGGGGATTTGGTTCCAAAACAGGGACAGTCCCCCCAATGAGGGACATTTGGGAGCTATGGTGTTGGTGTGTTGCTATGGATATTTTCAGGTGATTTTATAGCATACTTATATGTGAATAGTTGGATTTTTAAGACCATGTGCTGTTTTAGAAGCTAAGACTCCCCTATTGATATGCTAAGGAACCCGTTTGGTTAGTTTTTGTGAAGTCAGACTACAGGATACGAGGTAACAGGAAATGGGGGAGTGTATTAGGACTTTGCATAGGTCATGTGGGCAGACAAAGAGCTGTTCTGGAGATTTCAGAGGAAACAGATGTTTTGTGCTGAACTCTAAGGCCGTGTACACACGAGAGGATTGTCCGTCCAACTAAGTCCGTCAGACAATCCGACAGACAGTCCGTCCTACTTTCGAATGAACGGACTTGACCACACACGATGAACAGACAGTCCGCCGAAAGCTTACGCGATGACGTGTACAGCACGTACGATGGGACTAGAAATACAGCGTCCAATACACTGCAATGCAACCTTTCGCCGTGTAAATCCTTTCTGAGCATGCGCCATACTTAGTCCGTCGAACTAGCCTACTCACGAGCGGACTGTCCACTGAAACGTGTTTCAGCGGACAATATTACGGAAATTCCGAAAGACTTAGTCCGCCAGACTGTCCGCTGAAAAAGTCCGCTGAAGCCCACACACGAGCGGACTGTCCGCTGAAACACGTTTCAGCGGACTAAGTTGGACAGACAATCCTCTCGTGTGTACGCGGCCTAAGAAGCAAGGAGCCATGAGAAGATTCCATCAATGGAAGGCCCAAGTTAAAAAGGAACTCCAGGTCCCCCGCAAAAAATTAAAAGTCACCATTTGTAGCCGCTGACATTTAATATAAGGACACTTACCTGTTCAGGGATCCAGCGATGTCCTCACCTGAGCCCATTCTTCAATCGGCTTCGGGTGCAGGCGTCGGCATCTCTAGTAAGGGAAACAGGAACAGCCCATTCCCTACAGCGCATGTGAGAGCCATACTGCCCCTCGTGAATGGTCCCGTAGTCTTCTGAGACCTGTGAGGTGTCCCAAAAGACTGTAGGGGATGGAGGGGGGCTGATCTGAGCTGGATCTGAGCTGGAAGTGGGAACAAGTACTTGACAAAAACAGGTACCTGCTCCCTCCCAAAAAGTGCCAAATGTGACAGTGGGGGGTCTAAACAAACCCTTTTGGGTGGAGCTCTGCTTTAGGTAGCTGATTAGTATAATTATTGTTAATGCTTATTTGCATAAAAATATTACTAATGCTTATTTGCTAGAAAGGATAATTGGCTTGTGCATGTTGTAGGCATTTTGTAAGAGTGCATGCTATGAATTGTATTTTCTGCAGTTGTATGTGCAGCTTTTCTGTTTAGTAAAGGTGTGAATATACTACAAAGGTCTACGCTACCTTAGCTTGTACCGCAAAGAACCTTTAATAGACACCAAGCAAAACAGTTAGTGATGCCATTATGTCAGTGAAGAGATTCAAAGAGCATAAAGACCCCACACATCTAGGGCCATCTTTAATATTGATTGGACCCTGGACAAACATTTTTTTGGGTCCCTCTCCATGCAATTTTACTCTCCACCTGCTCTGAGACATACAGTGGTGTGAAAAAGTGTTTGCCCCCTTCCTCATTTCCTGTTCCTTTGCATGTTTGTCACACTTAAGTGTTTCGGAACATCAAACCAATTTAAACAATAGTCAAGGACAACACAAGTAAACACAAAATGCAATTTGTAAATGAAGGTGTTTATTATTAAAGGTGAAAAAAAATCCAAACCATCATGGCCCTGTGTGAAAAAGTGATTGCCCCCCTTGTTAAAACATACTATAACTGTGGTTGTCCACACCTGAGTTCAATTTCTCTAGCCACACCCAGGCCTGATTATTGCCACACCTGTTCACAATCAAGGCATCACTTAAATAGGAGCTGCTTGACACAGTAAGGTCCACCAGAAGATCCTTAAAAGCTACACATCATGCCGAGACCCAAAGAAATTCAGGAACAATTGAGAAAGAAAGTAATTGAGATCTATCAGTCTGGAAAGGGTTATAAAGCCATTTCCAAAGCTTTGGGAATCCAGCGAACCACAGTGAGAGCCATTATCCACAAATGGCGAAGACATGGAACAGTGGTGAACTTTCCCAGGAGTGGCCGGCCGCCCAAAATTACCCCAAGAGCGCAGCGACGACTCATCCAAGAGGTCACAAAAGACCCCACAACAACGTCCAAGGAACTGCAGGCCTCACTTGCCTCAGTTAAGGTCAGCGTTCATGCCTCCACCATCAGGAAAAGACTGGGCAAAAATGGCCTGCATGGCAGAGTTTGAAGGAAGAAAACCACTGCTAAGCAAAAAGAACATCAAAGCTCGTCTCAATTTCTCCACAACACATCTTGATGATCCCCAAGACTTTTGGGACAACATTCTGTGGACCGATGAGACAAAAGTGGAACTCTTTGGAAGGTGTGTGTCCAAGTATATCTGGCATAGAAGGAACACTGCATTTCATAAAAAGAACATTATACCAACAGTAAAATATGGTGGTGGTAGTGTGATGGTCTGGGGCTGTTTTGCTGCTTCAGGACCTGGAAGACTTGCCGTGATAAAAGGAACTATGAATTCTGCTGTCTACCAAGAGATCCTGAAGGAGAATGTCCGACCATCTGTTCGTGTACTCAAGCTGAAACGAACTTGGGTTCTGCAGCAGGACAATGATCCTAAACACACCAGCAAGTCCACCACCGAATGGCTGAAGAAAAACAAAATGAAGACTTTGGAGTGGCCTAGCCAAAGTCCTGACCTGAATCCTATTGAGATGTTGTGGTATGACCTTAAAAAGGCCGTTCATGCTCGAAAACCCTCTAATGTAACTGAATTAGGACAATTCTGCAAAGATGAGTGGGACAAAATTCCTCCAGGACGCTGTAAAAGCCTCATTGCACGTTATCGCAAACGCTTGGTTGCAGTTGTTGCTGCTAAGGGTGGCCCCACCAGTTATTAGGTTTAGGGGGCAATCACTTTTTCACACAGGGCCATGATGGTTTGGATTTTTTTTCACATTTAATAATAAACACCTTCATTTACAAATTGCATTTTGTGTTTACTTGTGTTGTCCTTGACTATTGTTTAAATTGGTTTGATGTTCCGAAACACTTAAGTGTGACAAACATGCAAAGGAACAGGAAATGAGGAAGGGGGCAAACACTTTTTCACACCACTGTACAAAAAATAGCAGCTAGACTCAAAACTGGTTTACTGAATCAGAACAGGTAGCGATTGTGATTGGTTGTTAGAGGTTACAGTGTATCATTACCGCTTACTGACTGGTTACTAGAGGTTACAGAAAACATTATGGCTCACTGGTTAGTTTCTAGATGTTACAGAACATGATTTCTGCTTGTTGATTGGTTGCTAGAGGTTACTGCACATCATTACTGCTCACTGACTGGTTGCTAGAGGTTACAGCACACATTACGGCTCACTGGTTAGTTGCTAGAGGTTACAGAACATTATTTCTGCTTGTTGATTGGTTGCTAGAGATTACTGCACATCATTACTGCACACTGATTGGTTGTTAGAGGTTACGACACATCATCTCTCACTGCCTATGTGCAGCTTTTCTGTTTAGTAAAAGCATTAATACAGTACAGAGGCCTACCCTTTCTTGGCTTGCACTCCAAAGAACCTTTAATAGACACCAAGCAAAACAGTTAGTGATGCCATCATGTCAGTCAAATTATTCAAAGAGGACAAGGACCCCATACATTGCACAATCGACCTGAGGATATCTAGAAAACAAATTTAAAAAAAAAAGAATAAAAAAATACTACTGAGACAGGAAGGCATTAATTTGGAGGGGGGTTAGAGAATCCAGAGTTTGACTTTAAAGCTACAAGAGATGATAGGATTTTGGTGTTTTGCTATTGAGTAGAATGTCTCACCTAGGGGGTTTTGCTAAAAGCATTGGGTAAGGCTGGTTGTTTTCATGACTGGAGTGTCTCTTTAAGGCAAGAGAGGCATTAAGATCAATGCAAAATTAATCAAATCCACAGTGCCAGGTTTCTCAGCCGTACCAGTATGAAAACACCAGAGGAGAGAGTAATCAGTTAACGCATGCTGAAGCCGACATGAAAAGTATAGGACCTTGCCCGAGGGAACTCGAGACTTGTATTCTGTTCCCATCACACTCATATCACTCGCAACAAGAAACAAATATGCTTGAATTTTAAGTCAATCCGTAGTTTAAGTAAACAATATGCCACTTAGAGACTGTCATTAAAACCAAAATGGATCATAAATATTCCAATAACAGTTTAAGCAATGAAACACACTGTGTCAAACAGATGAAAGGTATTGGTTACATATTATAGCGTCTAATGCATGCGAGTGCGAGCGCATTATGTGCAGGAAAAAAAAAAACTCGGCATCTGACAGCGGCACACTGAAGGCTGAGAAACATGAATCAGTCTGACAGACAACTTTAAGTAAATGATAGCAATACCTTCCTTTGTAAGAAATACACAAAGAACAATCTTTTATTATTCTGTAACAATGCTTTCCAAAAAATATCCCATCTTTAAAAGGATAACTCCACCTTTTCCATATACGTTATTTAACACATTTGATATTGCAAGGGCAGTAAATGAAATTCTCTATGTAGTGTTATAGTGTTAGTTCACCTTTTCAGAAAAAAATTTAAAAGTGAACCAACACCCTACACTAGTCCTCAAAATTTCCACTCACCTGCTCGCATTTGGCGAGTGGAAATAAGCCGTTGGGCGAGTGTGGACAAGGACGACATTAATGAGTGCAGCCACACACTTTGCAGGCTGCTTACTGTATAGCCAGTGCCCCCGCCCCCCCATGCCCAGCACAGACTCGCAGAGCGGGCATTTCAATGAGTACCACCTGGGGCCGCCCCTCTCCATTTCACTCCTGCATGCTTTCTCTGCAGTCTACGGCAAGGCAGTCACAAGTGGGAGGGCTTAAACCCTCTCATTCTGCACTCCCTCAGTGTCCACCCGCCCTCAGTGTGCACCAACGTCAGACCCACGGCTGCTACACACCAGGAGAATGGTAATGACAGTGTGCTGGAGGTGGATTGGAAGCAGTACATGTGCTGCACGGGGGGTTGGAGGCATTGGCATGATGGGTGGTGAAACAAGGTGTGCTGGGAAGAAGGGGGGGTTATTAAAAGCATAGATGTTCTGGATTGGGGAGGGGGGCAATTGGAAGCATTCGCATGATCGAATGGGGGGGGGATTGGAACTGGAGGCAAAGGGAAAAAAGATTGGGGGAAGGGGGGTGGAATTGGAGGCATAGTTATGATGGATTGGGAGGGGGGGGTGGGGTGGAATTGGAGTCATAGGTAGGATGGATGGGGGGGAGGGGGTGGAATTGGAGGCATAGTTATGATGGATGGGGGGGGGGTGGAATTGGAGGCACAGGTATGATGGATGGGGGGGAGGGGGTGGAATTGGAGGCATAGATATGGATATGATGGATTGGGGAGGAGTGGGTGGAATTGGAGGCATAGGTATGATGGTTTGGGGGAAGAGGGTGGAATTGGAGGCATAGGTATGATGGATTGGGGGGGAATGGGGGGAATTGGAGGCATAGGTATGATGGATTGGGGGGGGGGTGGATTTGGAGGCACAGGTATGATGGATGGGGGGGGGGGTGAATTGGAGGCATAGATATGGATATGATGTAATGGGGAGGAGTGGGGTGGAATTGGAGGCATAGGTATGATGGATTGGGGAGGAGTGCGTTGAAATTGGAGGCATAGCTATGATGGATTGGGGGGAGTGGAGTGGAATTGGAGGCACAGTTATGATGGATTGGGGGGGGGGGGATTTTAGGCATAGGTAAGATAGATGGGGGTGTGGAACTGGAGGCATAGGTATGATGGATTGGGGGGCGAGGGGTGGAATTGGAGGCATAGGTATGACAGATTGGGGGGGAGTGTAGAATTTGAGGCATTGGTATGATGGACTGGGGGGGAAGGGGGTGGAATTGGAGGCATAGGTATGATAGATTGCAGGGAGGGGGTGGAATTGGAGGCATAGGTATGATAGATTGCAGGGAGGGGGTGGAATTGGAGGCATAGGTATGATAGATTGCGGGTAGAGGGGGGTGGACTTGGCTATTGATGTAAAGCACTTATTTTCCTTTTTTGTTTTCATTGCCTTACACTACAGTATGTTAATATTGTTAAAGTTATTGTTATTAATATTTATTTCTATAACTTAATTTTGCATAAAACATTTAACATGAGATAATTAACGAGGGCGTGTTTAGGAGCGGGGTAGGGTAGGGGTTGGGTTGGGTGGGGCAATTGGTGGCGAGTAACTCTTAATGCCTGGCTAGTAGCTCAGGACTTGAAATTTGAGCCCTTCCCTATACCCTTCCCACCCCAGCCCCAGGTCCCTCCATGAGTGATGAGCTGTCAGAGCCCACGCAGCTGGCCTAGCAGTCCAGGGATTATAAATCCCTATTCTTCTCTATGTAGTGTTTCCAGAGCGGATCAAAGCGATGATCTGTTCTGGTGCTCACCAATCAGAATCCTCTGAACCATCTCCGGAAGCCATGTACGAAGAAGAGAGAGAACAGCGGGGATTTTAAATCCCTGGACCAGCAGCCCATGCATGGGCACTGACAGCTCATCACTCACAGAGGTAACTTTTTTTTCTTTTTTTATTTGTATGCAGCTCTACAAAACAACAAAAAGAGGGTGCACCAGCCTAGTGCATTACCATAACACACTGTTTACTGATAAATAAAATCAAATGTTATACTCACAAACAATATAATTAAACAAGCATATCAAGGAACCAAGGGGCAACTGTCTCCAGTGCAGCATCGCATGCCCCTATACCACAGGAAGACACCTTGGTGTCCAATAAGGCTTATACATTTCGAGGGGCAACCCCTCTTCTTCATGGCCCAACAGCTACCAGAGTGTTATGGAATGATGGAATTGTTCTAGAATAAAAATGAAGCTCTTACAGAGCTTCTCCATATTGGAAAGTCAACACAATATCCAAACAATGAATAATCTTGTATTTCAGAACAACTTTTTCAGCTTTCAGATAATCAAACATCACATACAGTATGTACCACCACCTTACGCTGCACAAAGCTGCTCCCCTGTCACATCGTCTTCATCCAGGAGCTCATCCATATATACTCATACTCTTCATTCCTTACCCCTGCCCTTGAAGTTCCTTGTATCTATGACCTTCATTTCCATACCAACACCGTCCTCTGAGAGAATCAGCATTCACTAAATACACTGACCTCTCCAAAATGATGTCTGTAGCCCATAGAGGCAGATAGGTTCAGTTCACTGATTAACATTCTCCATCAAGTGCTGAATACTACCGTATACTGGGGGCTTATTCCACCACAAGGCTGCCCTGCCCAGAAAACCTGAGCCTTCCAAAACAAAAAAAAATAAGGATATCTAGCACAACGTAGATACCCAGTATATACTACTGCCAAAAGTATTGGGATGCCTGCCTTTACACGCACATGAACGTTAATGGCATTCCCGTCTTAGTCCGTAGGGTTCAATATTGGGTTGGCCCGCCCTTTGCAGCTATAACAGCTTCAACTCTTCTGGGAAGGCCGTGCACAAGGTTTAGGAGTGTGTCTATGGGAATGTTTGACCATTCTTCCAGAAGTGTAATTGTGAGGTCAGGCCCTGATGTTGGGCGAGAAGGTCTGGCTCGCAATCTCCGCTCTCATTCATCCCAAAGGTGTTCTATGGGGTTGAGGTCAGGATTCTGTGCAGGCCAGTCAAGTTCCTCCACCCCAAACTCACTCATCAACACTATATTGCCAAATGTCTTGGGCCACCCCTCTAAATTATTTGGTGGAGGGGGGATTATGGTGTGGGGTTGTTTTTCAGGGGTTGGGTTTGGCCCCTTAGTTCAAGACATTTTGGACAATTTCATGAATGCACGAAACTAATGCGCTCCACCTGGCTAATATTAAATGTGTGAAAAAAATACCTAAGAAAAATATATATATATATGTGAGCCTAAAAAATATCCAAATACGTGTACATATGTAGGAAGCCGCCAGCAAAAAATAGTGATCTCAACACCAAAAGAAATATAAAAATATAAAAAATATAAAAAATGCGGCGCTACCTAAAATAAAATACAATACTCAAACACATGTAGTGCAACAGTGAATTCACCTCACTAAAAGTGATAAATGTGCAATATTCAACCGTGAATATTATAGTATCCAATAAAATAAAGTGTATAAATCTTCAAAACATCATGCATGAAATATTAACAAAAAATGTAAAAATTGCTGAATAAATACTCTTATGAAAACAGTCCAAGAAATGACGAATAATAAATAAAAAGTGCTTCTCTAATGAAGTCCATGCAATTAAACAGTGAGCATGTATCACAGTTCATGCAAAATTAGTAAAGTGTTCTCCAAATCCGTGACTGTCCACCGATCAACTTCAGTGCCCAATTTCAGTGCCACAACTCCGTGCACCCACTGTTTCCCCCAGCCTCTCACCTCAGAAATCAAATATATAAGCACTGCAACAAAACCGATATTCGCTCGTCCTTAGCAGTCCAGCTTCAGCAGGATACCACTGTATATATAGGAATAGTGTTTCCCCAATGTCTTCAAACAGGTGAGATTATCATTCGTGGTACATAGGAAAGATAAGGGGAGGCTCTCATGGGTAGTAATCAATAGCAGCGTTTTAATAGATAAAATAAATCACTTACATTAAAGCAAATGACAGCAAACTTCGCAAGTACGAACGGAGCAGATGACAACAAACTACGCAAATACGAACGGAACTTCCGGTCTCGGCCTCGAACGGAAGTGATGAGTGCAACACCAAAAGCTCCCTCCCTGACGCGTTGTGTCACGACCTCGTGACTTTTTCAAAGGGTAAAGGGGGAATGGTGTTGACGGAGCTTATATGCATGGACTTGATTAGAGAAGCACTTTTTATTTATTATTCGTCATTTCTTGGACTGTTTTCATAAGAGTATTTATTCAGCAATTTTCAAATTTTTTGTTAATATTTCATGCATGATGTTTTGAAGATTTATACACTTTATTTTATTGGATACTATAATATTCACGGTTGAATATTGCACATTTATCACTTTTAGTGAGGTGAATTCACTGTTGCACTACATGTGTTTGAGTATTGTATTTTATTTTAGGTAGCGCCGCATTTTTTATATTTTTATATTGGACAATTTCATGCTCCCAACTTTGTGGGAACAGTTTGGGGATGGCCCCTTCCTGTTCCAACATGATTGCGCACCAGTGCACAAAGCAAAGTCCATAAAGACATGGATGAGCAAGTTTGGAGTGGAGGAACTTGACTGACCTTCACAGAGTCCTGACCTCAACCGGATAGAACACCTTTGGGAAGAATCAGGATGGAGACTGCAAACCAGGCCTTCTTGTCCAACATCAGTGCCTGACTTCACAAATGCACTTCTGGGAGAATGGTCAAAAAACCTTGTGCACAGCCTTCCCAGAAGAGTCGAAGCTGTTATAGCTGCAAAGGGTGGGCCAACTCAATATTGAACCCTACGGACTGGGATGCCATTAAAGTTCATGTGCGTGTAAAGGCAGGTGTCCCAAAGCATTTGGAAATATAGTGTATTTTTAGAGAAAAACTGAAGAACTCAACTAAATTTTTGCTCAGAAATAGGCCCAGTCCTGCTACTGTCCACCATAGTCAACAAACACAACCATTGGGCAAAGATTATACTTTTTTTAAATAAAGCACATAAAATAATGTATGAAAATGTCAGGCCTACCAGTGGTGATGATTCCTCCTTTGCTGTGATTGAGAAGTAGTCAGTACCTAAAAAAAAGAGTAAAAAGAAAATCACCTGCATATACAGTATGTTGAATTACATTTTCAGGCTTATTCAATGAAATTGCAAACCACAAAGTGCAGAACCCATAACAGCCAATTAAATCCAACAGACATGATACTGTTCTGAATTTAGAAAAAAATTATCTGTTTATTTTATTGGCTGGTTTGTGTTTCTGCCCTGAATATAGCTAAATGCTGTACATTAAAGCTCACCTCCAGGTATATGTACAGATAAAATACATGGATTAAATGGTTAAACCTAATCCCATCCCCATTGTAAGCCTATTCTAACTACCATGTAAAGGAAAGATGCCTATACTCAGCAGCTCCCCTCTCAATGTGGCGCCCAGGGGCAGATGTGGCCCCCCCCCCAGGTTCAGCCCTATTTACAGGCACAGAAGTGCTGCCCTGGTCAGGAACAGAAGGGGGAGAGAGAACACAGTCCTCACCGCTTCATGCTTTTTCCGCCTCACTCCCAGCGCTGAGATGACAAGGGAAGTGATACCGCTGTCACTACTCCTGTTAGCAGCACCCCTCTCAATGCAGCTCCTGGGCAGAAGCCCCCCTCTAGCTTCAGCCCTGTCTGCAGGCACAGAAGTGCTGCCATGGTGGGAGTAGGAAGGGGAGAGAGAACACAGCCCTCCCCGCCTCTGGTTCTCCCCTCCTTGCTCCCAGTGCTGGGCTGACAGAAGAAGTGATACCGTTGTCACTACTCCTGTCAGCAGTGTTCCTCTCAAAGCAGATGCCCCCCCCCCCCTTCCCACCTAGTTTCAGCCCTGCCTATACTTACCTATTCTGAGGGTTCTCTGATCCGGTCACATGATGGGCTCCCAGCTCCAGCTTCAGTGTAGACGAGGGACAGCTGACAATGGATGTCCTATGGTAAGCCTTTGGGTGACGTCACCGCCCAGGCTTTGTAGCTGCTGTCAGTAATCTCTTCCCTACACTGAAGCCGGCCACTGGAGAGATCATGTGACTGGACCGGAAAGCCCTCAGCACAGGTAAGTATAGACTTCCTTCCTTTACAGGATAGGTAGAATAGGCTTAGAATGGGGGTGGGAGCAGGTTTAGGCTTAAGCCCCGTACACACTATCAGATTGTCTGCTGAGTTTTTCCTTCAGATTTACCAAAACCATGTAGTAGAAGGGCCTGCCTGATTGCATACACATTGAAACTCCTAAGGTTTGACCTCATATTATATGGTTTTGGTAAATCTGAAGGAAAAACTCAGCAGACAATCTGATAGTGTGTACGGGGCTTTAGTTAACGTCGTTTGACTATACTTCTTCTTTAAAGTGGTTGTAAACCCTTACAAACCACTTTGACCTACAGGTAAGCCTAGAGTAAGGCTTACCTGTGGGTCCAAGAAATATCTCCTAAACCTACACGGTTTAGGAGATATTTGCCGAAAGACAGGCACCGCTGTCTACGTAGACAGCGGCGCGCAGCCGCACTGAGCGTGCCGCTGTCAACGGCGATATGCCATGAGTGGCGGCTCCCGTGCGCATGCGCGGGAGTGACATCATCGTGGCTTTGTCGAATGACAGCGGCGGAGCAGCAAGACCCACCGAGAAGATGGAGGCTCCGGACTACAGGGGACAGCGGTGACTTTGCTGGCTCCTGTGTCAGGTAAGTGACACATAATGGACTACTATGCGATGCATAGTAGTCCATTATGCTTTACCTTTGCAGGGAATCAAAGAGGAAGTAAACCCATCAGGGTTTACTTCCTCTTTAAGATTTATACATAGCTGCCAGACAGCATAACCAACCTAGAAAATTAACAAAACTTGCCTCTTCCGCTGTAAAGTAACACAACTAGGAGTTGTACCTTCCCCAAGCCTGACTAGTATTGGGGCAACAGCTATTAAAAGAGTTCCACTGGTTGTTAAGTTTAGCTAAAAAGGATAGCTGCTGATTTTTATTAAACACACACTCACCTGTCCCACGATCCAGTGATGCTGCCGCCCGATGCCTCGATCCTCTCCCTGGCCTTACTGCGGCGCCAGCATTGTAATGCTGAGTACACACAATCGCACATTCCGACAACAAAATCCATGTTTTTTTTCCGACAGATGTCGCAGAACGCAGCGACGTACAACATGTACGACGAGCTGAGAAAAATGAAGTTCAATAGCCAGTGCAGCTCTTCTGCTTGATTCTGAGCATGCGTGGAACTTTGTGCATCGAAATTGTGTACACACGATCAGATTTTGTTGTCGCAAAATTTGAGATCCAGATCTCAAATTTTGTTTGTCAGAAATTCTGACGGAAAATGTCCTATGGAGCCTACACACGGTCGGAATTTTTGACAAGCTCCCATCGAACATTTCCCATCGGAAAATGTACCGTGTGTACTCGGCATAAGAGTGGGTGACAGCTTGAGGCTTCACAGCCGGGCGTGCACTACGCTTGCGCTTGTCGTGCTGCGCTCTGTCAGTGGCCAGGCAATTTCAGGGAGGGAGGGTTCACCTAGGGGGAAAAGAGGCGTCGCCTAGGCAGCCAGAAGGCGGAAGGAGGAGTACCTCCCAAAAACCAGGTAGCCACTCCCCCCACCCCCAAAAAAAATGAAATGCCAATTGTGGCATGTCAGGGGGGCGAGGAGTACTTAAAGCAGAAGTTCCACTTTTGGGTGGAACTCCGCTTTAAATAGAACAACACATACAGAAGGCCAACGCGTTTCGTCTGTTAGACCTTAGGCAGGGCTAAGGCCTAACGGGCGAAACGCATTTACCTTCTGTGTGTATTTACTTGCTTTGTTCTACCTAATTCTGCCAAGGTGCCGGCATTTCTTTATGATTCAGATTCTACAGGGCTTACAGCGGCCGATAGTTTGAGCACTAGTGAACACACCCAACATGATTAGAGAGAGGAGGTAGCAGCACTGTGTGTCTTGCTTTCAGCACAATCAATTGGCTCCGTGTGTGGCTTCTCCTCTCCCAGTCTAGGCTCTGCTCTACCGGGATTACAAGTGTCTTATACCAAGGTAAAGTCAAGGTAAATTGACTGTATTAATGAATAAAGAGCTGTGTTATTTTGGGCCTTTTACATCTGCCTGGAGTTCAGCTTTGCTTTAAACAGGCATCCTCTTAAAATCCTTTGCACTTGTACTGCTTCGCCCCATCTAGAGGCAGCACTTATAATACACATCACACCCAGTCTCTACACTAAGCTTTGACATAGAAACAATTGCCGTGCGCTCTTCGTACTTGTAGATCTTTTTTTTTTTCCGCTAAAACAACGCAGTGTCACCGCTGTCTGCACAATTTTTAAGTCTACTGTGCAGCCAAAGAGAAAGCTAAACTTTCAAGTTTAAATTTCAAGATATTAGGGAGAAAGGCAATACAGCATTCCCCACCTGACAGGAATTTACAAGGAACATAATTTCACCAGCTGCCGTACTTTGATTTACTTGAAAAGAAAACCAGTGTTGAAAGAATATAGAAAGTGCTAATGGCATAATGAGCATTAGAGTAAAGCTAGATTTCTAACGCACAAATAAATAAACACTTCAATGGCTTGTAAATGCCCCGGGGCGGATTGAACATCTGAGAACTGAGACCAGCTGGGAGGACATTAAACATTTAATTTGCATGTGTGGCTGCGAGAGATTTAACAACATATTATGACATCATTGATATTACAATAGGATTCTCTGTGTTCCAGCGCGTATCAAGTATATGGCTTGACTGTATATCTCACTATACTTCTTTTACACTCTTTATACAGTAACCCATCACCAGACAATAACATAATAATGGTTGTCAGACTAATAGACATATTTTTATGTCGAACATTGTACATTTTTAACAAAAAAGCTGTACATTTAGTTGAACATTGTCTCCACTCATTGAACGATTCAACGCCTTTATTTCTGCATTTATTTATACTTAATCTTGGTACATACCCCCTTTTTTAGCTGTCTTTAGTCCAGTCACATGACATCACTGGTCCTCAGGTAAGCCTGCCATTTCTATCCTCCACACTCCTCATATACTCAGGTGCTAGCCCAGTTCGTCTGACAGTAAAAGATCTAAAATGCTGCACTCCAAAAAATATCCAGCTTTATTGAGACTGTAAAAGCACACAAATACAGTGACATTGTGGGGACTGAGAGAGAAGTCAACGAGTTTTGCGTTCTATGATGTCACGAGTAAGTGCTGAGATGTGCAAAACACGTTGACTTCTCCCTGTACCGAGAGTCAACAGGTTTTGCACTCATCTCAGACCCATGATGCCTCGAGTAAGCACTGAGCTAGTGTGAAGCCCACCGTCTCTGGGGAACAGGGAGAAGTCAACATGTTTCGCACATCTCAGCGCTTACCCGTGACATCATGGAATGCAAAACTCATTGACTTCTCTCTAAGTCCCCACGGTGTCACAGTGCTGTATTGAGTGCTTTTACAATTTCAATAAAGCTGGATGCTGCAGCCACCCAAAATTTTTCCTCTTGTTCTTCTCCAGTCCAAAGCAGGCCACTTCTGAATGCTATAAAGAGGGGCACCATGTAATAACATGGCGCCTCTCTCTCTAGAATTTTCCTGTGGGCCCAGGCCGGAGTGATAGTAGGGGTAGGTCTCTGACAATGTTGGGTTCCAGGAAATGGGTAAGCTTTTGTATTCTCACAGTGGGGATGCCTCCACTGGGAGAATACACTGCAGCCATGGATCGATGAAGGTTTTTACAGTCGGACCATTTGACAAACGCCAATCTAATGCTGTGTACACACGACCGGACTTTTCGGCAGCAAAGGTTTGACAGAACGAATCCGCAAGGACAATTTGATCATGTGTGGGCTTCATCGGACCTTTGCTGTCTAAAAATCAGACGAACTTTAGATTTAGAACATGTTTCAAATCTTTCCGACGGACTGGAGTCTGATCGAAAAATATGTTTGTTTGTATGCTAGTCCGACGGACGAAAACCGACACTACAAATCTGTCGGACTTTTGTGTGATGGAGACTGGTGTGATTGTGTGTGGCCAAGTCCGTTCGTTCAGAAAGTCCGTCGGAAGTCCGCCGAAAGTCCGTTGGATCTAGTCTGCTGGAAAGTCTGGTCATGTGTATACGGCATTAACAATCGGCTTTTGACAAACACAAACACATTTTGGCCAGTCTATGCTGCACCGGTCAAATTTTGATCCATGTGTACCCAGCTTTAACAACTGACCACATTTTTGCCTTCAGTAAGGCTACAAATGGCTCTGACTCCCAAACTGGTAAAATAATTTAAAAAAGTGGGCATAATGACTGGTAAGGCATCTGTTGTATCCCCCTGCTGCGATATTGAATTACCAGCTCATCATTTTATTGATGGCTATATCTAAGCTGTATAGAATCTGAAGATATTTAGTCGGTGCCTTAGGGCCATGCCGCACTAAGGAACCTATAGCTGGTGGTCACGTGCTCCCTCTCTCCCTGATAAGGTAGCAGAGACTGTGCAACTCTTCGCCTTTTATGTTGCTGGCAGGTTGTACCAGAAATGGGTGTCATCACCCGTACTAGCATTTCATTTGGTACAGAACCTAGGAAACCTTTATGTCTCTCTTTAAGTCACATGCATACTGAGCATTTTGGGTTTTGAATTTCTTGGGGGGCATTCGAGGATAACAAATGTACATTCAGGCGTCTCAAGGTGTTTACTATTATAATGTATCTAAAGCCAACCCTTTTTGTTTTTTTATTTTGAATTGAGTAGGGAATAGATAAAATCAGGAAATGAGATCCCTCCATAATGAAGTAAATTCCAAATACTTACCCCATGTAACATATTTTTTTTTTTTTTTGTTTGTTTTAATCCCAACCTTTAGAATCACTTAAAACTAAATATATGATAAAAACAGCAGAACTTACCTTCAATAAAAAGCAATGAGGGGGATTTATCAAAAGTGGCACATCCAGAATCTGGAATAGTTGTGCATAGCAACCAGCTTATAGCTTACATTTTCAAAATGTAACTGAACAGACTGAAGATGTTACCTGCTTTGTTGCCATACAAAGCTGCTCCAGATTCTGTCTGCTCGTTTTGATAAATTCCTCCCATGTCTCAAAACCATCAGTAGATCCACAGATAGGTAGTAGAAGGTATGTTCCATATTCCTGTTGACTTATTCATGGTCTCACAGTCACCTAACTATACAAAAGACCAGTAGAGAGCAGTGGCGGTGCGTTCATAAGGGCGCACGGGCGCAACCCTCTCTCTCCTGCCACCCCCTCTAGCACCAATAGATAGATTAATTAATTGCATGAATCTATCTATGGCCGCCGCTGCCACCCCCTATTCAGGCACCCACCGATACACCCTTCATGTGCTGTTTTTTGTCTACAAAATACTTTTAATGTTAACAAATGAAACACTGAAAACCAGCCTACCTATATGAGCTCCTCCTTTTTTTGCACCCCTGAAGAAGGACTGCACTTTAACATGAAATGCGTTGGTGTAAGGAGGTTTTACTATGAAAACACTTTGTTATGGCGGTATCAACTTACTGCGGTCCGTTAATCAATGTTTCAAATCTTTGTATTTTTAATCATGTTTGATCTTTAATAAAATCTATTGTTATATTTTTGTGACAGATTTTTACTTAGTTTCTCTAGTTGCCTATAAAGTCCACCAAGGGGAATCCTTCCATTTTTTCCCTATTCAGGCACCCGGCCCCTTTTCAGGGCATATGAATTAGACAGGCAGGGGTTGGTTTTGAAACACCTGATTAGAGTCATAGGCTCTATTAGGGTTCAAAGAAGGTGACCTGCTAGCGCCATGCTGGGCGCTCGCAGGTCACTCAGCTGTGTTAGAAAAGCAAATGAATATTCGCTTTCCTAACACTAAACCGCCTCTCTGCCAATCAGGTGCTCGGATCTGTTACCCGTCACCTGATTGGCTTTGTGATTGGACACCAGGCGTCCAATCATAGCAGAGGTTGGGAAGAGAGGACGGGAGAAGACATTGAGGAGCTGTCCCACCGAGACAGAGTAACTGCAGACTGGTGGGCCGGGCACACTGGCAGTATTTGATATGGCACAGTGGCTGCTTTTGATGGGCACAGTTGCTGCACTTGATGGCCCTGTGGCTGCGTTTGATGGCACAGTGGCGGCAATTGATGGGCACAATGGCTGCGATTGATGGCACAATGGCTGCAATTTATGGCACAGTGAGGCTGCAATTGATGGGGGTTTTTTTCAGAGTTTTTGTTTGTTTGCTTCCCCCAAAAAATTTTGAGCACCAGCAGCCACTGGTAGAGAGGCTTGGAGTTGGGCCATGCTTTAACTTGTTACTTCCAGTAAAGATAACCTCAGCTTAAGCATTTTGCCATCATATTCTGGGTCTGATATGCTTAGGCTTGTGACAGGTTTGCTATAAGTGTTAGTGTCAGTTTTATGCACGCAGTAAATTGAAAGGTTTACTTTAAAACATCAATTTTTTTTTTGTGCAACAAAAAGGTGTTGTACATACTTGTGATTCCCCTCCCCAGCAACCTAGCGTGTCTATTATGCCATCCATACAGCCGACTCCTGGAAATCATTTGATATGCCTGTGGAAGCCCTTTGCCCAGCTGCTCATTAGATCTGCATTAGTCTATAAGCTCCGGCAGCAGAATGGCTAGTTCAGGTTGCTCTTTTGATGTACTTGAAAGGTTGGTGAATTTATGGCAGGATAATGCAGAGTGCAGCGCCTGTTTATGAGTTGATCATTTGTCGCAAACCCCCTCGAAGTGGCGTGCGGTTACCTTGTGATCAGGAGTCACCCTTTCGCTACAATGCCGAACATAGGAAAGTTAAAAGCATTAATAAAACTATGACTTATAAATGACTTCATCTTAGTCACCTTTTTTTTTTTTTTAAAAAAGGGGTTAGGAAGGCCAGAGTAAATTTATTTTTTAAGTGGTCTCGGGGATTTGATAGGGTCAAGTTTGAAACATTACACTCTGTAAATCATCTCATGCGTGTCTGATTGATGTTGCAGCATCGCAACATCACCAAATATTGATTTCTTGTTTAATTTGGGGCTTTTTTTTTTTCGTTGTTTGTGAGTTAAGGAGAAAGAAAAAGAAAAATGTCTGACTAGGGGAAGTAAATGTTCAATTACATCAATTTAATTGCAATTCCTCTTTTCCAAGTACAATGGAAGGGTTTGATTTATGTAGCTGATGGTGTATGCATACATTTTACAACTATTTATTAATTCATTAATAATTCTGTTTTAATCTGGAGCAGAATTGATTCTAATTGGGAGAAGAGCATATCGTACACACATTATATAGGTCATTTGTAGATAGATAGATAGACAGGAGACAGATATATACAGGGCTTTTTTTCCGCTGGAACGCGGGGGAGCGCAGTTCCAGCACCTTCAGCTCTGAATGTATGTAATGGTAAAGTATACTGGGGTGTGCTGAAGGGTCCGTTGATGCTGGCTACAAGGGGTCTATTGTTCCTGGAGGAGATCTATTTTTTTCATGGGGGTCTATTGTTGCAAGTGGGGGATGACTTATTTTGCTGGGGGGTCAGTTGTTGCTGGAATAGATCCACTGTTGAGGGAGGGGGGGTCTAATTTTGCTGGCAGCTGGGAGATCTACTGTTCCTGGAGGAGATCTGTTTTTTCATGGTGGTCTATTGTTGCAGGTGGGGCATCTATTGTTTCTGGGGGGAGGGCTGGCTTATTTTGCTGGGGGGTCAATTGTTGCTGGAAGAGAGCCACTGTTGAGGGAGGGAGGGTCTATTGTTGCTGGCTGCTGGGCGATATATTATTGCCGGGGGCATTAATTTGTGCGGGGAAGTCTATAGTTGCTCTGTAGGTCTATTGTTGCTGGTGGGGGATCTATTAGTGCCGTTTGGGCTTATGTTACTTGGGGTCAATTTTGCTGGAAGGGATCTACTTTTGAGGGAGGGGTCTGCTGTTGCTGGCTGCGGAAGAGTCTATTGATGTTGGGTTGGCTACTGGAAAATCTGTTGTTGCTGCTGGGCTCCATTGTTGCTGGGGGAATCTGTTGTTGCTGGGGAGAGTCTATTGCTGCCTGCTGTGGGGGGATCTACTTCATTGCTTTTTTTTTGTTGTTCTTATTAACAAATTCCATATGAATTAGTTATCACCACAAAATGATACTTGGTTCTGCATTCTTTAAAATTAGCGGGGTACTGGGAGGTGGGTAGGGGGTGGAACAAAAGGGAGGGTGCTCAGGGGTGGGTAGGGGGTGGGACAAAAGGGAGGGTGCTCAGAGTTGGGTAGGGGTTGGCACAAAAGTAAGGGTGCTCAGAGGTGAGTAGGGGGCAGAGACAAGAAGTGACTCAGAAGGGGAGAGTTCCTGCAACTATTCTTTAAAGCGGGAGTCCACCGGGACTCCGCGTTTTTTTTTTTTTTTTTTAAAAGCCAGCAGCTACAAATACTGCAGCTGCTGACTTTTAAATAGTGACACTTACCTGTCCAGCGCGCCCGCGATGTCGGCACCCGAAGCCGATCGCTCGCTCGGCTGCCGGGTCCCGCCGCCATCTTGGGTATGGGAATCAGGAAATGGAGCCTTTCGGCTTCATTTCCCGGTTCCCTACTGCGCATGCGCGAGCCGCGCGGCGCAATCCGGACGGTCCCCGCTGCCTCTGGGAGCTGTGTGTTTCCCAGCAGGCAGCGGGGCACTTGCTGAAGGGGGCGGGCGCTTGCGGAACGGGGGCGTAACGTACGCCCCGTTCCGCAGAGAGCTAGCCCGGAAGTGGGTGCAGTTACCTGGATTATCCAGGTAACTGCACCCCCCTCCCCCCTGAAAGGTGCCGATTGTGGCGCCGGAGGGGGGGGGGATTCCGATGAGCGGAGGTCCATTTTAGGGTGGACCTCCGCTTTAAGAAAAAAAGCTCTGGATATATATACAGGATAGATAGATAGATAAATAGATAGATAGGTAGATAGATAGATAGATAGATAGATAGATAGATAGATAGATAGATAGATAGATAGATAGATAGATAGATAGATAGATAAATTATATGTACAGTACATACACAAAACATGGACATACACCAATCAAACATAACATTATGACTACTGACAGGTAAAGTGAATAACACTGATTATCTCATTACAGTGGCATCTGAAAGTGAGTGGGATATATTAGGCAGCAAGTGTCACTGAAGCTGATGTGTTGAAAGCAGAGAAAATGGAAGAGAGTAAGGATTTGAGCGAATTTGACAAGAGCCAAACTGTAATTGGTAGGCAACTGGGTCTGAGAAACTCCAAAACTGAAGCTCCTTTGGGATGTTGCTGCTCTGCAGTGGTCAGGACCAATTCAAACTGGTCCTAGGAAGGAAAACAGATGATGCGGTGACAACGTCATGGGTTGTCAAAGGCTCGTTGATGGAGGTGGGGACGGAAGGCTTATTGATGGAGGTGGAGAAAGAAGGCTCATTGATGGAGGTGGGTGGGGAGGGCTTATTGATGGAGGTGGGTGGGGAGGGAAGGCTCATTGATGGAGGTGGGGAGGGAAGGCTCATTGTTGGAGGTGGAGAAAGAAGGCTCATTGATGGAGGTGGGGAGGAAAGGTTTATTTATGGAGGTGGGGAGGGAAGGGTCATTTATGGAGGTGGGGAGGGAAGGCTCATTAATGGAGGTGGGGAGGGAAGGCTTATTGATGGAGGTGGGGAGGGTAGGCTCATTGATGGAGGTGGGGAGGGTAGGCTCATTGATGGAGGTGGAGAAAGAAGGCTCATTGATGGAGGTGGGGAGGGAAGGCTCATTGATGGAGGTGGGGAGGGAAGGCTCATTTATGGAGGTGGGGAGGGAAGGCTCATTTATGGAGGTGGGGAGGGAAGGCTCATTAATGGAGGTGGGGAGGGAAGGCTTATTGATGGAGGTGGGGAGGAAAGGCTCATTGATGGAGGTGGAAAAAGAAGGCTTATTGATGGAGATGGGGAGGGAAGGCTCATTGATGGAGATGGGGAGGGAAGGCTTATTGACAGAGGTGGGGAGGGAAGGCCTACTGGTGGATGTGTGGAGGGAAGGCTCATTGATGGTGGTGGGGAGTGAAGGTTGGCCCATGTAGTGTAATCCAATAGAAGAGCTACTGTAACTCTAATTGCTCAAAAAGTAAATATTGGTTCCCAATATAAATGTATCTGAACACACAGAGCATCGCAGTTTGCTGTGTATGGGGCTGTGTAGCTGCAGACCGGTCAGGGTGCAATTACTGACCCATGACCACATCCAAAACTGCCTACAATGGGCAGGTTAGCATTAGAACTGGACTACAGAGCTATGGAAGAAGGTGACCTGGTCTGATGAATTCAAGAGTAGTTTGAGGAACACAACAACATGTTCAAAGTGTTGACTTGGCCGTCAAATTCACTAGATCTCAATCCAGGATCTGCGGGATCTGCTAGACAAAAATTCAAGTCCATGGAGGCCCTACTTCCCAACTTACATGATTTAAAGGATCTGCTACTGGCAACTTGCTTCCAGATACCACAGCATACCTTCAGAGATATAAGTCCATGCCTCAATAGGGGTGATCATAATGTTATGGCTGACAGGAGTATATTTAGGATATTGTAACAACTGGGAATGTGCAGCTTAAAATAATGGGGAAGAGAAACAATCTTTGCTTCCCTAAAGACTTGAGTACTGATGGTGGAGTTTGCTCCTTTGTCCTTACATCAAATACAGTCCATGCACATCTTGAGAAATGGGCTACCATGGCAGGCCCACATTGTATAACTCTATAACTATCTTCTATTCTCTTAGAAAAGAAAACAATCTTGAAAATTGCTCAGAGCTAGATTCTACCACAGACATTAAACTTCCTTAAAATACTTGCTAAAGAACTAAAAGCCTTTTAACGAGCAAGTGAAAATTGCCTACACGAAGAGGATAAAAGAAGCATATTAAGATATCATTAAGTTAGGCAACTAGACTGTAAAGCTGCTCAGCTACAAGTCCTTCCTAACCGATCTAGATACATAGATACACGTCTCTTGGAAGGGTCACACGACCAGTTTTCAGAAATCAGGGACATAGGTTATTCATATTCAGGGACATAGGTTATTCATATGTCCAGTTATATCCATTCTGGCTAATAATTGGAATAGAAGACATTCCCTTCCTAATCAAGAAGCTTGAACTCCCGTTTATCTGGTTGGCCAGTGATGGAACCCTGAAATCCACCTCAGAGGAAGGGATTGAAGAGAGTAGAACTACAATGAACATAACCACCTTCCTTGGATCTAGTGGTTAGCCAAGATTAATGATCCTAAGAATAATGGATCTCCCTTGGATCTGCAATTAAAATCGAAATAAACTTTAATTGACTTTAATTATGCTGTACCAAACCGCTTGGGCCTGGAGTTCACAACTCCATTTTGATTTCTCAGGAAATCTTATCAACAGTGTGAAATAGTTCTTTATAAAAAACTTAATAAGACTTTCTGTACTAAAAGTAGTGGTTCCACATGAAGGGAAATTTGGATACCCTATGAAGTACCACTATATATTTATCTGCATGTACTTTTCATAAATTGTACTAGCTCCTTTGAGAAGGACCATCTATGGCAACAGAATTTCATTACACTTCAGAAAGACACTAATGCCGTGTACACACAACCAGACTTTTCAACGGACAGACAATCCGACGGACTTTGCAGCTGAGGTCCGCCAGACTTTCAAACGAACGGACTTGGCCACACACGAACACTCCAAAAGTCTGACGGATTCGAACATGATGACGTAGAATAAGGAAGTTCATAGCCAGTAGCCAATAGCACACAGACGACTGGATTTTTCGACCGGACTCGAGTCCATCGGAAAGATTTGAAACAAGTTTTATTTCTAGGTCCGCCGGACTTTTGGGAAGAAAAAGTCTGCTGGAGCCCACACACAATCAAATTGTCAGACGGATTCCAGCCCGCTGGACCAAGTCCATTGAAAAGTCCGGTCGTGTGTACGCGGCATTAGGTCTCATTCACACTTGCAATGACATTCCTTCCCCTTATATGCCTTTGTATGCATTCATAGGACATTTCTAAATGCATAGCAAGGTATCTAATGATTTTAAATTATATAACGCACACTGTGCATTTATCTCTATTTAGGGGCACAATAGTTTAGCTACTTTTAGAGAAAATATAATTCTGTGGGTCCAGGGGCAGAGTAAATACTCTGAAAACACAAGTACATTTAAACTTAAACTTAGGAAGCATATCTTTTTTTCATTCTTCTGAGATAACTTCTGCTTTGTTTAAATAAACCAAGCAGTTAGTGGGGCCATAAGTCACACTTAGAAGATGAACTTATATAAATCTGCCCCCCCGCTCTAACACAAGTGGGGCATTACCTGCTAACAAACTTGGATGTTATAAGCAGCCACTATTAAAACTGCATAAGCTGTGCTTCCCCCCTTTCTTAGTTATTCCTGATACCCTCCACAACCCTTTTTCCCCCTATTCCACCCTACTCCATGTCTCCCCCCCTGTACCCCCCCCCCCCCTTTTTACCAACGTGCCTATTTGATGATATCTTTGATACATTGCTATTACTTTGTTTCTTTTCTTTTTTATCTTGAAAATAATAAAAAATATATTCAACCCTAAATAAACCAAGCACATGTAGGCAGGTACAGTCTGTACTACTCGCTGTAGGTGGCACTTGACCAAAGTGGCAATACAGAAGGGGAAAGAAGTATTGGGGAACATAATCCCTCTATGATGTCCTATGAACAAGAGAAACCCTCCAAAATGCAGGACTATTAATTATAGACAATATGGACAAATGACCTCAAAAGCACAAATATATAAAAAAAAAATAGTTTTTTTTTTCCAATAAATTGTATACTTTTTTATATATTTGTGCCTTTGAGGTCATTTGTTTGTATTGTCTATAATAGTCCTGCATTTTGGAGGGTTTTCTCTTGCTCTATGTTCTCTGGGATGATGGCATTCTCACAGCTCCCCACCATATATTTCTATAATGTCCTAAGGTCACATGGGAGCAGCTGTCTGATTGGATGCTGGTCCCCTCATGGCCTCCACAGCTATCTTAAATGAGGGCAGAACTTAGTTAAGCCCCTGGTCCCCTGAATTGAGGTGCATTTTGCAGGTAGTTAGTGTAGGGAGAGGTTCCCTGTTGGTTAGTGACATAACTTAGTGTCAGTGAAAGGTTCCATGGGAGTAGGGAAAGTGCAGGAACTACATCTTCCTCTATAGATAAACTGCTGATTTGGGTTTGACCAGCTAGACCGCACTTCCAGCATCACTCTAACTTCAGGATCAATGTTGTGAGTTGCGAGTGGTTTAGGATGGCTGTGCTCTCCTGCCGAGCCTAGTTGTACCTTTTTTGAAACATTTACAATATACATTTAACCACAATCCACCTCTGTGTGTTCTCTGCCGCTACCACACCACGCTGCACCCTGCTCACACGTAGGAGGCTAGTGTGGATGTAGTCTACGGCATTCCTACAAATTCTATCTGTTCTTAGTACTAGCTAAATTGCTTAAATTAAATATTAACATAGAATATTAATATAGACCGTCTCCAACAGGTCATTCTGGCCCTTTCCATAAACATGTCTACTGCAAACATCAGAGGTCTTTTCTTGCCTTTCATGAACACACAAGGAGCTCTGATTGTCAAACTCTTTGACCAGGATCAGTGAAGGGACAGCTTTGAGCTATGCATTTTCTGGAACATGTTAGATCCACATCTAGTTGTTTTTTTTTTCTTCTTTATACACTGATTGTCATCGTATGCTCAGTCTGAACGGACCTGGTTTGTGATATCTTCTGATTCAAAAAAATCTAATAAAACAGTCAAAGAAGTAAAGAAATCACTGGCAGGGAGGGCCCAGACCTGGGTGACATTTCTTTTTTTCAACTTTCTTTTGTCTTTTAGGACTCTTTATTTTCCCCTGCTTGGACCTCTCTTTTAATTCTGGCCATTAAGATAGAGAGATTACACAAGGTTAGATTATACTAAAATAGATTGGTTGACACGTGTTACTTCAGTGTACAACTCATATAATACATATCAGATAATTTCCCCAAAAATAATTTCATCATTTCACGATCTGAAGACTCTTGATATTTTGGTAAGAACTTTTAATGTTGGTATACATTTGATCATTGTTGAGATTACTTTAGATGGTTTCAAACATCTTGTGATCTCTTACACATAAAACATGTCTTACACCCAATTATTTTTCTATTCTTGCTTTCCAATATGACAAAAATTTTAAGTACCTAGATAAAAAAAGAGTTTTTTTCATTGATGTCCATGTCTGTTGGTGAAAGTTCCGCTCACTTCCTGGTCCGGTGGCCACCTGCTTCAGCCATTTTGAATAATTATCTGCAAGAGCTTTCAAGACAGTAAGCGTAGAGCTTTCAAGGCAGATTTCAGAGCTGCAGAAATTCAGAGGATCAACATAAATGTAACAAACTGACAGCAATTTTTGCATTATTTCAGTCTTTGTTACAGTCTTACGTAATAGAGGTTCCTGCAATACACCAGTAAAAACTCTATCAAACACCTCTGCATTCTTCAAAAGACAGGATGAAATTTGAAGACAACGTATTTTCTGATCTTCTGTCAAGATTTGAGGCACCATCTTTGAGGAAATCTTCATAATTTCTAAATTTCTTCAATAGAATCCATTAGAATCGGCTGCACTATCTCCCTGTTCATGTTCAATTCTTCTCCCATCATTTGCACAATCAGTCTTCGATCTGAGCATATGAAGGTTTGCACTCTGTCCACATTTGTATCTGTCCTTTGTGTTTTTGCTGCCCACTTCTTGCATCATTGTGGACATCATCCTGTCCCTCCTTAAACCGCTTATGCCATGCAAAAACACTTGATTTCTTCATGGAATGTTCACCATAAGCCTATTTCAACAAAGCTAAAGTTTTACTCCAACTTTTGCCAATTTTCAAGCTAAATTTGATGTTAATCTAATCTTAATCGAATGATTCCTGTCACTCATTTTCCGGCAACAGCGCAAAAGGCACCCACATGTTATTTCCCTTTTACTCTGTAAAGACCGTGGTCACTGGTCTGCGACCAAGGCGTGTATAAGTTAGAACATGTCAGAACATGTTCGATTGCGAATGGTTGTGTGACTCACCACTATAGCGCTATGGAGCAAGCATTCCAGGTATTAATTTGTCACACCTCGTATAAAATGTATTTGCTTTAAAGTCATGTCCTAAAATGATACCTACCACCCCCATCCCCCTCGCAACTGTTTTTCTTCCTTTGAATCACTTCAGCCCCGGAAGGATTTGCCCCCTTCCTGACCAGACCATTTTTTGTGCTACGGCACTGCGTCGCTTTAACTGAAAATTGTGCGGTCATGCAACGCTGTACCCAAACAACACGGACGTCCTTTTTTTCCCCACAAACAGACCTTTCTTTTGGTTGTATTTGACCACCTCTGCAGTTTTTATTTTTTGCACTATAAACAAAAAAAGAGTGACGAAAAACAAATTTTTTCATCAAGGCCGATATATATTCTTCCACAAATTTTTGGTAAAAAAATCTCAATAAGCGTATATTGATTGGTTTGCGCAAACGTTATAGTGTCTACAAAATAGGAGATAGATTTATGGCATTTTTTTTCACTAGTAATGGCGGTGATCAGCGATTTTTATTGAACTGTGACATTGCGGCGAACACATCGAACACTGTTAAAACTCTTTTTTGGGACCATTGACATTTATTCAGCGACCGCTGGCCACACACATCGGGTCCTCCACCGTGCAGCAGACATGCCTGCCAAGGCTCTTAAGGGAGCCGAGGTACAACAGCGTGGTGGTCCCATCCCTGGATTAGATAAAACAAGAAAACCCCCTAAATGGGACTCTGACAGTCCACCAACACATAAAATAGGACTAATAAAATGTTTTTATTAATACAAAAAGTCAAGACTACACAGACTAAAAACAGACGGCTAGCATCTGAACAATGTGCAATACAATGCAAAACAACAATAGAACATCACAAGAACACTTATGCTCTCATTAGGGTAGAAAACCCCAATACCCGACGCATTTCCAGTTTTGCTTGAAAACTTTCATCAGGGGTAGAGATTGGAATGAGATGAAGTGTAATTAAAGCTCATGATAGAGCCATTCCTCAATAGGATATCATCATATAAGATGCAGATGCAGCTGGAAGTAATTCACCCCTCCGCAGAGTATACAGGCCGGTGTAACTTACAGGTTAAGAATCCACCCCTCACTAAAGATGTGGGGGGTAGCTAAAGCTAAAGCCAATGTAGATCAGAGCCTCAAATATGGCCCCCTGTTTTTTGGATCCCTTGTTGGAAACACCAGAAAGGAGGTCCTATGAAGCATCACGCCTTGATCAGATGCAGCCCTTACATGTACATGTGCTGGTCTGGAAGTGGTTAAATGTACTTTTTTCCCAAGATTTCTAGCTGGCCATGTGACGTATTTGGGTCATCTTCCAGCATCATCAATGGCTGATTTTCAGTAGTGCAGAGAGTCGTGCTGATGTTCTGATGCTCTCTACAGTATTATACTGTGTTCCCAGACTGAAGTGTTGATGACCCCCCCCCATTGAATGTGCCCATGACAGCCTGAGCTTACAGGAAGTTGGTAAAATGACACTGGTTGTGCAGCAAGAGCTAAACTTTTTTTTAAAAAGGTCAGTTATTAAAAAAACAAAACAAGGGGGATATCTGCTTTAAGAGGCAATTGCTTTCGCACTTTGATTATATTTTTACTAATGCTTTGCTTTCAAGTACACATTTTGGTAAATTAAATACAATGTAAGGAAAATAATTTGGTAAAAGATGCATTTAGAACACATGAATTGTAAGATGATGTCACCGTGAAGAACTTTGTGCCAATAGGGATTCTGTGTCCCAAACAAGATTATTTCAACCCCCACTTTCCTCTTATTTCATCTAGTGGGAAACATGATGCCTGTGCACACATGTTCCTATCGATGGCAATTGATTTTTTTTTTTTTCACATTCAAAACAATAAAACTGCTGAAATAATTCGAAGAAACTGATCCAGAGATCTTGCAGCTCTCCACCGAGACTCACGGCCTTTAGCAAATCTCCAAAGGCAAGGCATGCTGAGTACGACACAAAAATATTGATAACTCTTTCATACCAGTGTCATTTCCAATCAAGTTCATAGACCTTAAATTACTTGTTGGTTTATTGATATACTTTCCACAGCTAATTTCTATCTGTACTTAACGTTAATGATGTTATATTATATATCCACAAATAGCTTTCTATCTATACTGACATTTTTTTTAGACATAAATTACTAAATATTTTTAAGATCTATTTAGGTTAAATTAAATGACCACTTTATTTTGGTTAATGTATGGGGTTGAGACAGTATACCAGTAATAATAGTATTTTATTTTACGGGCCTTTTTTTTTTTATATCTGTAGCGACCTCCCGGACCTCTAGGGGCCTGATGGTGACCTCAAGAGTTATGGAGAGCTGACATCCTTCCTTGTAGGGTGGGTTAGTTAACAGGCATGGTGGATGTAATGCAAGATGAAATGATGGGTGCCAGTCACTTTTTGAATGCAAACAAGAGATTTATTGTGTCTTAACAAGAACTGTGGGTTAATATAACATTCCTTGTGACAGCAATAGGCATGTGACAGGTACTCTTTATGAAGGGATCTATAAGACCCTAAATCCCTCCTCAGCCCCGAAAAGCATTCAAAACACCAAGATTGGATCTTTTTTTTTTTAAATGGTGCTCTTAACACCTGGGAAGTGATGTCACATCATCGCTTCCAGGTTACCAAAGCAGAGACAGGATCAAAGCTGATCCCAGCTTTGTTTGGGTGTCTGACTAGTCGCGGGACATGCTGGCCAGTAGCACAGGTCTACCGGTGGGATGGGAAAGCCCAAGCAAGCTGCAGAAGGTGGTGGGGGGGCATCCCCGCTCACTGCTTGTAATAGCACCCGGTGGCTAGTTAGACGCTCTGATTGCTATTACAAAAGAGCCTACCGTCGGCTCTAAAAATGGCACCGGGTCGATACCTGCAGCTGGGTAAAGCAGAAGTGATGTCAAGTTCCGGCTTACCATAGCAGAGAACTGATTAAAGCCCATCCCGAGGATGTCTCCTCCCTCTGCTTGTAAAAGCAGCCTAGCTAGCTGCTAGGATTGCTTTAACAAGAGATCTGACCGCCGGTGTCTCGTCGAATACTGTCCCCCGTCAGATAGTGTCCGCCCTGTACTGCGCTTGTGCAGTACAGAGGACAAGGAGATGCCGAAAGTCTATGAAGATGAACGACGCCTGTGCACTGAGTCCAGGTTCAAGCACCACCATCCAAGGGGACATAGAGTCAGAATAAAAAATTGCTGAGCAAAGCGAGGCCGTGCCTGAAGCGTGGCGAGCGAAGTGAGGCCGTGCCCGAAGAGTGACGAGCAAAGCGAGCCTGGGAGGGGCCCTGCTACTAAGTGCATATCGTATGTCCACTTGCATGGTGGGGCTTGAACCTGGACTCAGGGCAGAAGGTACTATTAAGTGCGCAGGCGCCGTTCATCTTCGGAGACTTTAGGCGTCTCCTTGTCCTCTGTACTGCGCAAGTGCTGCGCCTTTGCAGTACGGGGCGGACACTATCCGATGGGGGGACAGTTCTCTGCAGAAAAAAAAAACAGTACTAGGGTGATGCCTGCAGGTACAAACACTTAAAGTCTAATGACCTACCAGGTAGGTGATTTGCAGGCAAGTGGTTAACAGGCCAAAAGAGAACAAATAAGAGAAGTTCTTGGTGAAGTTTACATACACTTTAACTCACCTCTCTTCCTTTTTTTTTTTTGCCAAAAATGAAATATAAACTGAGGAAAGTCAAAAGATACCTGTGTGCGGGTGATGCCTGCAGGTACAAGCACTTAAAGTCTAATGACCTACCAGCTAGGTGATTTGCAGGCAAGTGGTTAACAGGCCAAAAGAGAACAAATAAGAGAAGTTCTTGGTGAAGTTTACATACACTTTAACTCACCTCTCTTCCTTTTTTTTTTTTGCCAAAAATGAAATATAAACTGAGGAAAGTCAAAAGATACCTGTGTGCGGGTGATGCCTGCAGGTACAAGCACTTAAAGTCTAATGACCTACCAGCTAGGTGATTTGCAGGCAAGTGGTTAACAGGCCAAAAGAGAACAAATAAGAGAAGTTCTTGGTGAAGTTTACATACACTTTAACTCACCTTACTTTCTTTTTTTTTGCCAAAAATGAAATATAAACTGAGGAAAGTCAAAAGATACCTGTGTGCAAAAAGACTTAAATCTGATCCGTCAAGAAAAAAAAGGCTTTTTAGCAATTTGCTGCAAGCAGTATAAAAAGTAATTATCTGTAAATGCGAATGAAATTATGATTAAATATGTTCGCAAGGATTAGCAACCGAGTCCAAAAAACACTTGAGTGTTTCCTTAGGAATGCAGCTCAGCAAATAGTATTTTATTTTCTTTGATAAATATAAAACATTACAGCGCGCCGTAGATCTTACTGTACAAACACCAAATAAGACTACAAACACATGTCTTTCAAACTATATTATTTGAGAATTATTTTCCATAATAATGTTCCAGGAGTGAGCGTGAATGACAAAAGCTTTATAAAATAGGAATAGTCTAGTCATACAATGAGTCATTTTAAATTATGTAAAAGAAATTCATGTTTTATTGATGCCAAAGTGCTTAATAACATATAACGTGCGGGGAAAAAAATGTTAAAATTTCCAGAAATGGGTTTTTATCAACGAGGCTGCTTCTGTTTGCTGTTAATATTTTATTTAGAAACAGTCAGTGTAATGCGAAATGTGGTTTGAACATAAATGATGAAGCATCATGCAGGCCATAAACAAGAAGACAATCATTAGGTTCGAAATAAGATGTAGTGAGGGTGATGCGGAAACATATATCAATCAATTTGGAAATCAAATATAGCCAATAAAACCCCCAAACTTCTGCGGAATTTGGGCTAAACGAGCAAAGCTACTTTTTGTCATATATAGGAAAAGCCTTCATCAGGAATATATGATGAGATTGCAGTCAATGGTATGCGGTAACATATAGTTCTGCATCATATCAAGGATCTACAGTTACCTAAAAACATATACTACAGTATACCAACTGCATTTGAATATTCAATTTTGATTTTAAAAAAAAATAATGCAACTGCCGCTGAGAAACCAGAAACAAACTAAAACAGCCTGAATTATTCAAATCGTATAACTTTTCACCACTATGGGAATTTACTAATAATATAAATGAGAAGGTGACGGGTCTCTCTCACAGCGCATATAACCCACTGGGTCTGAACACTCCACTTTTATTATAAATTTAAATATGAAAAAAAAAAATAATATAACAAAAACTCCTGTGGCTCAAAATATGTTTCCTACAGAATGTACAGGAACAGGTTGTGAAAGCTGCTCTCATTCTGCATGCCTATTCTCTTCCTGCTGAAATTTGCAGATAACAATGTACCTATGTCCGCTGGATCCACGCAAGCTTCTATTAACCACTTCAATACCGGGCACCTTCACCCCCTTTCTGCCCAGGCCAATTTTCAGCTTTTCAATTGTTGCGTTTTGAATGACAATTGTGCAATCATGAATATGAAATTTTTATTATTTTTTTGACAGATAGAGGTTTTTTATTTGTGATATTTAATCACCACTGGGTTTGGTTTTGTTTTTTTGCTAAACAAATGAAAGAAGACCCAACATTTTGAAATAAAATATGTTTTTCTTTGTTTCTGTTGCAAATAGTTAAGAGCCGGTTCACATAGGGGAGACTTGTTGGGCGACTTAGCCGCCTGACAAGTCGCATCCCATTCTGTACCATGGAACCGTTCTAATAGGAGCGACTCAAGTCACTTCTACTTAGAAAAAGGTTCCTGTACTACTTTCGGGGCGACTTCAGGCGACTTGCATTGACTTCTATACGGAAGTCATTTTGCAATCCGCCGCTGAAGTCGGATGCCGGTCGCCTGAGGCAGTCGTGGTGCCTCAGTGTGAACCGACTCTGATTTCTCTTCTTTGCTGATGTGCACTAATGAGGCGGCACTGATGGGCACTGATCAGGCTGCACTGATGGGCACTGATGAGGCTGTACTGATGGGCACTGATGAGGCAGCACTGATGTGCACTGATGAGGTAGCACTGATGTGCACTGATGAGGTTGCACTGATGTGCACTGATGAGGCTGCACTGCTGGGAAATGATGCGGCAGCACTGCTGGGCAATGATAGGCTGCACTAATGTCCACTGATGAGGCTGCACTGCTGGGCACTGATGAGGCTGCACTGCTGGGCACTGATAGGCTGCACTGATGGGCACTGATGAGGCTGCACTGATGAGGCTGAACTGCTAGGCACTCATGCGGCAGCACTGCTAGGCACTGATGCGGCAGCACTGCTAGGCTGCACTGATGCGTACTCATGGGCACTGGTGATGAGATGGCACTGATGGACACTGAAAAGTGGCACAGATGGGCACTGATGAGGCTGCACTGATGAGGCTGAACTGCTAGGCACTCATGCGGCAGCACTGCTAGGCACTGATGCGGCAGCACTGCTAGGCTGCACTGATGCGTACTCATGGGCACTGGTGATGAGATGGCACTGATGGACACTGAAAAGTGGCACAGATGGGCACTGATGATGCTGCACTGATAGGCGGCACAGATGGACACTGACGAGCCGGCACTGATAAGCTGCACTGATGGGCACTGATTTACACTAATGCAAACTTAATGGCTCACTGTGCCCTGTCAGCCTTGCTGGCTATTGGTTCTGCTTTCCTCACACAGAGACCATGTGTGAGGAAAGGACTGCTGATAATCGGCAAGTCTGTTTACATGTCACCATCTGTGATTGGACTTAGCTAGTCACATTATAAAGGGCCGCTGATCTGTGATCAGCTGTGTCCATAAGAAACAATGGTCACAGAGCACGCTTGGTGCATGCCCCAGGGGGCGCGGTTCTCGAAAGACGTTTATGGACACCCTTCCCAGACCTGTAACATTAGACATGTTTGTTGCAAACCAAAGACAACATTTAGGGAGAAAAATTTCTCAACAACTGTGAAGCACGGTGGTGGAAATGTTAAGATTTGGGTATGTTTGAAGCAGGTTTGATTAGAAGTTGAACAAGAAATGCTGTAGGTTTTTCAATATAATAAGGATCCAAAGCAGACTAGCAAATCCACCAATGGATGGCTCAGAATGAAAAAAATGAACAATTTTGGACTGCCTCGTTTTGCAAAGAGAAGTGGTACAAATTTCAGAGTTAATGTTAGAGACTGGTGAGCAGTTATACAAATGTCTACAAGAAGTAATTTCTGCTAAATGGTAATTTTCGATGGAAAGGGTTTACTTGCTTTTTCCACAGTACATCACTACAATTAAATTATTGAAAAGCCACATTTTTCTTGTCTATTTATTCAAGTAGATCACACTTATCTGCAGGCACTGTTTGAATAAAGATCGAATGTTTGCCTGTTCATATATGTTGAAAAGGTCACAAATTTACATGGAGTGTGTTTAATTTTTCCCACGACTATATATATATATATATATATATATATATATATATATATATATATATATATATATATATATATATATATACAGCTACAATGGTTATAGACTACAGAGCTTATCAAGTCATTGAGGTCCTGGAATTGCAGCAGTTGACGCTACAATTGGACCCCAAGGGAATTTGGGTCCTGACTTTGACCCACGTTCCTAGCTTCACTGCTGGTATCCAGTCAATTTCTATGACATTAACTGATAGCTAAGGAGGACCCAGTGGATTTCCAGCTCTATGAAATAGGTTATACGCATATCTGATTAAAGGGATGCCATGACTTACGCAGAGTCTGAAACTCCTTATTACTTTATAAAACTTCTGGGTTGAAGCTGAGTCCTTTCCACATTAGCAACAAGCAATTATGTGCAGAATTAAATAAGAAAAGGGGGTAAAGACCGGAAAGGGTATCCCTTATTATCAAACTGCTATTGATACATGATTCAGAATTATGTATACAGGCAGTGGAACAGCTTTTGTACTAATTTGTTTACTATTATTGCTATTATTATTATACAGGATTTATATAGCGCCAACCGTTTGCGCATCGCTTTACAATATAAAGGGAGACAATACAGCAGCAATACAATTCAATACAAGAGGCTTAGGAGGGCCCTGCTCCTGGGAGCTCACAGTCTAATAGGGAGGGGCTGGTGGAACAAAAGGTAATAACTGTAAGGGATGAATTGTTGGGAAAAAACAGAAGATTTGGTTATTAGCTGAAGGCAGGATAGGCTTCCCTGGAGAGATAAGTAGGAGATAGCGGAACAGATTGGGGTAGGGAGTTTCAGAGGATGGGAGAGGCTCTGGATAAGTCCTGGAGACGAGCATGAGAGGACGAGACAAGGGCGCTAGGGAGCAGGAGATCTTGAGAGGAGCAGAGAGGATGGTTTGGGTGATATGAGGACTCAACAAGATTGGTGATGTAGCTTGGGGCAGCGTTGTACGTGTAAGCTCTAAAGTCCAATTCACAAATGGAACATGCAATGTTTATCACCGGGTTTTTGCTGGCGGTATCACAAACGGCATTTGTCCAGTTTTGTAAATCAACCCCAAAGCCTCCAATTGTCTGTAACATATTTTTATATAGTACACTAGCATAGCTCCCAACAGTCCCTTATTTGGGGGCACTATTCTTATTATTGGAACCCAATGCTTCTGTCCCTGTTTACTGCTCAGTTGCCTCTTTTTTAGTCTAATGCATAGACTTCTATAAAAAAAAATATTGCTAAGGAAGGGAAGCATTTATCTACTTGAAATGAGTCCAAGTGAAAGCTAGAGAGTCCTGTCAACACACTGCGTATGCACATGCAAAACTTCCTTCCAACATCATTGGCCATGAGCGAGTAATGGATGAACACTAATAACTCCTTCCCATGGATTTGAACTTGCTTGGCAAGGACTAACCTACAGGAAAACCCTGCACAAGAAAGCCATAAGGGGAGAACAGCACCTAGAGGCGATTCAGTTCGTGTTGTGCGCTATATAAGTATTTCATTCATTCATTCATTCAGAACCTACTACCACACAAGACAGGTAAAATCTGCAGAGTTTAATTTATTAGTGTTTAAACTTCCCTTGGAGTTCCATAATGCTGTGTGGGCTGAGGAAGTATCTGATTGTCCAGAGATCCTAGACATTTGTCCCATTTTAACAGGATCTTTTTTTGCATGGGTCTTGTACGGAACCAGGCAAACAGGACCGCCTCGAAAGTAGATACCATCAGGCCCAGCACCTACATGCAACTCCACAGGGAGGCCCACCTGCTGGACAGCAGTAAGCGAGTTGCTGCCTGTAACCTCTGGAGTTTGTCCAGCGGAAGAAACACTCTGGTCAGAGCAGAATCCAGAGTCAGATCCAGATAATGCAATTTCTGAGCTGGAATCAGTGCAGGCTTCTGGTAGTTTAGCAGCCACCCAAAATATGCCAGAGTCTGAATAGTGATCTCCACGTCACCCCTCAGGGTAGCAGGGGACTCCACTCGCATAAGAAAGTCATTCAGGTAGCCCAGAACAGCAATTCCCTGCTGGTGCAGCAACACCAGAACCAGGGCCAACACTTTTATGAAGACCCGAGGAACAGAGGCGTGACCAAAAGGTAACGCCATAAATTGATAATGCTCCTCTCCTACAGCAAAGCGCTGGTGTCATGCACAAATTGGAATGTGCATCCTTGATGTCGATGGAGGCAAGAAAGTCACCCTGATGAAGGGATGCCACCACCAAACGAAAGGACTCCGTTCTGAATTTCAGAACCTGCACAAAGCCGTTCAGGGCCCTGAGGTCCAGAATTGGACGTACTGTACTCTCTTTTTTGGGGACCGCAAACAGAATTGAATAAAAGCCCTGGAAATGTTCCAGATTTCCCAAACCAGCACGATCACCCTCTAAAACAACAGGACTTTTACAGTGCCCCAGAGGGCTAACAAGCGGTCCGGAGACAGATTGATATTGGCAGGAAAAATTTGCTTTGGGGGGCAAGTCTGGAACTCGATCTTGTATCCAGACAGAATCACTTTGTGGATCCACATGTCATTTATCAGAGAGGTCTACGGGCCCCGAAACCAGCGGAAACGTCCCCCCACCCGGGATGCTGGTGAGGGCGCCCCTTCGTTACGAAGTGGCCTTATCTGGGGTCTGGAAAAATCCGCTCTCGGTTTGCCTGACCAGGGTCGCTTGGAACCTCCCAAGGGGGGCTTGAAAGGCTTTTGTCAGTGGACCCTGAGGGACAAACAAACTTTCTGTGCGCCGAGAAGGAAGGGCCACGCTTGTGACGTGGCTCCTTTCCCTTTTTAGACTGTGGAAGAAAAGTACTCTTGATGATATCATCCAGGGTGGCCCGAAAACAAACAATTGCCTTGAAAAGGCAGATCAGTTAGGGCTTTTTTAGAGGCCTGGATCACAGCCCAACACTTCAGCCTCAATACACACCGAAGCACCACCACTGAAACAGGCAGCTTAGAAAGCAAGGGAACTACGTTCTAAGAGACATCCTAGACAAACTGTAGCCCCTGGACCAACTGGTCCGCCAATTCAGTGAAGGCAGGAGGAAACTGATCACCCTCCAGATTGCGGCACAACAGCTTTGCCCACTTCGTTAGCGTTTGAGACACCAGAGCAATGGCCAAGACCAGCCAAAGCACCGAACCGGCAACAGTGAGCATAGTGTGGTTCAGAGACTCCACCTTCCTATCAGGTAGATCTTTAAAAGCTGGAGAATCATCAACGGAATCATGGAGGCTTTGTTCAATCGAGAAACCAGTGGATCCACCACAGGTGGAGTCTTCCACTTCTTGAGAAGACTCTCCTTAAAGGGATAACGCACAGCAAAGCGTTTTGGGACCACAAAGGGACGTTTTGGATGTTTCCATTCTTTATAGAGAAACTTGTCAAAATAGGAGAGATAAAAGAACACTTTTGCCGTGCGAGATGGCTTGAATGGCAAAAGGGGCCGACACCTCTGCCACAGCCGTGGCTGCAGCCTCCATTTTCAAAGTTTCCCACACAGATGCAATCAGTGTATCCACCAGCATCTTCTCGTGTGCAGCCACTGGGGCAGAGGAATCATCTTCACTGTCTGAAAAATCCAGGAGCATTGCTAGGTGGGCCCCGTCCACGGCGGCCAAATCAGATTCAGGATCTGACGAGACAGATAAAGCAGAGGAAAGCGGGGGGCACTTCTTGCTAGTCCGCCGCCCAAGAGCCACCTTCATCCGGGACACAAAGGACTCCAGGACCGCCACCAGTGCGTCAACGGATGACTGGGATCCAGAGGGATCTGCAGCCTGTGAGGGGGTCAGGTGGGGAAACATGCTCCTGAGACTCCATAGGGGAAGAAGGGGCCACACCACACTAAGAGCGACCACTGCTATGGGACATCCCCCATGCCGGTAGCGGCACCGGATCACCAGGACACCCCACAGCCTGCAGCAGAGAGAGGAGGGGTCCCCACCAGGCTCACCACCCCACCAGCTTAGCACTTGCTGCCTCAGATATGGTCCTGCACACGCGTTGCGTCCAAGGGAGAAGATAACCCACGATTCAGCACCGAGGTAAAAGGAGGAGCTCCCGCTTGCTAAAAATGCCATCCTGGGCTACACAGTAATGGCCGCTGCTGCCTGAGCACACTATCAACTGTATCATTAACTACACAAACATGGCCACCGGCCATAGGAAGTCAGCAGGCACTAGGGGAAAAAAAGACACCGGCTACGGAAAAATGGCCACGAGGCTACCAAGGACCCACAAGGAAACCCTGTAGCCCAGCAAAGAGAGCCACCTGAAAAAGAGGGGATCCAGGTACTGGACCCCAGGGGAGGCAAAGTGTTCTCCTCCCCCCCGTAAGCACAGCACCCGGCGGTGTGCACCCCCTGCCCACCAGTACGCTCTACAGCAACCCCCAGGGTTGGCCATGGCACCACACTACCCCATAAGGAGGGGGGAGGGGGGCTACCAGGGGACCTCCAGGGACCATTCACCCCAGGGAGAGAGGATGTAGGGGATGGAGGGGAACCCACAGGACTGACCAACCCAGGGAGGTGCCCGCATCTGCCACAAACCCACTAAGGGGAGAAGGGGGACAGTTACTCACCATACCAGGAATCGGGCGGGCACTGCTCCAGACAGGACCTCCTTGCCACCGAAGTAGGGGGCTGACAGCCATGAGGGACGCTGCTACTCGGGCCAAGACCCGGTCGTATGCGACCTTGCAAAATGTTTAACTCACAGGGCAAACCCCTTGTTCAGTGGGACTTTGTCACAGCCGACCTAGCGCGTAGCTGCGGTCTGCACACGCTTACTGGCCAGACTGAGGAGACCACTGTAACAAGTGTCCAGCCCGTCGCCCAGCCTGGCAGTTGATTGTAGGTCTCACCAGAAAAAAATCCTGGAAGAAAAGAAAGAAAACAACAAACAAAAAAACTGCTAGGACTAGAGATCCCAGCAGGGAACTAGGTCCTTACTCCTGACTAGGCAGAAAAAACTGAAGGCCAATAGCAGAGAGGGGGGGGGGGTGTATACCACCTAGGACTGCCCATAGGCATAGCCAAGTCTTTTTTCTGCCTAGTGTCCTACTCATGTAGGGGGCGGTATACCCCTATGGTTCTGAATAAGGAAGCGCTGTGTCTATCAATGAACAAAAGAGAAACAATATTTTTTCAGCATCAGAACGATATATATACACATCAGGCACATATGAACACTGTACTATTATGGCTTTCTTTTTACTACAGGGTCAGGGGTAGCCACAGACATGACTTATGTGACCACATGTGGTTGTAATAATAATCATCCAGACAAAGAACTTGTCATAAAAGACGATTTTCAGTCTTGCCGCTCCTAAATGCTTTAGAAAACAGTAAAACTGTAACTTACATTCTTCAAAACAAGAGACAACACCGTAGGTCTGCTTCATGTAATTCGCAGGCCCTTAAGTAAATGCCAGAGGCTGTCTGCTTTCCTGCGGCTGACAGAGAAGCATGGAAATGATCAGGCTTGAAAAGCCGCGTTTGTATGTATGAGAAACTCTTCATGGACCAGAACATGCATTCTACAGTCTCAATCTTGCAGTCCACAGGTACAACCAACCAGTAAACTGCTAATGCAAATAAAAAACAATGTAACTGTGAATAGGTCAGTCCACTCCATTTACCTATGTTTTATATAATTAGATGTGGAAAGATTTGAGATGGCCATGCGGGTGAGAGGTTCCAGTGGCTCTATAAAATAGAAATGATGGAACCAGAGAACTCACTTGAATATATTTTCTGTTTCAATTGTTTTTTTGTTTTTTTTTGTTATTTTGAAAAAACAAAGAGAAACGATCACTTAGCAGAGCAGCAAGCAATCCTCGCATACTCAGTAAATGTAACAAAAAAAAGGCACACAAACATGAGGAAGAGAAGGAACGGGAGAAGACCATAACATTCCGGCTAGGTCTTCCATGAGGCCTCACGGAGATACATAAATTTGTAGAAAAAGGAAGAACAACAACTGACTATAATCTGCATATAAAGTGAAAAGACATCATGAACTTCAAGGGGCAGCCACACTTGAATTAATTTTAAGAACATCAGTTTCTGTGGCATTCAAATTTCTGACAGAGGAGAGAAAGGAATTATCAAACGAATTGTCCAAGAGCCAAGGACCACTTGTGGAGAGCTTCAGAAAGACCTGGAATTAGTAGGTATAATTGTTTCAAAGACAACAATAAGTAACGAACTCAACCGCCATGGCCTGTATGCACGCTCACCTTGCAAGACTCCATTGATGAAGAAAAAGCATTTGAAGCTTGTTTATAGTTTGCTGCACAACATTTAGACAACCCTGTGAAATAGGGGGGGGAGAATATAGTCTGGTCAGACGAGACCAAAATTGAACTCTTTGGATGCCATAATACCCACCATGTTTGGAGGTCAAATGGCACACCACCCCAACAACACCCCCATACCAACAGTGAGGTTTGGAGGTGGGAACATCATGGTGTGGGCAGGGCTGTATTTCAGCATACCGTACTGGCAAACTTCATATCATTGAGGGAAGGATGAATGGAAAAATGTATCAAGATGATAAATATCTGCTGCCATCTACCAGGATGATGAAGATGAAACGAGGGTGGACATTTCAGCAGGACAATGATCCCAAACACAAAGCCAAGGAAACTCTCAATTGGTTTCAAAGAAAGAAAATAAAGCTGCTAGGATGGCCCAGCCAATCACCTGATTTGAATCCAATAGAAAATCAATGGAAAGAAGTAACGATCAGAGTTCATAGCAGAGGCCTACGGATCCTTCAAGATTTAAAGACTGTTTATGTGGAAGAATGGGCCGAAATCACACCTGAGCAACTCATGTGACTGGTTTCTCCAAGCAGAAGCCTGCGTCTTGAAGCAGCCATTGCCAACAAAGGATTTTGTACCAAGTATTAATATATATATTAAAATATAATAATATATAATACAATTCAGTCAGCATGTTCAATACTTTTTCCCTGTGCCATTCCATTTTATGACACATAACTTCATTTCTGAATTTACCGATATTTGTTTTGGTGTCCTTGTATGTATGGATTGCATGGGTTGTTAACGACACGTGATGAAAATTTCATGTCAATACCACCTAGAAAAATGGTGACATGTTCAATACTTATTTTATCTGCAGTATATGAGCATACGAATCGCAGTAAAAAGAGTCTGCCCAATTAAAAAACATCCTTTGTAAAATGTAGCTTTTTTTCCCCAAAGCATGATGGCCCTCTTATTGTCACCTCCACTGCCCCACAGCTTGCCAATGGAAATAACAAAAGGGCCTCCAGTCAAACTAATAAAATACAACAGGTAGGGATACCATCATCCTAGTGACAGTAATAAGAGGTATGGAAGGAGACAATTCCCCTAAAAAAGTCTCCTAGGGTAGAAGCTTGCCAATGCCTAGAGCTTTGGCTAGGCTTACTGCATTTGCAAAAACACACCATGGGAATCTCCACTACCACCCACAGGTAAACTAATTGAATTAAACACTGTTGAAGCTTATGCCCTGTACACACGGTCAGACTTTCCGATGGAAAATGTGTGATCGGACTGTGTTGTTGGAAATTCCGAATGTGTTTGAGCTCCATCTGACTTTTTCCGTTGGAATTTCCGACACACAAAGTTTGAGATCTGGATGTAAAATTTTCCGACAACAAAATCCGATCTTGACAATTCCGACGCACAAAGTGCCACGTATGCTCAGAATAAATTACGAGACGAAAGTTATTGGCTACTGGCCTCTTTATAGTCCCGTCGTACATGTTGTACGTCACCTCGTTCTGAACGATCGGATTTTCCGTCAACTTTGTGCGACCGTGTGTATGCTAGACAAGTTTGCGGCAAAATCCGTTGAAAAAAATTTGACGGATTTTGTCGTCGGAATGTCCGACCGTGTGTACAGGGCATTAGACTATGCACCATAGTTAAGGGGAAGCTCCGACCCTGATGTACAATAGAAAAGTAAGAAAAACTTCAAATGTCAAAACTGGAATATTCTCCCATCCCTAAAAATAACCTTCTTCCATTCAGAAATAAAATTTTCTGCATATTTAACAGAGGAAATTGTCATGGAATAAATAGCAATTTATCATGGGATACAAAAAATGTATGATCTCTCGTGCCACATCCATCTAAAATATAGGGAAAAAGGAGGAAATTATATTGGACTTTACAGGCAGAAACAAGATGCAAATATTGTCTAAAATGTACTTTTATTACAACCATGATGCATACAAACATAACAAACCTATATAGGTCATTAAGGACAACTTATAATTATTGTACAGCTTGAGTGTCAGAAACCATGAAATCAGACCAAGACGGAAGTACAGTTAAATCACACTTGTTTAATAATAAAAGTAAAAAAACAAACTTAGTCAAACTATAGCCAAAGTTCAGTAACCAGAACGGATAGTCAGCAAAGCCAGAAGTCAGGGATGAACATAGTAAAACAGCAAGCAGGATCTGTAGCCAGAAGGGATGTCATCAAAGCAAGTCTTTAAACAGGAACGCAGGAGATCTTCTCTGTGATGTTGACCAAGGCGAAGGCAGAGCTCCTCAGGACTGGACGGCTTAAGTAGGCAGGACTGACGAGCAGGATATCATCAACAGCTGAGTAACTGTGGAGAGAGATGGGAGCTGGCAATTAGCTGACAGCTGAGTGGCCAACTCAGAGAAGGAAGGGCTGAGCCCATCCCTGACATTGGGTGACCAACTGCACTGCATACAAATGTTTAACAGCTCAAGTACAAAGCTGTTAAACAGTCACCCTTCCAATACAGGTTAATCTTCATCAGCCACGCGTTTCAGATCTCTACTTCCTCAGGACACATGAAGAAAAGTGAAAATGGTAGCTCATATGGTTGAGCAAGCATCCATATAGGAATAGCCCCTGGGCGGGCAGCGGGATATCAAGAGAGACCAAAGAAGGGAGACCAACAGGAAATATCCAAGCTAATTGGGTATAAAAGGTGGAGACAATGACCAGTATCTACTTCAAAGAAAGAACACAAGAGACAAATCCAAAAACAGTCCTGAGGAGCAACAGACATGCTATGTCCAATGTCTCTGAAGTGTGTCCCAAATAAATCCTGTATGACTCAGGAGAGGGAAGGAAGGGGGGAGCTACTAATGCCCAATGATCTAAGTATATGTGGCCCCCATAATAATAAAGCAGGCAGAATGGATAGATGTAGTATCCCAATCCAACTCTATAACAACAAATCCTCCAGTGTTCAATATCCAGTGTTATAGCCGCATGCCCAGGGAGACAGTCACCACCACCTTGTTTTTATGTATCATGATTGTAATAAAAGTAAATTTTAGACAATATTTGCATCCCATTTGTGCCTGTAAAGTCTGATATAATTTCCTCCTTTTTCCCTATATTTATCATGGGATAATTAGCAAGTTGCAATCATGGCAGTGTTCCTTCTTCTGATTCCTACCCATTCATTACCTGCTATGGAAATTTCTGGTTGTTTCATGGACCAGAGGTTACTTCCTACTACATTTAAAGAGTAACTACACCTTTGGAGCAATTATACTTGCATGTAGTTCCTGACAACCCCTCCACCCAGTGTTATACTCATCTGTCTCCAATCCAGTGAGAAATCAAAAATATTGTCATCAGCTGGCAGTCCACGCCTAGCCCACCTTGCCAGTCTTATACTCACCTATGCCCTATCTGGTGGCATATCACTAATGAAGGTCACACATTATTAGGGCTCATTTACACTTGACTTTAACACACATTGAGGCTGCATTCACATTTGAAAATTTTCAGCTCATAAAATGTCCATAAAACGCACAAAAAAAAACAAACTGAAAAACACCCAATATCCCATTCATTTCAATGGCACCTGTTCACATCTGAGTGTTTTGTTACTTGAAGCAAAACGGCTGAAAAAACTCCCTAAGTTCACAAAAGAACATGAGCTACTTTGGGGCAGAATACAGGCATTTTTATGCCTTATACATGGGTGACCTGAACAAAATCGCAAGAAAAATGCTGCAAAATCACGGTAAAACCGCAGTAAAAAACACGACAAAATCATGGTAAAAAACGCCCGACTTTGAAAACGCTTAGGTGTGAGTGCAGCCTAAAGCGACTACAGCTTTAAAGTGATTTTTTTCATGTGTTTTGAATGCTTCTGTGATGCTTTGATGATGATTTTTGAAGCTTTAATGAAGCTTGGCATGTGTGTTGGTTAAAAGGGGCCCAGCACTAGCTCACCCTGTAAGACCCCCATCCTCACTAACCCCATTTGAGAAGCTATGTAAGTCCACTGACCCTATCTCTCATTCTATTTCAGTACTGTACGGGTTGTTGCAGTCTGCGGAGCCCCAGAGTAAGCCGGTGTATATCCGGGAGTGGGAAAGAGACTTGCAGCACACATTTACAGAGACCCAATTGAGCCATCTGTATTTTCTAAACCACAAATGGATACTACGATGCAAAAAAATAGCATTAAACTGCTAACCCGCTGGTATAGGGTCCCAGTCACACTGACCAAAATGTTCCCTACAGCTTCTGCCACTTGCTGGCGGGGTTGTGGTCTTCGGGGCACATTCCTCCATATTGGGTGGGAGTGCCCTGGGATCGGGCCCTTCTGGCTAGCTGTTAGGGCCCAGATAAAAAATCAATTTGGACGTAGACATGCAAGATTCCTCTTTGGAATTCTTGCTCCATGTGCCATCCACCTCGCTTAGCTTTTACAGCAAAACGCTCTTACCACACCTTCTAAACGCCGCTCTGCACCTAATTCACATCCACTGGAAGTCCACCCAGGTTCCGGAATTTCCTGATTGGATAAGATTGGTTAACGCTATTATGGAGGCAGAGAAGTGGATGGCATTATGTAAAGATAAATATGACAAATTTTACGGTATATGGGCCACTTGGATAAACTACGCCTCTACCACTGTACGGCTGACAGATCCCGCCCTTTACGGGCTTACCTCCTAAAAGACCATCTTCGTAGATGAGACCAGCGGGTCAGAGACCCTTACACTCTTTATAGCTTACACTGATCCACATATATGGTTTATAAGGTTTTTCTGATTGCTTATTTGTTATGTGCACCCAAATGTGTTGTCCCCCTTCCTCCCCCCTCACTATACCCTTTCCCCATCACTGTAAACTCTCCCTCCCTCATTTTAATCAGGGATGTGGGAGATGTGTCACCTGTTGAATTGTTTTTGCCTTGGAATGACACTCCCAGGACCTGATACTGTAGTTCAAATGCATACCTGCTCCCATCCCTACGGATGGATATAATTTGATGATGTCATAAGATGGCAACTTCTGAAAGTATCCTAGGATCCTCTATACCCGTGCTACGGTGATTAACCCTAACTCTGATATACCCTTCCTTGTTTCTGAACATCTTGGCTTTGGATATTTATGTTTCTATTTTGTCTGTACTATTTGTTATATTTGAAAATAAAATAAAGATTATATAAAAAAAAAGGGGGCCCAGCAAAACCCTGGCTCAAGAGTACCCCCACTCAGCAGATCCCCGGCTCATTGGTACCCCAGTTCAGCAGATCCAAAGCTTATTAGTACCCTTTTTCAGTAGATTCCAAGCTCATTAGTAGCCTCATTCTTCAGATCCCCTGCTTAGTAGTACCCCCAGCTCTGTGGATCCCCCACTCAGTAGTAACCCCAACTTTGCTGATTCCCAGCTCAGTGGTAACCCCCAGCTCTGTGGATCCCCCACACAGTAGTAACCCCCTGCTCTGCTAATCCTCCTCTCTCTCCAGTCCTTGTTCCCCTCCCACTATATCACTCCCATGCTGCTCACCACATGTGACAGCTGCTAGTTTCTCCTGCTCTGCTCCTCCAGCTCTGCAGATCCTCTGCCTCTCTGTTCTCTTTCTCTGGCTCCTGCTCACCTTCTGCTATAGCGTTTCCACTTTGCACACCACATTTACTGTCTCTGCTAATTGCTTTGCTCCAGTCTGGACCCCGCTCACCTTCCTGCTGCTCCATGCTGCACATCAGATTTGATGTCTGCACACGACACACCCAGAATGTCTTTCCAGTTGGCCGGTTAGTTTCCTAGTGCATCCTGTGATATCTCATATTTGCAATATCTCCAAAACAAAGTGAAGCTCATGCCGAATGAAAGCCCCTCAAAAGCTTCAGGTGCTATAAGCGAGTGTTGTCATAGGTTTCTATGGAGGCTTTGCAGATGCTTTGAAGCACCAAGAAAGCGGCATGGGTATAATTTTTGAAGCAAAGCAAACAAACATGTGAACAGGACTGTAATGTAACCATTTTATTTGGTATCAGGTTCTTCGATTGGCCGCCAGAGTGCCTTAAAAAGCGCATCCAATGCCACATTTTGAAAATTAAAGGCGCCCTTAAAGTCTTACTGGCAAGAACCACAAATCCACTACTGCTCAAGTATGTTCTGTAGGAATGGAGTATAAATCACATGCAGAGCACCAAAGTAAATCATTTTAACAAGCTGGTGTGTGGCCTCATTGAAAATGTCATCAATAGTGTACTAAATCTGGGACAGGTGAATATAAGACTGGCACAGGGGGACTTGGGGCGACTATAATATATGTGTACTGCACCAAAGGTGAGCATTGTTTCATGGCTAGATGGAATCTTCCCCAGAGACGGTATTATAGTAGATTAATTCCTCGATTAATTGGTACATTTTTTTGATCGATCAAAATTCTTTTGATCGGTACTCATCTCTCCGCCGGCTTCTGGGTCTTCAGGGAGTTCTGTCGGAGATCCGGTGAAGTCACGGACATCGACGTCACTGTGCTCCTCCCCCCTTCCCCAAGTGCCTCCGTCTGCTCACGAAGGGAAGGGGGGAGGAGTCCGGTGACATTGAAGTTCTGATTGAACGTAACGCGTACGGGGGAGGAGGTACGCATGGCATCACCCACTGCTGCCCTACGGAACTAACATGATTGTTGGCTTTACATGCTGTGTTTTTATCATCTTTATGTGAGTAGTTTGTGTGTGAACACAAAAATGAAATCTTATACTTAAGCGGTGAGCATGTAGATCTTTTCTTTCTACCCATGACCTGGCGTCCTTGCTGAGATCTAAGGAGACGTGAGAGAAGTTTATGGTCCGTGTTAACCCTTTTGATACCCGTTTGCATGACCACCTGTTTGCACAGGGGTCAATGCCATAAGGTGAGAGTGATTAGTTAGACCGGAGGTGGAGGGATTGTCACGCTACTGTGGTAAAAAAAAAATTACTTACGTCAGTGCTACATTTTGAATTTAAAACATATTTGTGTGAACTGTGAAGTTGAGTCATGGATTGTGGAAACTAACTAGTGTTGGGTGATTGTATATAGTGTATACCACATTTACCACTGACTAATGCAGAGCTGCAATGCAAGGAGATCAGCTAAAAGTAGTTGGATCTGTATGTGCATTATAATTAATCGAAATTCGTTGATTAATCGATACAAAAAAAAATGGATTAATCGAACACGAAAATTTTAATCAGTAACAGCCCTAACATATATATATATATATATATATATATATATATATATATACACATTTCTCAACTGTTTGTTTTATTGAGAAATATGTCCATATTTGACTGACCGCGTTGAACAGTGAAATTTCAAAGTTCAGAATGATGGCTGATTTGCACACAGCTGCGAGTTTAAAGAGCGCACAGAGAAAATGTCATTATATAGTATAACTCTTTAGGATTATTTAAGGGAGCGCATTGCAGACCGAAATGCTTTGATAGGTGGTAGTTCAAAGGTAAGAGATTATCTAGGCTATGGGAGTGGAAATGATGTCTGTCTGATGAACCTTCTGCTGGAGAACAGTCCAGATGTACGGAAGGATTAATGAAAAAGATAAAGATCTAAAGGATGAAGCAAAGTACAGGTTATAGATGTGAAATATTATGGAGTCAAAAAGATACATTCTTGTGTTGGGGTTATATGTAAGCTGTGCCCAGAATTATAATAAAAGAATCATGGGCGTTAACGAGGTATAGAGGGCAGACAAAGGATGGGATATGTGTAAAAAAAAAGCCTTTTAAACATTTCTTTATTTTAGGTACTTATATAGCACCATCAATTTACACAGAGCTTTACATATAGTGTACATTGACACCAACTATAGAAGAAATTTGGCCGCACATCACCGAAAGCTTTAATGCAGTCAAATCTTTTATTCACGCCAAACATGGACAGGATACAACAGGGTGGTAGGTAGATGCGATTCACACGAATCCAACGTGCCTGTTCACTACTACTGTGAACAAGCACATTGGATTCGTGTGAAACGCGTCTACCTACCATCCTGTTGTATCCTGTCCACGTTTGGCACATGTGAATAAAAGATTCTACCACATTCAAGTTTTCAGTGGTGTGCGGCCAATTTTCTTCTATAGCTGTGACTTTGCGGTGGTGAGCCGAGGCCTGCACCCATATTACCCTGTTTCCCTGAAAGTAAGACCTGGCGTGATTGTCGGTGATTGCTGCAATATAAGCCCTACCCCCCAAATAAGCCCTACCCTATTTCCCCGAAAATAAGCCCTACCCTGAAAATAAGACCTACAAGGACTTTAACTAGGACTTATTTGGGGAGTAGGGCTTATATTGCAGCCATCACGACAATCACGATAGGTCTTATTTTCGGGGAAACAGGGTAGATGTCTGACTAATGATTTCACCTGAGTGGTGTGGATACTCTCTGATGCATTGACACCAACCCTGCCCTTAAGGAGCTTACAATCTAAGGTCCCGAATGCCGCGTACACACGATTAACCACAGTACGCCGGACAATTCGATCGTGTGTGGGCTCCAGCTGACTTTTTCATCGTAAAGTCCGGCGGACTTAGAAAGTAGTTTTGACTCAAAATTTGTCCGTCTGACTTGACTTTCAGCGGACAATCCGTTCATCAGTGTGCTAGTCTGGCGAACTAAGAATGACGCATGCTCTGAAGCAAGTACGAGAAAGTAGCTATTGGCTACTGGCTATTGAACTTCCTTTTTCTAGTCTCCTTTTTCTAGTCCCCTTTTTCTAGTTCCTTTTTCTAGTGCTGTACGTCATTATGTTAGAAATCGCCGGACTTTCGGAGTGTTCGTGTGTGGCCAAGTCCGTTTGTTATAAAGTCCGGCGGATTGTTTGCCGGACCAAGTGCGCCGGACAATTTGATCGTGTGTACGTGGGATCATTCACATTCATACATACTAGGGCCAATTTAGAAAGGAGCCAATTAACCTACCAGAATGCCTTTGGAGTGTGGAAGGAAACCGAAGTACCTGGAGGAAACCTACAGAAGCACAGGAAGGACATGCAAACTCCAGGCAGATAGTACATTTATGTATACCACTATTGGGAAACAAATAAATAACATAGTTGATAAATAGTAGACTGCATGATGTGCCAGATCATCTCTTTATTTTTACATTACTCCTCCTGACAGATCTTCCCCTCAAATATCCCAACTCCCCAAGCATTAGAATAGTCATGAACCTTCACCGCCAGTACTTCCAATAGCCCTTGCAGTGGACTTCCAGAATTTTTGCCAGTACTTCCAATGGTACTTGGAGAATCCCACCCAGTAATTCCAGTGATACTCGCAAAATCCCTGCCAGTCCCCTAAAGCAATGCTGGCCAATCTTCGGGGGGGGGGGGGGGGCCTTGGGGCCCTGTGATATCTAACAGCAGCCTTGTTTGAGCCTCATGTAGGTGAGAAACCTCGGTGACACATATACACTGTCCACAATATATTCTATTATTCTATCTATCTATGTGTGCCAAAAGTATTGGGACACCTGCCTTTACACGCACATGAATTTTAATGGCATCCCAGTCTTAGTCCGTAGGGTTTAATATTGCGTTGGCCTGTCCTTTGGCAGGTATAACAGCTTCAACTCTGTTGGGAAGGCTGTCCACAAGGTTTAGGAGTGTGTCTATGGGAATGTTTGACCATTCTTCCAAAAGCACATATGTGAGGTCAGGCACAGATGTTGGACGAGAAGGCATGGCTCGCAGTCTCCACTCTAATTCACCCCAAGGTGTTCTATTGGGTTGAGATCAGGACTCTGTGCAGGCCAGTCAAGTTCCTCCACCCAAAACTCACTCATCCATGTCTTTATGGACCTTGCTTTGTGCACTGGTGCGCAGTCATGTTGGAACAGGAAGGGGCCATCCCCAAACTGTTTTCATATAGCTGGGGGCATGAAATTGTTGTCCAAAATGTCTTGGTATGCTGACACCTTAAGTGTTCCCTTCACTGGAACTAAGGGGCCAAGCTCAACCCCTGAAAAACAACCCCACACCATAATCTCTCTTCCACCAAATGAATTGGACCATTGCCCAAAGCAAGGTCCATAAAGACATGCATGAGCAAGTTTGGGGTGAAGAAACTTGACTAGCCTGCACAGAGTCTTGACCTCAACCAGATAGAACACCTTTGGGATGAATTAGAGTGGAGACTACGGGCCAGGCCTTCTTGTCCAACATCTGTGCCTGACATCACAAATGCGCTTCTGGAAGAATGGTCAAGCTTTCCCATAGACACGCTCCTAAACCTTGTGGACGGCCTTCCCAGAAGAGTTGAAGCTGTTATAGCTGTAAAGGGTGGGCCAACGCAATATTGAACCCTACGGACGAATACTGGGATGCCATTAAAGTTTCCTGTGTGTGTAAAGGCAGGCGTCCCAATACTTTTGTTAATATACTGTGTGTATATCAGGGCCATCTTTAATATTGATTGGACCCTGGGCAAAACTTTTCTTGGGGGCCCCCTCCTCATGCAGTTTCGCTCTCCGCCTGCTCTGAGACATACAATAAATAGCAGCTAGACTCAAAATCAGTTTACTGAATCAGATCAGGCAGCTATTGCTATTGCGATTGGTTGCCAGATGTTTCAGTGTATCATTACCGCTCACTGACTGGTTTCTAGAGGTTACAGAACACATTACAGCTCACTGGTTAGTTGCTAGAGGTTACAGCACATGATTTCTGCTTTTTGATTGGTTGCTAGAGATTACTGTGGATATGACCTCAGGGGGGCATGATATACATATTATTTACATATGAATGCCAGTAATCTACATGTAAACACAGGGTCTCCAGGTGAGTCATCTGGGACACAACACAGGACTAAAGCCTCAAGGGGCGAGGGAATTTAAACCAATATAGTTGGCAAGTATGAAGCAGCTCCTTTGGGCCCCACAACAATGACAGGGCCCAGGGCAGCTGCCCCTTTTGCCCTGCCTTAAAAACGGTCCTGGTGTATATATATATATATATATATATATATATATATATATATATATATATATACACATACATATACTGCAGGGTAAATAGGCATCGTGTTAATGATTTTCATACAAGTGATTTAAATGGGCCAGGGTAGCTCCTGTCAATACAAAATATATATTTTGTATTGACAGGAGCTACCCTGGCCCATTTAAATCACTTGTATGAAAATCATTAACACGATGCCTATTTTCCCTGCAGCAATCATCTAAAAATGTGCATACAGCAGGGAAAGAACTGACAAAGCACAGAAACGTTTAAAACTTTTGGAATGCTAATTCGGAATGGTAATGTAATTCAGAGAAGCGCTGAAATAGAACAGACTGTTCCTATACTACTATAGGGAATTTCAGTTAAACTTTTCCTTTTTCTGAATAGATGGATAAAACTTGTTGAAGATTATTACTCTGTCATGCCATATATATAAAACTCACACCACATTTTCTTTTCTTTTATGCTTTTTTTTTTTTTACATAATGAAAGTTAACTTTTTGATTGCAACATGTTAATGACCCGCTAAGGGGTGTATGTATACAAAGTGCGTACCTATGGGTTTACTCCCACAACATCTCCTCGACATTTAAAAAAACAGGGACATTTTTTAGAGGGAACTTCTGCTACAGACCCCCTTGTTGTCTTCCATATGTGGTCACACATTCGGTGTTCAAATGTATTCTTAAACTCATTCATTGCTTGCGATTATCAGGCTAGATAGAGATAATGAGCAACTTAGGCAGCTGCAGACATTTATCCCATAGGAAGGTTTTCCAGCATCGGGCCGATATGCAAAACAAAAATGAACGCAGCTCTGTATTCATTATTCACATCCTAAATGTATATTTTTAAAGGCAGACAAAATACCTGCATTTGGCCTTCAAAATACTTTGAATATGGTATAAAAGTGATTCTAAAGGCAGAAAATTTTGTACCCTAATACATTAAGATACAAAACCTTCTGTGTGCAATGCCCACCCTTATACATACCTGACCCAGATGTTGATCCAGCCAGTGGTGGTGCATCGGGCACTGCTCCCCGTCTCCAACCACCGCCTCTATGTTTCAAGGATAGAGTCATGTATTGCATTAATAGGCTCTAATATGCTTCAAAAAAGGTGAAAGGTGAACAGTCCACCCAGGTGTGCTAGAAAAGCAAATGTTCGTTTTTCTAACACTGAACCACCTCTCCACCAATCAGGTAGCACGGGTCTGATGCCCATCACCTGATGGGCTGAAAGGACAGGTGCTGCGATTGGACACCTATCAGGAGGAGGGGATGGGAGGAGACGCATGGAGGACACAGGAGACGCTGTCTGACCTGCTACAAGATCCCACAGCTTGCCAGCTTGCCATCACCCGCCTGACCCGCCACCAAGATAGGGTAAGTGCCGGACAGATGGCATGGCACGTTTAAAAAAGTTTTAAACATTTCTGTGCTTTGTCAGTTTTTTCGAGGGGAGGGGGTCACAGTGACAGCATTTGATGGGCACAGTGGCAGCATTTGGTGAGTACAATGGTGGCATTTGATGGGCACAGTGGCTGCAATTGATGGCACAGTGGCTGCAATTGATGGCACAGTGGTGGCATTTGATGGGCACAGTGGCGGCAATTGATGGGCAAAGTGGCTGAAATTGATGGCACAGTGGCTGCATTTGATGGCACAGTGGCGGCATTTGATGACACAGTGGCGGAATTTAATGGGCACACTGGCAGCATTTGATGGGAAAAGTGGCTGCAATTGATGGCACAGTGGTGGCATTTGATTGGCACAGTGGCGGCATTTGATAGCACAGTGGCGGCATTTGATGGGCACAGTGGCGGCATTTGATGGGCACAGTGGCTGCAATTTATGGCACAGTGGCGGCATTTGATGGCACATTGGCAGCATTTGATGGCACAGTGACTGCATTTTATGGGCACAGTGGCTGCATTTTATGGGCACAGTGAGGCTGCAATTGATGGGCACAGTGAGGCTGCAATTGATGGGCACAGTGAGGCTGCAATTGATGTTTTTTTTCAGAATTTTTCAGTTTGTTTGCCCTCCCACAAAAATTTTGAGCACCAGCTGCCACTGGATCCAGAACTGTGCTCTCTCTCTCTCTTCTCTCTGGCTCAGAGGCAGCATTGGGAGCCATTGGCACCTGCTGTTGTCAATCACAGTGAGTGAGGAGGGAGCGGAGGCGGGGCAAAGTCACACTCAGTGACCCTCATAAAAAGTTCCCTCATACCAAGTGGCTATTGCTATGGGGTACTCAGTTGGGAGGAGCATTCAGTTGGGAGAGGCATTAAGTTGGATCCAGTAGTGCAGGCGGGGGACCCAAGAAGAGGAGGATCAGGACTGCTCTGTGCAAAACCATTACACAGAGCAAGTACGGTAATGTATAGAAGGTAGGGCCCGAAAGTGACTCAAGCCCAGGGGCCACCACCGCCCTAAGTCCTGCCCTACACACAAATATGCGGCCTGGCCGCTAAGATATAAAATATTTGCGCGTGGCTGGCACCAAGGAGTTAAAAAAAAATGGAGCCTTTAAATTCACCTTAAACTGAAGGTTAGTTTGGGCTCTAATATAGATCAGGTACAAACAAGTCCAGATTTGTGGAAAGGTGACGACCTAGGACAGCACGGTGTCAAAGATTGTTAATTTCCCTTGCTACATTATTTCTCACGTGCCTTTCCTATATAAGCCTTCATAGCAAAAATATTAGGAAATTCAGATTTCATCAAATGTAGAATATTTCATTTTTTTTTTTTTTTAATGCTTAAAATGGAACTCCAGGTAAACATGAAAATGACCCTATAGTCCATTTATGTAATCTTTAAAAAAAATAAAAAAACATAAAATATTAAATGTATTAAAATAAATGTATTAAAATACCGCTATTGGAACTGCTTAAAATCTATCTTAATATTATCCTCCTACAATCCCCTGCACAGAGAAAATCAGACCCATGGTGAGAGTCTATTTATAGGAAAATTGTAAAAACGCACTTTTATTCCCTTTTTATTTAGACGGGGTGAGGTACTGTGATATAAAGTTGGACTTTTTGGCATATAATGACGCTTGGATTCATTTAGAAACATTGGTATGGATATACTAAAGGCAAATAAACTGGGCACTTTGCATGTGCAGTTGCTCCGGAACTTAGTAAATGAGGGGAAGCTCTGCTGACTCATCATCTAATCATGTGCAAGCAAAAATGCATTTTTTTTTTGTTTTTTCGTTTTCCTTGCATGTAATTGGGTATTCTTTGCAAAGTGAAAGAACTTGAGTTTCCTTCCAACATTCAATCTTACACAGGAGACATTCTGATTTCTTTTAAATTCCTTGACACTTTCTACCTAACTTAACTACTTCAGCTCTGGAAGATTTACCCCCTTAATGGCCATTTTTTGCTATTCAGCACTGCGTTACTTTAACTGGTAATTGCACAGTCATGCAATGCTGTACACAAACAAAATTTATATAATTTTTTTCATACAAATAGAGCTTTTGATGGTGTTTTTATTTTTTTGTAATATAAATGGGAAAAAGACCAAAAATGTTGTTAAAAAATAATAATTTAAGGTCAGGAATATATATTGCCAAAAGTATTGGGACACCTGCCTTTACACGCACATGAACTTTAATGGCATCCCAGTCTTAGTCCGTAGGGTTCAATATTTAATTGGCCCACCCTTTGCGGCTATGGCAGCTTCAACTCTTCTGGGAAGGCCGTCCACAAGGTTTAAGAGTGTGTCTATGGGAATGTTTGACCATTCTTCCAGAAGCACATATGTGAGGTCAGGCGCAGATGTTGGACGAGAAGGCCTGGCTCGCAGTCTCTGCTCTAATTCATCCCCAAAGTGTTCTATCGGATTTAGGTCAGGACTCTGTGCAGGCCAGTTTCTCCACCACAAACATAGCTCATCCATGTCTTTATGGACCTGGACTTCATGGTTACTGGAACTAAGGGGCCAAGCCCAACCCCTGAAAAACAACCCAACACCATAACCCCCCCCACCAAATGATATGAACTCCATAGAACAACCTTTGGAATTAAATAGAATGGAGACTGTGAGCCAGGCCAGTCAAGGTTCTCCACCCCAAACTCGCTCATCCATGTCTTTATGGACCTTGCTTTGTGCATTTCATTTGCAAATCATTTGGTGGAGGGGGGATTATGGTGGGGGGTTGTTTTTCAGGGGTTGGGCTTGGCCCCTTATTTCCAGTGAAGGGAACTTTTAAGACCAAGACATTTTGGACAATTTTATGCTCCCGACTTTGTGGGAACAGTTTGCGGATGGTCCCTTCTTGTTCCAACATGACTGCACACCAGTGCACAAAGCCAGGTCCATAAACACATGGATGGGCGAGTTTGAGGTGGAAGAACTTGACTGATTTGACCTTGACTGATCTGCACAGAGTCCTGACCCCAACCTGATAGAACACCTTTGCAATGAATTAGTGTGGAAACTGCGAGCCAGGCCTTCTCATTCAACATCAGTACCCGACCTCACAAATGCTCTTCTGGAAGAATGGTCAAACATTCCCATAGCCACACTCCTAAACCTTGTGGACGGCCTTCCCAGAAGAGTTGAAGCTGTTATAGCTGCAAAGGGTGGGCCAACTCAATATTGAACAGACTAAGGCCGCGTACACACGCGGGGACTGTTCGCCCAACTTTGTCCGTCAAACAGTTTCGGCAAACAGTCCGCTCAAAATTAGCATGGACGGACATGGCCACACACGACGGACGAACAGTTTGCTGAAACCGTGCGCGATGACGTGAACGGCACGTACGACGGGACGAAAAATACGACGTCCTATACACTGCATTATAACTTTCGGCGTGAAAATCCTTTCTGAGCATGCGCGCAACTTTGTTTGACGAACAAGCCTACACACGCGGGGACTGTCCGCTGAAACAAGGTTTCAGCGGACAGTTTTTCGGAATTTCCGAAAAACCTTGTTCAGCGGACTGTTCGCTGAAACTGTCCACTGAAAGCCCACACACGAGCGGACTGTCCGCTGAAACTTGGTTTCAGCGGACAGTTTCAGCGAACAGTCCCCGCGTGTGTACGCGGCCTAAGATTCGGATGCCATTAAAGATCATGTGCGTGTAAAGGCAGGTGTCCCAATACTTTTGCTAATATAATGTATTTATAATTATAACAGCAATTATAACATGTTGTGTTAGGAAATAACTTGTATAATGCAACTGAATTCAGAAAAGTATAATCTTTCAATCAGTTTAATGCAGGGGAATAAGTCTTAATTGAGTTTCTAGGACTGATAGCATGTATTATGCAATGACCATGTCCACATATTAGGGCCTGGCCTAAATGAACATTCACAATGTAGTCATTTTTTTGTCATCTCAGTGCTCGGTTATATATATTTTGTAATATACCCCCTACTGTAAATTATATGGATATGAAATTTCACCTGTCATTTCTATAGCCGCCTGTGGCGTTAGGCTGTAATGAGGTTGATATATGTAATTTACAATAGGTGGTACAAAGTTCTATATAGTATTTAGCTTAATAAACTGACACAACAAATGACTTATAATGAACCTTAATAGGTAGGAAAGGACTAACGTCACAACTTAGTGATTGAAAAGAATATTTTTAGTCTTTAATTAGAACATTTGTAGATTATTGCAAATATAACTCAGAAGTTAGAACTCCATGTTACTCATGTAATGATCCCACTTATAACTTCCTTAAAGTTGAAATGATTTATATGATCTGTCATGGCTTTAATTAACAGGCTTTAATAGTACCAAGGGGGAAAACACACATCTTTAGGTGCCTTCTTGAGGGTAAGGGTGCTCTCAATACCAAGGTGCTGAAACATGACAATTTCAACATTTCCTTGCAGGTGAGAGCTTGTCCCGTTTCCTTCTGCACTTTGCTACTGGCTCCTTGCTGTTTTGGGGACCCCGTCTGACCCACTTATGCACTCTCATTGGACATGTATGTGATCCAGCACTTCTCTCATTGGACATGTACATGGTCCAGCACTTCTCTCATTGGACATGTACGTGGTCCAGCACTTCTCTCATTGGACATGTACGTGGTCCAGCACTTCTCTCATTGGACATGTACGTGATCCAGCACTTTTCTCATTGGACATGTACGTGATCCAGCACTTCTCTCATTGGATATGTACGTGATCAAGCACTTCTCTCATTGGACATGTATGTGATCCAGCACTTCTCTCATTGGACATGTACGTGATCAAGCACTTCTCTCATTGGACGTGTACGTGATCCAGCACTTTTCTCATTGGACATGTACGTGATCCAACACTTCTCTCATTGGACATGTACGTGATCAAGCACTTCTCACATTGGACATGTACGTGATCCAGCACTTCTCTCATTGGACATGTACGTGATCCAGCACTTCTCTCATTGGATATGTACGTGATCAAGCACTTCTCTCATTGGATATGTACGTGATCAAGCACTTCTCTCATTGGACATGTACGTGGTCCAGCACTTCTCTCATTGGACATGTATGTGATCCAGCACTTTTCTCATTGGACATGTACGTGATCCAACACTTCTCTCATTGGACATGTACGTGATCAAGCACTTCTCACATTGGACATGTACGTGATCCAGCACTTCTCTCATTGGACATGTACGTGATCAAGCACTTCTCACATTGGACATGTACACGATCCAGCACTTCTCTCATTGGGCATGTACGTGATCCAGCACTTCCGAGTAGGGAGCACGCCCCACCGCCACCTGTGCTGCCATTTGCAGCAGCACAAGGTGATCAGCAGGTCTTGGCCAATGATTTATTGCCATAATCCACCAATCGGCTGAGCGAATGACAGAAGAGAGTTCTCTACACAGGGCTCTCTACTGTCAGCAGCAATATGCCTGTTTATTTCTCCCTGCAAAGCAGGGAATAAAAAAAACGGCACACTGCTTAGTCTATACTAAGAGCCTTGTTTCAGGCACAAAAACTGATCATGGTTCATTGGAAGTCAGAGGACCCCCCTACTGTGAAGGAATGGGTTAAAAGTGTAGGTGAACAGCTGAGATTGGAAAAACTTGTATATCAACATAGGGGTAATGTGTATTAGTTTGAGAGGCTGTGGGCACCGTGGTTGAATGTTTCGGGGCTCGCACCAGTGGACCTGAGTCTGACCATGGATAGGCTACTTAGGCTCAATGTGGACTAAAGAGATTCATCTCTGCAAGGCATTCAGATGGTATGCTCGAGAGGTGATAGTCATGTTCAGGTGATTGGTGAAACTACCAAGGATGTTTGTGTTTTCTCTTTGTATGCAAAGCCATTGGTAATGTAGTCTTTTGTTTAACGGTTTGCCCTAATGTGTGCTCTCCACGATGGGTGGGTTCCCACTGCAAAATATGCTGATGTGTAATGTTGGCAATGTATGCTGCTGTATTTTCAATTTTCAATAAAATCTTTGTTGGATAAAAAATATATATGTATCTATATATATATATATATAAATTTGTGTGACAATTTAAAACAGTTTATTGATATTATTTATATATTACTATTATATTACTATATTATATTATATTATATTACTATTTATTACTATTACTATTATTTACTCTGTACTCCAAAGGCTTCTTTTTTTTCTCTAGAACATGTGACCAGCAGCAGAGTACTAGAAGCTCCTCCTGCTTATTTTTCCCTGCAGACAGTCTTGGAGAGAGCTGGGTCATGTGACAGATGTACTGTGGAACCTTGGATTACGAGCATAATCCGTTCCAGGAGAATGATTGTAATCCAAAGCACTAGCATATCAAAGCGAGTTTCCCCATAGGAGTCAAAGGAAACAAAGATAATTCATTCTATTCACTTCTATTACATACAATACCGCATGTGGCCAGATGTGTGGAGGCGCCGGAGAGCCTCGTAAATACTCGGGGACAGCTCGGCTGAACTCGGAAAGGCTCGGAAACACTCAATGGAGTATTTCTGAGTGTTTCAGAGTCATTACAAGTATTTTCGAACGGCTCCGAACAGCTCCGAGTGTCCCCAGTGCCCCCGCACCTCTGCCCAAATGCGGTACCACCTATTAGCTTGAATTCTGCTATTTTTGCAAGACAACACTCGCAAACCGAGTCAGAATTTTTTTTTAAAAGTTGTTTGTCTTTCAAAGCGCTCGTTAACTGCGTTACTCGTAAACCAAGGTTGCACTGTATATCGAGTAGGAAAAAGGTACTTCGATTATTTTTTTTTTTTTTTATTAAAATAATTAATTAGTGTTTCCATGCATATACAGAAATAGGGAAGGGACTATGTAAATTGAAAAGTGTATGGTCGATTTACTAAAACTGGAGAGTGCAAAATCTGGCGCAGCTCTGCATGGTAAGGCTTCTAAGGTCAGCTTGTTCAATGAAACTTTCACAATAAAACCTGGAAGCTGATTGGTTTCTATGTGGAGCTGCACCAGCTTTTGTACTCCTCAGTTTTAGTAAATCACCCCCTGTGCCCTTAGTATCACTTTAAGAAAATACCACCTACGTTTTGTGAATGTTTGCTGTATAAATAGTTTTTAATTAAAGAAAAGCCTCAGGACCTACAAAAATTCTTATTTTAAGGCTTTCGCCATCTGTATCTACTGTTTCCAACTAACCAAAATAATAAAAAAAAATATGTTTTCCCCTTAAAACAGGCAAAAAAAAAAAAAAAACTCATTACTAAGATACTAAGGATGTCACCGCACGGCTCTCGCCTCACACAAGTGTTCCACTTGTATTAATGGTTATTGGATACCGTAATGCACTTTTGGCAGATGCACTGCGTGCCAGCACAAGCCCTATAAAAGTTTACGGCATGTTAACTCAATTGAGAAAATAACGGTCTATCTAGCATACCTCTGTAATAGCTGTGCAAAGATTTCAAACCCATTTGTTCTTCATTTGAAGGGTAACCGATTTGACATAAACTTACGTTAATGCCTTAATTTAGGATGCCATACTTGGGTTCATGGTTTAAAAAGTCAGTCTTTTCAGTGGAACGTACTGGAGAAGTTAATATTTTTAAAGTATTTCCAGTAGAATTAGTTCATACTGGGCCATAGTGCTCATATTAAAACAATTAACCTGCAATGTCATACACATGACTCCAAGAAGAACACGGGCGGTGGTCAACCAAAAAAGGCATTGCCATTATTCTGCTGACTGTCTCTAATTTGATTTGAACATAATTCTTACATGCAGTATGTTTTATCACTGAAATATATAGGAAAACCTAAACTTATAAAGGTTCTACTACCATTCAATTTCATGTATTGCATTGTAATGTAATTTTTGTTAACTGTTTAAAGGTAGGTTCTATGTGCTCACTTCCCATCTGTATAACAGAGAAGGAATCATTGTCATTCTTTGAAAAGGGCACAGGACAGCAAAGGCCTCGTCATCTGCTAATCTTCATTTCCTCCAAGGTCACTTTTATGCCGCGTACACACGCCGGACAATTCGACCGTGTGTGTGCTCCAGCGGACTTTTTCTTCCCAAAAGTCCGGTGGACTTTGAATGAAGACTTGACTCAAAATTGTCCGCCGGACTCGGCTTATGGCGGACAATCTGCTCGTCTGTGTGCTAGTCCGTCAGACTTTCCAAATGAACGGACTTGCCTACAAACGGACTCAAGTCCGTTCATTTTGAACGTGACTTCAGGTACGACGGGGCTAGAGAAGGAAGTCAAGGTTGCCGCTTTCATCGCCGAGATTGACACCTCGGGAGCCCCGTCGCCTGGTATGGACTTTGGGGGGACCACCACGCCGTTTTTCGGCGTAGGGGTTACCCTTAAAACCCATACCAGGCGACGGGTGAAAGTGGTGAGTGGTGACATTGAATTCCTTCTCTAGTCCTGTCGTACCTGAAGTCACGTTCAAAATGAACGGAATTTAGTCCATGTGTGGGCAAGTCCGTTCATTTGGAAAGTCTGGTGGACCTTCGCTAAACGTCCGGCGGATTGCCCGCTGGACCTAGTCCGCCAGAAAAGTCAGTTCGTGTGTGGGCAAGTCTGCTCGTTCGGAAAGTCCGGCAGAGCTCCACTGCAAAGTCCGGCAGAACCAGGTTGCGGCCCCCAGGTGCATCCGGTTGACAAGGGGGAGACCACTCACGTTTGCAGAGTACAGATTACAGGAGACAGAAGGGAAACCGGTTGATGAAGCCGGGATCAGTACACAGGTAGTCAGGCACAGAATACAAGTAATACAAGGCAAACCAGGTAGACATGTGCAGAATGAAAATATTTATTTAGTTTTTTTTTGGGGGGGGGGTTAATCTGTTATTTAAATCATTTTGTTTAATTTGTTTTTGGAATTAGTTTAGTTTTGTTTATTTGTTTTCTAATTCGATTCTAATTTTCTGATTTCTTTTGAATTCAATTCAATTAGATCAAATTTGGAAAATTCAAATTGGTATTCAAATTCAAATTTATTCTACTCAAAACGTTAAATTTCTTTCTGTTGTATTCTTTTCTATTTTTTTTTCTATTCTATTCTTTTATTTTTCTATTCTAATCTATTCAAATCTATTCTATTTAAAATGTAAATTTCGGAAGACGGTATCTATTCTTTCTCTTCTTTTCTTTTCAAATGTTTTTTCTATTCTATTTTTTTTTATTTTCTTATGCCCTGTACACACGGTTGGACTTTCCGACAGAAAATGTTCGATTGGATCGCGTTGCCAGAAAATCCGATCGTGTGTGGGCTCCATCTGACTTTTTCCGTTGGAATTTCCGACACACAAAGTTTGAGGGCAGAATCTAACATTTTCCGACAACAAAATCTGATTGTTTAAATTCTGATCTTTTCTTTTCAAATGTTTTTTCTATTCTATTATTTTTTTATTTTCTTATGCCCTGTACACACGGTTGGACTTTCCGACAGAAAAAGTGCGATCAGATCGTGTTGTTAGAAAATCCGATCGTTTAAATTCTGATTGTGTGTAGACAATTCCGACGGACAAAGTGTCACGCATGCTCAGAATAAATTAGGAGATGAAAGCTATTGGCTACTGCCCTCTTTATAGTCCCGTTGTACCTGTTGTACGTCACCGCGTTCTGAACGATCGGATTTTCCGACAACTTTGTGCGACCGTGTGTATGCAACACAAGTTTGGACCAAAATCCGTCGGAAAAAATCCGAAGGTTTTTGTCGTCGGAATGTATACAGGGCATTATTCTTTTTTTAATCTATTCTATTCTAATTTAAATTTATTATATTCAAAATTTGAATGTCAGAAGATGGTATATTCTTTCCATTTTATTCTATTCTATTGTTTTTTTCTATTATTTTCTATTCTATTTTTTTCTATTGTATTGTATTTTATTCTATTCTTGTTTTCTAATTTGATTCAAATTTTGCGGTTTTGGTCGAATTCAAATCAATTCAACTGAATTTGAAAAATTCTAATTGGTATTCGAATTCTAATTTATTCTATTCAAAATGTTATATTCTTTCTATTGTATTCTTTTCTATTCAATTTTTTTTCCCATTATATTCTTTTGTATTCTATTCAATTCTTTTATTTTTTATTCTATTCTTTTCTATTCTAATCTATTCTATTATAATCTATTCTAATCTATTCTATTATAATCTATTCAAATCTATTCTATTTAAAATTTGAATTTTGGAAGATGGTTATATTCTTTCTCTTCTATTCTTTTCAATCGTTTTTTCTATGCTATTCTTTTCTATTCTATTATTTTTTTTCTTTTCATTTCTTTTTTTAATCCATTCTATTCTAATTTAAATTTATTCTTTTCAAAATTCGAATTTGAGAAGATGGTATATTCTTTCCATTTTATTCTATTGTTTACTTCTATTCTATTCTTTTATTTTCTATTATTTCCTATTCTATTCTTTTATTTTCTATCCTATTCTATTCTATTCCTTTATTTTCTTTTGTATTTTATTCTATTCTTGTTTTCTAATTCGATTCCAATTTCGGATGGATTTCATTTAGTTATTTTGGATTTGTTTAAATCCATTACTATGGAATTTGGGAATACGGATACATACATGTGAGAACAATGGCAGATTTAGCAGAACCACTGCAGCAAGGAGGTAAGAATTTCACAAACAGAGAACTGCAGGCAGAGCTGGCACAAGGGGTGGGCAGGAAGGTCGGCTGCCCTGGGCGCAATGGTTTATTGCAGGAATTTGGGCACCCTGACCCAATGTGTAAGGGGAGGGCGGGGCGCAGTTTGGCATCTTTGCCTATCTTTGTCTATAGGACAGTATTTGAAGACAAACCTCCCTAATGGGACAGAGACGGCAAAACTAAAACCTTACAAGAGTTGAAACTATTCCATACCCAATCCAAAATGTGAAAAAAAGTTTTGAGTTTTTAATATTCACATTCTGCATCAGTCCATACTTAGTATTTTTTATTTCAAAGCTTTCCATCACCTTTCAACCACAGCGATCTGCCACCTGCAGTTTTACTTGTTTCCCAAGTCAAGTGGCCAAATGATCAAAACTGGCACAGAAATTGATTGAAAATGCTTTTTGAGTGGAACTGCTGTGTTTTTTTTTATTTATTTTTTTTATTATCAATTTCAGTTGTAATTTTGATTGTTTGGTTGCTCGAACCTGGGAAACGAATCAAACTATGGGTGGCAGATTGTGATGGTCGATAGCGGAAGAATTAAAAAAAAAAAAGGCAGCTGAGAATAATAAAAAAAAAAAAAATACAGTAAGTTTGTCTTAAAGTAAATGTCTGGACAGCATATTAAAAAAATGATCTATTTTGTAACGATTGTGACATTGAAGTTTTACCATTCCAATCTATTTGGCATTTTTTGGAACTTTATGTGTTTCTGAGAATATTTTAAAGGATAAAGAATGAATAAAAAAAAGAACATTTTAGTTAATCTGTGCGGCGCATTCAGATTTCCTTTCTTTAACTGTTTCCATGTACATTTACTGTGGCAGGGCGGCCCTGCTGCGCAAAATCACGTACCTGTACATGATTTCCTGCACGCCGTTTAGTGGGCGTACGTGCGTGCGTACGTGCCGTTGCTTCAGTTAGACTGTGCAATCACTGGTGGTTCCCGCACGCATGCGCGGGAGTGGCGTGATTGCGGCTCTGCTCAATCACAACGCCGGAGTCACAATACCCGTAAGTAGCCCCCGGGAGCGATGTTGGCCGCCGGAGCAGTGAACGAGGACAGCTGCGGGGGCTTCGATCTCAGGTAAGTAATTCATAATGAGCTAGTATGCTAATCATACTATAGCTCATTATGCCTTTGTCTTGCAGGGTTTTTTTTTTTTAAGGATTTTTTTTTTTTTTACAACCACTTTAACCACTTGCCGACCGCGCCATAGCCGAACGACGGCTACAGCGCACTCGTGTTTTTCTGGGTGAACGTCCATGGATGTCCTCCCAGAATCTTGCTCTCGCGCGCCCCCTGGGGAGTGATCACTTGTAAAAAAAACAGCGTCATATCATGATGCCAGTTCCTCCCTCCCCTCTCTGTACCGATCGGTACAGTGCGAGGGGAGAGGGGAAGAGATGGCAGCAGCGCTGTGGGCTGGATGTGTAGTGCCCACAGCGCTGCTCAGTGCCAATACTCTCCCCATACCGTGCAATACTCTGCCAATAGTGTGCAATACTCTGCAATACTCTGCCAATACTCTGCAACACTGCAATACTCTGGCAATACTCTGCCAATACTTGCCAATACTCTACCAATACTTGCCAATACACTGCCAATACTTGCCAATGCTCTGCCAATACTTGCCAATGCTCTGCCAATACTTGCCAATGCTCTGCCAATACTCTGCAATACATTTTAACAGAAACAAAGAATTTTATTTTTTATTTTTTACTGAATTTTCAGGCTTTTTTGATTTATATCGCAAAAAATAAAAAACCCAGCGGTGATTAAATACCACCAAAAGAAAGTTCTATTTGTGTGAAAAAAAGGACAAAAATTTCATATGGGTCCAGTGTTGCATGACTGAGTAATTGTCATTCAAAGTGTGAGAGCAACGAAAGTTGAAAATTGGTCTGGTTAGGAAGGGGATTTAAGTGCCCAGTGGTCAAGTGGGTAGGTGCCTCCTGTACTTCGTCACCCAGAGTGGGGGGCGCTCTAATACAGGAGGCATGTTACAGGCCAGATCATCAGGTGAAAACAGAGGGGGGGGGGCTAAAAAAAGAAAACAAGGGCAGCCACCGCATCTACAGACTGGTAGGTTGCATTATATTAAGTTTTTTGGTTTTGGCTTTAAGACTGTTTTTTTTTTTTTTAATGTCTTTCACTGCAATAAAAGCAGGCATACCTCTGATATCATACCTGTGATATCTTTGTCAGTAATAGTGATAGCTATGTCATAACTCTTACAGGTACGCGAATGGGACAGAGTGACAGATATTTTCTACAAGCACACTGATTCTTTAAATCATGTTTCAAACACCATGTCACTGTCTTCACTCGATGAGGAGGAAAAAAAAAAAAGAATAAAAATAAAAAAAAAAAAACATAAAAGTCTGCAAATTTCTACCCCAGAAGTGAACAGCCTATTAAGGGCTGAAAGGCTGTCAGCACTAATGAAAGATCTTGCGTCAGCCATTGAAGATGTATTTTAAATGCCCTGTCCACAAGAAAACTTTAATAATACAGCTTTGCTCTAATGTCTTGTAAAAGGAGAGGCAATTTTACTTCTTCTATTAACCCAACATGATTACAATGGCTTATTTAATGGAAAACGGGCACTGAAATTGTACTCCCCAGGAGGAGGATGAAAAGGAAAAAAAAAAAAAAAAGCGCTGCGCTTACAACTTTGTCCGAAATGGCCATCGTCGTCGTAAGTCACAGAGGCTTGCAAAGGCCGCCAGGAGTCATCAGGCTTAATTTGTTTATAGCTCCCATTAATTGAGCAGAAACATAAAAAGACAACGGGAAAACAAAAGTCATTTATAGGAGGAAAATATCTTTGCCTTGTGTGCTAGGAGCGCTATAGTGATTATTTTTAAAATAACGAGAAGGTGTTGGAGAGGATTTCAAGTCTTAAAGTGATACAAAAGTCTCCTTTTTTTTTTTTTTGTTGTTAAAAATAACAAACATGTTATACTTACCTGCTCTGTGTAATGTTTTTGCCCAGAGCAGCCCACATCCTCCTCTTCTCAGGTCCCTCCTATGTTGAGTGCCCCCCCACAGCAAGCAGCTTGCTATGGGGGCACCCGAGCCGAGTCACAGCTCCGTGTGTCCATTCAGGCACGGAGCTGCGGTTCGGACCCCGCCCTCTTTCTCTCCTCATTGGCTGACTGACTTTGTGGTACAGGCATACCCCACTTTTAAGTACACAATGGGGTTTATTTACTAAAGTTGGAAAGTGCAAAATCAGACTCACTTTTGCATACAAACCAATCAGCTTCCAGGTTTTATTACCAAAGCTTAATTGAACAAGCTGGGGTTAGAAGCTCATTGGTTTCTATTCAGAAGTGAGCCTGATTTTGCACTTTCCAGCTTTAGTAAATAAACCCCATTGTATACTTAAAAGTGGGGTATGCCTGTACCATGGGCATCTGTAGAACTTTTTTAGGGGGGGGCATCATTTTAGGGTCACCCATGCACCTCCCCTTTTCGACAATGTCATTATCACATTATCATGGTCAGAGACTGCAGACATAGTACAGTCCCTAAGATTAGTAACGGATAATGACCAACAGGCCCTTTTACCAGACCCAGCGAAACTACAGCAGTGATTCCCTCCGGCTGGACGATCGATCACTCTGGGCCCCCCGGGGGCGACTGTGGTTAGTAGTGTAACATGTCTGTACCCTGGTCTCTCTGGCTTCCGTCCGACACACACCTCATTCTTTGTTCTGTAGCGTTTTCTCCCTCAGCTTTTTTCCAGGCTGCAGTCTCTCAATCTCTCTCTTGATCGAGCTGTAGCCTCCTCCCTGTGGAAAATGGGGCTACATGTTCCATGATGCTCTCCTCTCCTGGTCTCCTTTGATTGGCCCTCAGTTATGGCCAATAGGGAAGGAACGGAGCGGGCAGGAAGCCCGATAGCGATGCGACTATGCTAAATTTAAGATCTGATCCCCAATTCCGGGGGGGGGGCACTTGACCCCCCCTTGCCCCTACCTGCAGACGCCCATGGCCTGTACTATGTAACACTGTATTGCTCTGGTCACAGTATGTAAAAAAAAAAAAAAATGGAAAAAGAAAACAATAATTTAAAATATATATAAATAATATATTATTAAATTATTAAATAATGTAAAAAAATTGAAAACAAAATATTAAATAAAAATATGAAAAAAAAAATGTTTTTCTTAATTTTCCCAAAAACTAAAAAAAAAAATGTAAATTTTAAAAACCACGTCATCCACGCCTCTTATTAAACACCTCAGACTGTCTACGTTCCAAAAAAAGGTAATTTGAGGGATATTTTTACTGTCCTGGTGTTTTTCGAGTCTCAAGAGATTCGCAGTACTGTCAGTAATGTCAGTACATCAGGATTGATCGATTTTCAGATATATATCCCACAGTTTGTGGACTGTATAACTTTCCTACAGACTACATAATATACACTGATTTGGGTTATTTTCGCCAAAGAAATGTAGCAGAGTACAATTTGGCCTAAATTTATGAAGAAAGATTATTTATTTGCAAAATTTTATAACTAAATAAACCAAGAGAAACTTATTTTTTTTTATTTTTTTTACATTTTTGGAATTTTTTCGTTTGTTTAGCAAAAAAAAAAAACCCCAGTGGTGATTAAATGCCACCAAAATATATCTCTATTTGTGTGAAAGAAATGATAAAAAATATGTCATATGGGTACAGTGTTGAGTGACCACGCAATTGTCATTCAAAGTATGACAGCGCTGAAAGCTTAAAATTGGCCGGGGCAGGAAGGGGGTAAAAGTGCCCGGTATTGAAGTGGTTACATGTTACCACTTTAGATTTTACACCGGACTCAAAAACTAAACTGATAATGACTTATGATAAACTCTTGTGTACCCTCAATAATATCCAGTTTGATAAGCCTTGGCTGCGTTACCTGGAAAAAGTCTAGTAGGACCCGGGGATCTTGCTCACATCTCTTCTACTTCCATCCTTTCTCTATAACTGTTTTCTTGTCTCCCCCTTGCTCTGCCTCTTTCTTCCCCTTTTTTCTTTGGATGATCAAGTGAAATTTCTACTTGCTGATATATATATATTTTTTTTTTGCTCAGGCACTTGGTGTAAGTAAGACGGCAGAGGAGAATGTCGAATAAGAGAGATGACCTCTTTAGAAGCTGCTCTTTCCTCTAGCGTTCTAGCAACTGTTGAGATGTAATGGTGTTTTTGTTTTATCTCTATGCTAATTGAATGCTTTCTCTTCGCTATACTGGTTACCCCATGAAGGGAATCTGTACCCAAGCGCCTACTTTTCCCCCTTTTGTGGGGAATCTGCTCTGTTAAATGTATAAAAACTTAAAGAGGAAGTAAACCCTGGTGGGTTTTACTTTCTCTTTTGCACACTGAAAAGCCTGCAAATGAAAAGCATAATGGGCCACTTACCTGCAAAAGAATCCAGCGATGTCCCCTGTGTAGGCAGCATCCATCTTCTGGCCCCTCTTCCTTTCCTGGCCACGGACTCCGGCTCTGTGATTCGCCAAGCCGCGTGACGTCACTCCCGCGCTTGCGCATGGGAGCCACGATTAATGGCACAGGCTAGGGAAGAAACGCCACTTAGTTTTGTTTCTTCCCCGCACATGCGCCGTTGGAATTTTTGGCGGACTACAAGTGAAATATTTCCTGAATGGCGCATGATTAGGAGATATTTTCACTACCTATAGGTAAGCCTTATTCTAGGCTTACCTATAAGTAGAAGTCCAAAAAGTGGGTTTACAACCACTTTAAAATAAAAAGATTGGAATCTAGATTTACACAGGAGGTCTGGTGCTAGAATTATTGCTCCAATGGACTTCCAATGGAGTGGCCATTGTAAGGCCCCATATACACAGATAGATTTTCTGCAGATTTTTTGTCTTCACATTTACCAAAACCATATAATGAGGTCAAACCGTCACGCCGCGTACACACGATCTGACTTTTCGACGGACTGGGTCCGGGGACCAGAATCCATCGGACAATTCGATCGTGTGTGGGCTCCAGCGGACTTTTCTTTCCCAAAAGTCCGATGGACCTAGAAATAAAACATGTTTTAAAACTTTCCGATGGACTCGAGTCCAGTTGAAAAATCCACTCCTCTGTGTGCTAGTCCAACGGGCGAAAACCGACGCTAGGGCAGCTATTGGCAACTGGCTATGAACTTCCTTATTCTAGTCCAGTCGTACGTCATCACATTCAAATCCATCTGAGTTTTGGAGTGATCGTCTGTGGCCAAGTCCAAGTCCGTTCATTTGATAGTCCGGCGGACCTCTGCTGAAAAGTCCGTTGGATAGTCTGCCAGACCTAGTCCGTCGAAAGGTCCGATCGTATGTATGCTGCATAAGACTTTCAATTTGTATGCAATCAGGCAGGCCCTTGCACTATGTGGTTTTGGTAAATCTGAAGATCTGAAAATTGAATGTGTGTATGGGGTCTAACACACATTACACGGACATAGTCCAGTGCTGTCACCAACAACCAACCTTAAGAAATACAATGTAGCACTACCCACATAGGGGTTGCAGATTAACCACTTGACCACCGGGCACTTAAACCCCCTTCCTAACCAGACCAATTTTCAGCTTTCAGTGCTCTCACACTTTGAATGACAATTACTCAGTCATGCAACACTGTACCCATATGAAATGTTTGTCCTTTTTTCACACAAATAGAACTTTCTTTTGGTGGTATTTAATCACCGCTGTGTTTTTTATTTTTTGCGCTATAAATCCATAAAAGACTGAAAATGCGGTAAAAATAAATAAATCTTTGTTTCTGTTAAAATTTATTGTATTGGCGAGTATTGACAGAGTATTGGTGAGTATTGGCAGAGTATTGCAGAGTATGCACAGTGTTGCAGCGTATTGTACAGTGTTGCAGAGTATTGCACAGGGTTGCAGAGTATTGGCAGAGTATTGCACAGTATGGGCAGGAGTACACTGCAAAGTATTGTCACAGAGCAGCGCTGTGGGCACTACACGTCCAGTCCACAGCGCTGCTGCCATCTCTCCCCCTCTCCCCTCGCACTGTACCGATCGGTACAGAGAGGGGAGGGAGGAACCGATGTCATGACATGACGGCGGTTTGTTTACAAGTGATCGGTCCATCATTTACCACGATCCTTGATGCGCCGGGTCTTCCGGACCCAGTGGTCATGGATGTTTGTGGGAGCACGCCCCAGGGGGTGCACGAGAGCAAGATTCTGGGAGGACGTCCATGGACGCCCTCCCAAAATAAGCCGAGCACACTGTAGCCGTCTTTTGACTATGGTCCGGTCGGCAAGTGGTTAAAGGGTTCCCCACTGCTGCACAGCCAGGCACACCACAGCTTCAACATTCATCCAGACACAGTGAACAAATCCTTGAGCTTTGTTTTTGTGTTTTATTAGGGGTAATAACTTGGATGGGAATAGGAATTATGGGATGCCCAATTTGACAGGGACAACTTCCTCCCTATATACAGCTCCACTTGATCCTCTGCACAACTCCAATTGATTCTTCCTTAACCACTTGCCTACCAGGCCAATTCTGACATTTCTCTCCTTATGTAAAAATCATAATTTTTTTGCTAGAAAATTACACAGAACCTCAAAAATATTATATATGGTTTTTCTAGCAGAGACCCTAGAGAATAAAATGGCGGCCTTAATAACTCGCATGGTCTTTGTGCAGCAATTTTTCAATTTCCATGCCGAGGAAACAATACGGAGGCTGGGGCGTGACGTCATAATATCGGCCTCTGAAGGATCATAGAGACTTCGGGTACCATCTGGCCCATCATGGTCATCAGCCGGCGCCGATCGGTTCCTTCTCTGGCTTGCTGATCGCAGGAGCGAGCCGGGAGAAGCACCAGAGGATGACGGAATGGGGGGGACGTCCCCTCCCACCGTTTGCAAGAACTATCAAGTGGCTTAACAGCCGCTATGATTGTTCTTATGGTGAAGAGAATCGCTGGCTATAAAAGAAGATATCTGAATGATGCCTGTAGCTGCACCCATCATTCAGATATCACGCTCAAAGTCTGCGATGTCATAGGATGTTGGGCTGGTGGGAAGCGATTAAGTAGCCAACAGTCTCTGTTAGATCAGCAGCAGCTCCTTACAGGCTAGGAACTCCCAGTCCCTTTAGAAAGTAGCACAATGTGTTGTAAACTGCATCCAGGAGTCTCCAACTCCCCTGTAGGCACTGGTCTCAGCTCTACCACTGCAGGAAATGCCAGTCCACCTGGCTGCCTCTTCACCAGTCTACCCCGAAAGACATCATTATCCTCCCAGGCCAACACCCGAGCCCCGAACTGAGGCAGAGCCATGTGCTAGGGGGTTTGTCTCAGGGGCCATCGACAACCTCCTCAGCACTGCATCTCCATCTTCCACCTGAATCCCTTCCCAGCATGACTTATTCCTATATAAGGGCTCACTCCCCTGCCAGGCTCAACTCCTGGGGATTGGCGAAGTGCCCCTAAATATGCAGAACAACGCACCTAGCCTCCGCCCTCTAGTTTCCAAAATGTTCTCCAACTTTCCAGAACCAGGGGGAGACACCAGAGACCTGTCTGTATGAGTCATGCTGCCCTGGACTCTAATAACCCTGATCCAGATTAAGACCCACAAGGTTTAGACATCAGCCAAAATATGTTTTACCTACTCAAAACACTAGTAGCACACTAGAGGGTGCTACACAAAAATTACAAATTACACTGAAAAAACGCTCCATTCAACTCTATGGAGTGACGGATGTCATCAGTGACATGTCCACTGACATCCGATCAGCTTTGATCCATTAAATCCAGATGGATGGAAACCGTATTTTTTTATCCATCTGGCGGATCAAATGAAAATCGGACAGGTGTATCTATTTTCATCCGATCCCCCATAGAGGAGAGTGGAGCTCTGACAGGTCTGTCCCTGCACAGTGAGCGGTGACGGACCTGTCAACCGCCGGCTCAGCAGGGATCAACAGATCGATCCCCGCTGAGCAAGCGGAGCCCCTCAAAAAAGGACATTATGTGTGAAACAGCCCTTAGGTTTTTTTTAAATTAAAGAATCATACTTACCTCGGTGGATGGAGCATCAGACTGATGGTGAAGCTGCCCCCGCTGTCTCTGCACTGAGAATCGAGCCACCGAACATCGCCGATGGCTCAGTTCCCTCACCTCCCCGAGAGGAGAGCTGCTGACTGACCTCTCTGCTTCTCCACACTCATTGGATTGCTGAGCTGTGGAGGGGCGGGGAACGGCCTTCTCAGCCGCTGAGATGCTGAGACTGCCATCAATCAAGGCAGTTGGCGGATCCAGACTTGGAAGTCAGGATGACGCGGTGCCTCGACTGATGGCAGTGAGCGCCGATGGCTCAGTTATCTCACCTCCCCAAGAGGAGAGCTGCTGACTGTCAGTCAGCGTCTCTCCTCTGCTTCTCCACGCTCATTGGAGTGCTGAGCTGTGGGGGGGGGGGGTGGGGAACAGCCGTCTCAGCCGCTAAGACGCTGAGACTGCCATCAATCAAGGCAGCTGGTGGATCCAGACTTGTCGGGATGACGTGGTGCCTCCAATGATGGCAGTGACGTCAGAGAAGAGCAGATTTCAGACTACTCTCCGCTGAAAACGGATCGTGGGAGTGCAAAACGAATTGCACTCCTGTGACCCAGAGGAGAAGCCCAGCCTAAAAAGCTCAGGTTGGACTTCTCCTTTAAGGACCTGGTAGTATAACACAAAGTCACACTGCCTGCAGCTTCAGGAAAAGAGCCTAAGTGGTCTCAAATTGGTGGTGATTTGTTTGGATTGTCCATGTGACTTTCAAGAAGGTAGTACAAAATAATACTGCAGACGTGTTGTCGATTTCTTCACTTTTGTATAACCAATTTCTAAAAATGCAGCCTTTGTTCATATTTCTGTAAATGAATAAAAGAATACTAAAAAAATAATGACAGGGGATACCCAGAAGATATAAACTGTCCTTTAAAGTAACAAAAAGCAGTATAAACCAACATTCTCATGCAAGTGCTGGCATCACAAGCTACTTGTACCTATGTTTTTCAATATTTCACACCAGAAGCCCCATGCTGACAGTATGCAAATACCGCATTTTAAAAGCTTAGGCACATCTTCTCTTCACAGAGAAATGTAGGGGTGGCAAATATTCTACTTTTAGGAAGTTGGTATTTGTATAGTGACAACACTGTGCCTCAGCAACATGCTTATCCTCTTGCCAACTGCCCACCGTCATGCAGCAGAATGGCTCCCCTGCGTTAATCACCATAGCTGCACAGCGGCTGCTTTAAGGGGTATAGGAGGTGCGTGCGTTGCGTCACTGAAAAGCTGATGCCCGTGCCCAGCGGCCGCAATGTCCGCCGGGCACCGGCGATTGCTCCTGACAGAGCCAGAAACACACACATCCTCCTTCTGGCAGGGGAGAGGAGACAGATCGTGTGTTCCTAGTATATAGGAACAACAATCAGTCTCCTCCCCCAGGCAGTCCCATCCCCCCTACAGTTAGAACACACTGAGGGAACACATTTAAAGCCTTGATTGCCCCCTTGTGTTAACCCCTTTCCCTGCCAGTGACGTTTATACAGTAATCGGTGGCTATTTTTAGCTCTGAACAAAACAGATTACAGCACACCCATACAAAAATGACATTTATCCTGCAAGTATGTTTTTGTATTTTTAGCTCTGATTGCTGTATAAATGTCAATGGTCCCAAAAAAGTGTCAAAAGTGTCTGATCTGTCTGCTGAAATGTCGCAGTCCCGATAGAAAAAAATCGCAGATTGCCACCAATACTAGTAAAAAACAAATAAAATAATAAAAGTGCCATAAATCTATACCTTATTTTGTAGACGCTATAACTTTTGTGCAAGCCAATCAATATACGCATATTGCGTTTTTTTTTTTATACCAAAAATACATAGAAGAATATTTATCAGCCTAAACTGAGGAAGATTTTTTTTTTTTTAATTGGGGATATTTATTATAGCAAAAAGTAAAAATTATTGTGCTTTTTTTTAAATTGTCGGTGTACCGACATATTCGGTGACCCATCGCAGTTTGCTATGGGAGTGATGTACCATCTTGCTACACCCTACACTCGTCCACAGTAAGGATACACTAAGAAGGGGGAAAGGGGACATCTTATAACAGTAAAGTGAGTTTCTATAGTGAAATACAGGACTTAGAACTCCGTCTGACTGCTTAGATGTTCAATTTTAAAAGCGAACGTCTGTCAGATTAGCAAACCTGTGAGATGAGCAAGGTTGCCGCTGCTTTTAAAATTCTAGATCTAAGTAGTCAGATGGAGTTGTAAGTCCTGTATTTCACTATATAAACTGACTTTACTGTTATAAAAACATGTAAAATGCAAAACTCCGGTGGGTGTAACAAGATGTCCGCTTTGCCCCTTCTTAGCCCTTGTACACACGGTTGGAGAATCCGTCGGAGTGCGTCCTATCGGACCGTGTCGTCGGATAATCCGACTGTGTGTGGTATGCATCGGACTGATTCCGTCCGAATATCCGTCGGACCCAATTTTCCAATATGTTGGAAATATTTCCCGACCAACTGGTTCGATCGGACATACTCCGATCATGTGTAGCGAATTTTGATCGGACCAAGTGCCACGCATGCTCAGATCAAATTCCTACATCAAAGCTATTGGCTACTAGCCTGAATGTAGTCCCATCGTAACGAAATTACGTCATCACGTTCTGAAAGATCGGATTTTTCGACAACTTAGTCCGACCGTGTGTATGCAACAGTTTCGGACACAATCCGTCGGACTAAATCCGACGGACAAAATCCGACGGATTTGGTTGGCAAAATCTCCGACCGTGTGTACGTGGGCTTAGTGTATTCTTACTGTGGACGAGTGTGGGGTGTAGCAAGATGGTCGGTGACGGAACGCAAACTGCAATGGGTAGCCGAATATGTCGTTACAGATTAGAGGATATTGCGGGGCTCCTGCAAGGTGAGGGGGTGACTTTTAGAATAGAAGGATGCATGCAGGAGGCATGTATAGCATTATTGATTTTAATTGTGTTATTGGTTTAAATTTGATGACAGTGGGTTTATATCTACTTTAAGTAGAAAACATGTCATCTCATAAAAATCTGTGAAAAAAAAAAAAAAAAAAAGATAGAAAATATATCAGAAATCTCCGTGCAGGGAGAGTCACATTGGGACTTGCAGGTTACAATACAGATCAACATAAAAGCCTTCCCTGAGGGGGAAAAAATAAATATTTAAGTTCAGAATGGATCTGCAGGACGATGGCTTCAGCAACATCTTAAAGGGCTTGTAAAGTTATTTATTTTTATTTTTTACAATAACAGACGTTATACCTCCACTGTGCAGCTCGTTTTGCACAGAGTGGCCTCGAACCTGCTCTTCTGGGGTCCCTCGCCGGCTGTCTCTGCTTCCTCCCGCAAGTACTTCTCACGTTCATGTGAGCTCCCTCACATGGTGAGAAGCACTTGTGGGCGCGCTCCCGTGATACAGCCCCGCCCCCCGCACGCCACATCATTGGATATGATTGACAGCAGCACAAGCCAATGGCTGCGCTGCTTTCAATCCATCCACTCTAGCCAATCAGCGGCCAGGCTGAGCAGCAAAGAGGATGTCGGGGGCAAGTGCGGGACTTTCGAAGGGTCAGGTAAGTAAAACGTGGGGGTGGAGGGGCTTTTCGCTGCTGGCACTGTGAGATGTTTTTTCACCTTAATGCATAGAATGCATTAAGGTGAAAAAAATATTTACCTTTACAACCCCTTTAAGTACAGTGGAAATGGAAGAAGAGAGAGAGCCAACTCTTGGTTGGTCCACCCCAGCTATTAGACATGTGCACTGCCAAAAAATGTGTTTGTTTTTGTTTCATTCGTTTTGTTTTTTGTTGTTTTCTTCGGGTGATTCGTGATAGTCACAATTCTTAAATTCGAAAATAAGAAAGGAAAAAAAGGAAAATTCAGTTAACAAGCGTTTTGAAAGACGAGTAACTTTTTTTTTTTTTTTTTTATTCTGACTCAGTTTGCGAGTGTTGTCTGGCAAAACGAGCAGAATTCAAGCTAATGTGTGGCTCTGCTCCATCGTACTGCATAATTCTAAGTATCACAGGTCGCAAATCGGGCATACACACCGGGATCTTTTTTTTTTTTTTGTTTACTCCTAGTTGCTGATGGCTGGAAAGCAGAAATTCCTGGGGTACAATGAATAGGCGATTACCACTTCAGCACCGGGGAACTGCTGGCTGCTTTCTGCACTGCACTCTCCAAATGACCCCCAGGAGCGTCATGTTTTATTGATCAGCGGTTACTAAGAGTCATGAATATGATATTATACTTTTAATCGGTCTTTGGAAGATGTAATGGAAAGGGTCCTTACCTTTTGTGTCATTACTTTGGGGCAGGGGGTCGGAGCAGAAGATATTGAGGAATATATTTCAGAATCTAATATACTTCTGATCTGGATTAGGGAGTAATTATAATGCTGGATGCAGCATGGGATGTGTTACTGCCCAGACCAGAATAATATTACATAACTATTTCATGATGAAAAGGCATCACATTAAACACCAAGTGAAAAAAAAAAAATATTATTTTATCCGTATGCCAAAATGTACGGCACATCTCTAGTAACACAGAAAGCTTTCTGCACCCCCTCCTGCCCCTTCTGTCATACGTGGGCGGTCTTTAATACTGGCAAGTTATGATGTCATAGACCAGTGATGGCGAGCCTTGGCACCCCAGATGTTTTGGAACTACATTTCCCATGATGCTCCACTATACTGCAGAGTGCATGAGCATCATGGAAAATGTAGTTCCAAAACATCTGGGGTGCCAAGGTTCACCATCACTGTCATAGACTATACTGTACTGGGAGTCCAGGGTGATGTGATGACGGCCTGGGCTCATGTTAAGTCGGGTGAATGACGCTGGCAGCTGGCCGATCATTCAACCCAAAAAGCAGTGCTGGAGTACACAAGGAAAGTACCCAAGAGGAGGTGAATATTCCAGGGAAAGTTGTTTTTTTGTTTTGTTTTTGGGCTACATATAAACAAAATAATGAAACTGCCATTCTTTTTTTAATATTGAATATGGTGCCTTAGTTCATTAAAGTGTATCTGTCCTGAAGTAACACTTCCTATAACTTAAATAAAGGCACCCCAAGGTTTCTGCACTTTTGTTTTACATATTTTGACTTTATCTTTTAAAATACTGGGCCTTGACCAATGATGGGGCACTATTCCCCCCACGGACACCAAATGATGGGGCATTATTCCTCCCACTGATACAATGATGGGGTACTATTCCTCTCACTAACACCAATGAGGGGACACTATTCCTCCCACTAACATCAATGATGGGGCACTATTCCTCCCACTAACATCAATGATGGGGCACTATTCCTCCCACTAACATCAATGATGGGGCACTATTCCTCCCACTGATACAATGATGGGACATTATTCCTCCCACTGATGCCAATGATGGGGCACTATTTCCCCCACTGATACCAATGATGGGTCACTATTCCTCCCACTAACACCAATGATGGGGCACTATTCCTCCCACTGACACCAATGATGGGGCACTAGTCCTCCCACTGACACCAATAATGGGGCACTATTTCTCCCCCTGATAACAATGATGGGACACTATTCCTCCCACTGACACCAATGATGGGGCACTATTCCTTCCACTGATAACAATGATGGGACACTATTCCTCCCACTGACACCAATGATGGGGCACTATTACTCCCACTGACACCAATGATGGGGCACTATTACTCCCACTGATACCAATGATGGGGTACTATTCCTCCCACTGATACCAATGATGGGGCACTATTCCTCCCACTGACACCAATGATGGGGCACCATTACTTCCACTGACACAAATTATGGTGCACGATTACTCCCACTGACAACTATGATGGGGCACTTTTCCTTCCACTGACACCAATGACAGGGGGCACTATTCCTTCCACTGACAATGATGGGGCATCGTTCCTCCCCTAATACCAAAGATAGGGCCTTGTTTACTCCCACTAATTTTTCAACTCCCACTTGCCCGAGTCCATCCTAAAATCTGAAGGACAGTAATCTGGCCCTTACTTTAGAAAGTTTGGAGACCCCTGTTGTAGAGGAGCCCCCTGAATTACATTTACATTTGTATACTCCTATAGGGGGGATGATAGCTGGAATAATCCACTTCACTGGGAGCTAAAGGATCATTGCTCCAAAATAAATGAAAACCAGGGATATCTATTCCCCAATCCACCACCTCAACACCATGTAAGGCAGTCCCAGCACAGCATTTTTTTCAAGCTTTCCCTCAAACAGTATTAGCCAATTCCAGACCGCTCACTGTAGATGTACGGCTACAGGGCGGCCCGGCTACGCTGGATCACATACGTGTACGTGATCCAGTATTTCCGGGAAGGTGGCGCAACGTGCATGCGCCTGCCGCCCCAGCTGTGCTGTCATTCGCTACAGCACAGGCTGATCAGCAGATTTCGGCCAATGATTTATGGCCGAAGCCCACAGATCATCTGAGCAAATGACAGAAGTGAGCCCTGTGTTGGTAAACAACACAGAGCTCTCTGCAGACAGCAGCCATGTGCAGTTTTTTTCTCCCTGCAAACATCTTGCAATATATATATATACGTTGAGGTTTGCAAGTAATTTGCCTGGGTTATGACTGAAGCTATCAACCATAACCCCAATATTTTTTTTCAGCCAACTCTTTGATGAAAGGGGCCCAAGTGGCTAATTAGCGACTGGATCGCATTCAGAAGCTGCGGGAGGGGTCTTCCCCCTAACCCCATCCCCTGTGCTCGCACACAGGATAGGTGGGACTTTTTACTTGACTACATCATCCATATTTGATGTTCATATTTTTTAAAGGGTTCCCTCTACATAATATTTAAAGGGTTCCCCAAAACATCGGGTCAGATGTAAAGTATGGGGGTGGGTTGGGGCTGAGGTGAGTGGTTTTATGGTTTTATATTCTTGCCACATTGGATTCCTGATAGTCTCTTGGTGGACTTCTTTTGTTGTTGGAGCAAGACCACATGTTATATATACAATGTATATATATATATATATATATATATTATACATATACTGTGTATGATTTATTTTGTGCTGAATGTCATAGCAGGATACCAAAGCTAATGTCAGGGGAAAATTAATTACATCTATTTTAGGTCAAGTGGCCTCATAATACAGATTTTAAAGACATGAAATTGCATAAATAGTCTCCCATAAGGGGTTCAGGTTAAACCATGGTTTATTCAACCACCCAATTATGTCTATTGTGAGCAGTATTAAGATAAATGAATTGAACTATGAAGGGTAAATAGTTTTTCTTTGTTTTGTTTTTTCTTTTTTGACCAGTGTTCATTTAAAAAAAAAAAAGTAATTAAAAAAAAAAAGTATACATTTTATTCTCTAATTTTAAAATTACACTATAATTATGTTTCTGTTACAAAGCAAACAAAGTTATTTGCAAATTTAAAAAAGATTTTTTTTCAATTTTGTATATATTTTTAAAGCAACACTGAAAAAATAACATAATAAATAATTTAACACAAAAAAAAATGATGCTAAAAATAGAAAAGAAAAATAGCAGAAAAGTATATAGCTATACAGATAAGGAGGTAGAACTGATTAGGGTTAACTAAGAGTTAATAAGAGGTTAAATAAGAATACAATTTACATTATAAAAAATTATAGTTGTAAGGTTCCTTTGACTGATGTATAACCTTCGAAATGAATAAAATATCACCTACATATATGAATGAAATGGTAAATACAATGAAAATACGTTGTTACATTGTATTTAATCAGTGATACTTGCAGTCTATTTGAATGTGTAATTTTACTCAAGACAGCTGATCCTGCTGTGTGATACAAAGCAATTCCTGGCTGTCATTTTGACAGCCGGTAATTGCTGGCAATAGCAGCAGGAGAATAGCAACAGAGTGAGAGAAGCAGGCATATGTTTTTGTTTTTTTTAAGTAGGACATATCTTTTATGTTTAGAATCTTCAAGTAGTTAAGGAGTACAAACTGTTAAATTAACAAGGTGAATGTTAATAATAACAAATAAGGTGAATCAATCAGCTTCCAGGTTTTATTGTCAAATATCCTGTTCCTTATTTCTATTTCTAGCTGTATTTATATTTTGCTTTGTGACACATTTTACACCAAGCACAAAGGTAGTCCCACCACACAGGGCTGTCTTAATGCATGGGCACTGCCCAGAAGCCACAGGTGCATGGGCACCCCATGATAATCTTGAATTACATCAAACTTGCCAACTGTCTCGAATTTGCCAGGACAGTCAAGCTTTTTACTAAGTTGTCCTGGGATTGGCCAAAGCAGCTCCCCAGAACCTGTATTGTGCCCTCTTGATCCCAGTATTGTGCCCTCCTGACTCCCCCTGTGCTCTGCCATTCTGCACCCCCCCAATTTCTGTGCCCTTTTTATGTATTAGTCTTTAATTCATATCATGTTTTATATCACGTTTTCTTACTGTTTAAAATCTATGTTATTTAAAGTACTAATAAATATGTTTAGTTCTCTATTTATACTATATTTCTTGAGAGTAGGTGCGTAAAGCAGGCTGGTAGGGGCCCCAGTGCATTACTTTGTCCAGGGGCCTATGATGCCACCACATACACACAACAAGGGTTAACTGCTTATTTATTCTAGAGGTTAAAGGAATAGAAGGAATACTTACCTTGATCCTCACTTGCACAGGCTTCCTCCTCGTCATACAACTGGTCCCACAGGCCACTTCTCTTCAGCCTCTTCGACATCATTGCATACAATGCAGGACCAGCAGTTCTGCATTGTACATGAGGACATTGAAAGCCTGCCCACATTATATGAGTGGAGGAGAGCACTGACATGCCGAGAGAGTGAGGAATAAGGTATTTCTTCTTATCACTTTCCCTATAGACTACACACCAAGTTAAACCTATGCTAAACATGCTATCAATGTAAGACTGACCATATGGAAGATAACTTTCAACAGCACGTACTGCATACAGTTATATATCTTATATAAGCTATAACACATTATTATTAAAACGCATTCATGTTTTTTACAGCACTTGGTAGCGCTACATTATATTGTTTGTGTCTTATAGGAATTTGGTTTTGTTCGTATGTAGCTGTTGGTTTAAACACTCATTTTCTCTTTGGTTAGCGCAACATTTATTCTGTTTTTTATAACGCATTAAAGGAAGAAGGTTTTTTTTTTATCTTAATGCATTGAAAGCATCAAGGTCAAAAAATGTTCGGCATGCATCCCTCACCAGCCTCTGTTATACTCACCTGAGTCTGATCTCGATCCAGCCATGTGCAGGAGAGCAGCGTCTCTCTGCTCTCTCCCTCCTCATAAGCTCAGGGATAGCCCTTGGCTTCTGCTCCTGTCAATCACAGGCAGTGATGAGGGGAGCAGGGGGGTGGGGTTGTGTTAATAGAGGCAGACAGAGAGGCTCAGGAGCGATCCCGAATGAGTGCCCCCATAGCAAGCAGCTTCCTATTGGGGCACGGGTTGGTGGAGGTGAAGAGCCAAGAGTGCCAGCGAGGGACCCAAGAGGAGGAGGATCCAGGCTGCTCTGTGCAAAACCCTTGCAGAGAGCAGGTAAGTATAAGTTGTTTATTTTAAAGAAAAAAAAAAAAGGTTTAGAATCGCTTTAATGTAATTTTAAAATGTATTTTTTTCTGCTTAGGACTTGTTCCTCTCAACTCGAGTGCCCTCGCAATCTATATTTCACTTTTCTTTATTATATCTTACGCAGGGCGCTGTTCTGTATCCATGTGTTGGATTATGTAAAAGTGCAACTACAAATCATTACAGTATTGTTGCTCTTATTTGTTTGCCAGTAGCACTCCCCACCTGTGTTGCGGATAATCACCTATTTCCACATTTGACCAATGCCTCTGTGCCAGTTATGGTCTGTGCCTTGTTGTATGGAAATTTCCCAAAAAATATTGAAACAGAAAAAGAATTTTTAATCTACAGTAGATATAAAAAGTCTACACACCCCTGTTAAAATGTCAGGCTTCGGTGATTAAAAATGAGACAAAGATAAATCATTTCAGAACTTTTTCTACCTTTAACGTGACCTATAAACTATACAACTTAGTGGAACAACAAACTAGAAAACTTTTAGTTGGAAGGAAGTAAAAATAAAAAAATAAACTAATATGGTTGCATAAGTCTGCACACCCTTACATGAATACTTTGTTGAAGCACCTTTTCATTTTATTCCAGCACTCAGCCTTTTTTTGGGTACGAGTCTATCATCATGGCACATTTTGACCTGGCAATATTTGCCCGCTCTTCCTTGCAAAAACACTCCAAATCTGTCAGATAGTGGGGGGCATCTCCTGTGCACAGCCCTCTTCAGATCACCCCACAGATTTTTTAATGGGATTCAGGTCTGGGCCATTCCAAAACTTTAATCTTCTTCTTCCTTTGTTGATTTGGATGTATGCTTTGAGTCGTTGCCATGCTGAAATATGAAGTTCCTCTTCATCTTCAGGTTTCTAGCAGAAGCCTGAAGGTTTTGTGCCAATATTGAATGGTATTTGGAACTGTTCATAATTCCCTCTACCTTGACTAAGGCCCCTGTTCAAACTGAAGAAAAACAGCTCCAAAGCATGATGCGGCCACCACCATGCTTCGCGATGAGTATGGTGTTCTTTTGGTGATGTGCAGTTTTGTTTTTGCACCAAATATATCTTTTGGAATTATGGCCAAAAAGTTCAACCTTGGTTCCATCAGACCAGAACACATTTTTCCCACATGCTTTTGGGAGACTTCAGACGTGTTTTTGTAAAATTTAGCCGGGCTTGGATGTTTTTCTTCATAAAAAAAAGGCTTCCGTCTTGTCACTCCCCATAGCCCAGACATATGAAGAATACACGAGATTGTTGTCACAGACGGTACTTACCAGATATTCCTGCAGCTTTTTTAATGTTGCTGTAGACCTCTTGGCAGCCTCTGTGACCAGTTTTCTTCTCGTCTTTTCATCAATTTTGGAGGGACGTCCAGTTCTTGGTAATGTCACTGTTGTGCCATATTTTCTCCACTTGATGATGACGGTCTTCACTGTGTTCCATGGTATATCTAATGCCTTCTAAATTCTTTTGTACCCTTCTCCTGACTGATACCTTTTAACAATGAGATCCCTCTGATGCTTTGGAAGCTCTCTGCAAACCATGGCTTTTGCTGTAGAAAATGTCAGGAAAGACCTACTAGAAAAGCTGAACTTTATTTGGGGTTAATCAGAGGCACATTAAATGATGGCAGGTGTATACTGACTCCTATTTAACATGAGTTTAAATATGATTGCTTAATTCTGAACTCAGCTCAATCTCCAGTTATAAGAGGTGTGCATACTTATGAAACCCCGTTATTTTATTTTTTATTTTTAAACCCCCCCCCCCCCCCCCCAAAAAAAAAGATTCCAGTTTGTTTTTCAACTGAGTTGTACAGTTTTTAGGTCACATTAAAGATGGAAAAAATTCTGAAATTATTTATCTTTGTCTCCTTTTTTTACATCACAGAAACCTGACATTTTAACAGGGGTGTGTAGACTTTTTATATCCATTGTATCTAGACCTTCAGTTTGTTTTTTTGTTTCTAATGATGAACCAACCATGAAGATCCTTTACGGGGGCCCTGTCTGTTATAGGTCAGCAAAGGTGTGTCCCTGTCTCCTAATTATGCTTCTATGTGGTCACTCCATCACATAGGCTTCTGATTGAGACTACTATTTGCCTTTTCAGTACACATTACACAGGCTGTTGTCTTCGCCAAGAACCCCACCCTGACAGATGCCATATAACCATCACCAGAGTGTATGTAGACAGGAATTGGCTGAAAAGAGGCCGAAGGTGATCAGCGATGCCGAGACAATGCAACAAAGAATGATGAAAAGTTTTTGTTTCTTTTAAACCAGATGCATTGCGCCCCACGCACATTTACTACGGCAGGGCAGCTGCTCTGTGCAGAATCAAGTACCTGTATGTGATTCTTCACTTCCGGGTCTGGGGGCGCGCAATACAATTTTTATCATTTTTTTCCCACAAATAGAGCTTTCTTTTGGTGGTATTTGATCACCTCTGAGGTTTTTATTTTTTGTTAAAATGTTGGGAAAAAAAAACAGTTTTATATTTTGTTAGAAAATTTTGCAAACAGGTAATTTTTCTCTTTCATTGACGTATGCTGATTTGGCTGCACTGATGGGCACTGATAAGGGGGCACTGATGGACACTAAAGAGCACCGATAAGCTGCACTGATGGTCATTGATAAGGCGGCATTGATAGGTGGCACTGGTGGGCACTAATAAGACAGCACTGATGGGCACTGATAGGTGGCACTGGTGGGCACTGATATCTGGCACTGATGGGCACTGGTTGGTGACACTGATAGGCAGCACTGCTAGGTGGCACTGATGAGGCACTGGTTGGCACCACTGGTGTGCATTGATAGGAGGCACTGATTGGTGACAATGCTATGCACTGGCAGGTGGCACTGATATGCACTGATGGGCACTGGCAGGTGGTGCTGGCAAGTGACACTGGTGGGCACAGGTGAGGTGGCTGTGCCTCTTGCTCTTCCATTCACAGAGGCCGGTGATCGCTTTTTTTCTCCTCACGCATGAGGAGAAAAGAAAAACGATTACTGATCTTCTGTTTACATCACATGATCAGCTGTCATTGGCTGACAGCTGAGCATGTGGTAAGGGGCTGGGATTGGCCCTCTACTCTGACCTGTGATCACCCGAGTCTCATTGACTGTGGAGCGTGCAAAGGGGAGGATGTCATATGACGGCCTCCCAGCAATGTAGGTCCGCGCTGAAGCCATCATTTGGCTATAGCATGGACAGGAAGGGGTTAAATCGTGTTTTTGGTTTGTTGTGCTCGGATGAAGATCCACTTTAAGCTTTGACAATGAAACCTG
>NW_027507686.1:19444587-19544587 GCF_037356315.1 Lithobates pipiens
AGTCATAATTCTGAAATTAAAATTGCTTAAAGTTAGAATTAGTTTAGTCATTTTCCTTTCTAGTATTCTATTAATATTACAGCCAATTAAAAAGTATTATAATAAATAAATAAAAAAGTAGAATAATATAACAAAAAACTGACATCTCCCCATATCCTGATAAGGTCAGCCGAAGAAATTATTACTCCTTTAGTATCAACCCTAATAAATGAAAGGTATTGTGGCCCTCAGATGTGTCAATTGCTCTGCTTTTGCAAAGGCCTGAAAACTCCCCTGGACTTTTTTTGTTTCAGGAAAAACTAATATTCTGAAACACTTTGGGGGGGGGGGGGGGGGGGTTAACTAAAACTGGAGCACACAGAATCAGGTGCACCTCCGCATAGCAACCAATCAGCTTACAAGTTTTATCGGCAAAGCTTAAGTGAACAAGCTGAAGTTTGAAGCTGATTGGTTACCTGCCATGCACCACATTCTGAGTCCTCCAGTTTTAGTAAATCCCCCCCCCCTATTATTACTTGTCGTGCTGCAAAACTTTAGCTATGGTCCCCATGAGCTTCAATTCTTTTAATTGAAATCTTTGAATGTATTCCTTTATAATTATTGATTACTTTGGCATTAAAACTCTGTTTAGCCTTATAGGTGCTGTTGATACTAGCTATGCAAAATTCAATAAAAATACAATAATTAAAAAAAAAAAAAAAGGTATTGTACGACTTCCTTATCTCGTAACAAACCACAAAATAAACACTGAAAAAATCTGACTAATAGAAATCAATCAATTCAATATCCAGCAAAATAAATATAACTTATTATATATATATATAGAGAGAGAGAGAGAGAGAGAGAGAGAGAGAGAGAGATAGCTATATATATATATATATATATATATATATAGATAGATAGATAGATAGATAGATAGATAGATAGATAGATAGATATCTATATATAGATAGATAGATATAGCTATATCTATATAGATCTAGATCTATATAGATATAGATATATATACGCTCTAACGAGCAGGGCCCTCAGATTTCTAATTGACTACCAAATTGTATTGTAACGTCCGCCTTCATTTTGTAAGGCATTGAGCAAACTGTTGGTGCTGTAAATAAATCCTGTATAATAATAAATAACTCATATATATATATATATATATATATATATATATATATATATATATATATATATATATATAAAACTCTTGTTAAGTAAAATGGGTATTGTGGTATTATAACAAAACACCACTATAGATACAAAAAATACATTTAAATCTATTTGAATGTATGCTTGTTAATGCATAATGATTAAAACAAAATTACCTTATTATTTCATAGTTTCGGATACTAATGTGCTATTTTAATTAATGCATGTATAAGTAATCATTTTAAAATAATTAAGTCAGACAAATATATGTGTGACTTTCATTGCTGCCAGGCTGTGCTTGGTCTTCTTGGTTTGGCAATGCTGCTTTTTTCGAGCCAAACACAAAGACTGGGGCAATCACACTACATATTCCTTCAATTGCCTTATGACAAAACGCAGCCGGCCATCAGCTCTTGTAAAGCAGAGGCCCTCTGGGTTGTATGATCTAGCATCAGTGACTGTGAAGCCTAAATTCGGAAAAATCCAGTCTACACCGTCGCATCGTTATCACGCGGTGTTGACACGGTTTTGTGATATAAAAATGGTTAACATTTCAAAACGTCCCACCCATCAAATTTGAAAGTTAAAATTTTTAATCATTTAAAAGTACATTTAACATATATCTAAAAAAAAAATAATAATAATTTTTACATGGCACAGGTAAAAATAAAAAAAACAAAAAAAAACAGTAAAACATTTTAAATCTAAAATTTAAATCCTATAATAATGATAATCATAATAGTTATGATAGGATTATTATCAAATGTGCAAATGCTAGATATTTATTTATTATTGTTGCTTATTTATTTCAGGTACAGCGCCGTCAATTTACGCAGCACTTTACATATATATTGTACATTCACATCAGTCCCTGTCCTCAAGGAGCTTGCCATCTAAGGTCCCCAACTCACATTCATACATACACATACTAGGGGCCAATTTAGACAGGAGCCAATTAACCTCCCAGCATGTCTTTGGAGTGCACCATATTTACATTACTGCAATAATAAAATGGATTTCTTCAGGGATGCTCCTTAGTTGCTGGAACTATACAGATTTTTTTTTGTTTTGTTTTGTTTTTTGATTTTTGCTCATTTTTATTTATTTTTTGCACATTCTTAGACACAACGCTGATTGATTATACACGTTCATTATTTCAGGTACTTATATAGCGCCATAAATTTACGCAACGCTTTAAATATACATTGTGCATGCGCACATATTCTGATGCTACTGTGTTCTGCAATGTGTGCTGACAGTACATCGATTCGGTGTGATGTCGGTGCAGCGACTGTTACATAAAAATAATCCAGGTTTCTGTAATAAAAATGCTACATGTATTTGCCGTGGTCTGTGGCGAGTGAGTTGGGTAGTACCCCTTGGAAGTGTCAGGGAAAGAGGCTGTACATTCAGCAGTACAGATGCAGAGTAAGCAAGCAGCTATTGTAAAGTGTTTCTTTATCCAAGGGCTAGACCACACAGGCTCGCTCATTCAGAGCCCCCCCCCCCCCCCCCCCACACACACGCACACACACATCATCCTTCTCTAGGGCTTTTAAAGACTCCACAGCTTAGGCGGTCTTGCCTGATACCACAGAGAAAAGCGGGGCACCGGGCTCTGGCAAACGTTCCACAATAATGGTGGGCCTTAACAGAAAGATATAAACGCACAATGCACTGTAATTGTCGCAGAAAGAGAAGATTTGTAATCCTCTATACGGCAATACACCTGATGCCGCATGGAGGAGGATGTGACGTTCATTCTAGAGAGTTGGAAGCTGACCTCCTTCTTCCTTGTGATGATACTTCAGCTACATGAAGCACATGTTCGGCTTGACCTCGAATTCCTGACAGCTTATCAAAATATGAACCTTCTCCTCCAGAAAAATGACAATGGATAGAGATGCCATAACCGCCATTAGCAAAGGGAAGGGAGGGTAAGGTATTATAAAAAAAACAATGACTAAAATCTCATATGAGTGTCTGCTTACACTAAAATAATGGGTGGTGATCCTGCCGTGAAGGTCCTTGCTCAGGCGCTTCCTGCATTGTCACTCTGGAGTTGGATTTACTAAAACTGGAGAGTCCAAACTCTGGTGCAGCTCTGCATAGAAACCAATCAGCTTCCATTTTTTTTTTGGGTCAAAACTTAATAGAACAAGCTGAAGTTAGAAGCTGATTGGTTTCTACCCATGGCTGCACCAGAATTTGAACTCTCCAGTTTTAGTAAATCAACCCCGCTACATAGTTAGTAAGTTTGAATAAAGACACCAGTCCAATAGTGTCTACAATTGCCCCTATCCCTGTACATTGCACACTCACATCAGTCCCTACCCTCAAGGACCCCACAATCCAAGATCCCCATTCATATACTAGGGCCAATTTTGGACAGAGGCCAGTTAACCTACCTGCATGTCTTTGGAGTGTGGGAGGAAAACGGAGTACCCAGAGGAAACCCACACAGGCACAGGGAGAACATGCAAACTCCAGGCAGGTAGTGTCATGTTCTCCCTGTGCCTGTGTGGGTTTCCTCTTGGTTAGGATTTGAACCAGTGACCCTTTTTACTATTAGGTGAGAGTGCTAACCACTACACCACTGTGCCGCCCTAAACCACTACACCACTGTGCCTCCCACTATCTTATGGTATGTTCACACCAGATGCAGTGGAACTATTTTGGGTGGCTATTCCAGCGCAGTTCCACCGCATGGGCAAGGCAAAATGCTTTGGGGCTGATTTACTTAAGAGAAAAAGACTGTGCATTTTGCAAAGTGCAGTTGCTCCAGAGCAGTGGCGGCTGGTGTTGTTTTTTTTGGGGGGGGGGCAGCAAACAACCATAACCCCCCCCGCCCGGAGTGGTCAGCGGCACCTCACCTCCCTCCCTCTCGCCACCCGCTTACCCCATCTAGGCGGGAAGTGGGTGGCGGGCAGCAGCTCCATGTCCTCTCCTCCATCACAGCGGCTTCCAGCGTGCGGCTCCTCACCTCCTCCTAGGCTTGCCTGTCCTTTCAGCCAATAGGGTGAGGGGTCTCAAAACCTTCTTCTGGATTCGCCGGGAGGAGGATCAGTGTTACAATAGCGGATATTTATTCGCTGTTGTAACACACCTGGGTTGGCTCCGTTTGCATTCTCTGTGCCCCGAGCCCACCCTATTTTTAAGCCTATCAGAGCCTCTGGCTCTAATCAGGTGCTTCAAAAAAACACCCCTGCCATTGTAAATCATGCATGCGGTGCCCTTCAGGGGGTCCAATGCATGGATGGGGGATGGAGGGTGGCAATGGATGGGGGGACGGCACCTGTGCATCCTTAATGGATGGGCCGCCCCTGCTCCAGAACTTAGTAAATGAATAGAAACTCTGCTGACTTCCATCATCCAATCTGTGCAGGCAAAAATGCTGTTTTTTTCTTATTTACCTTGCATGTAGTTGGGTATCATTTGCAAAGTGAAGCCTTACCTCATTTACTAAGCTCTGGAGCAACTGCACTTTGCAAAGTACACACTCTATTTGCCTTTAATAAATCAACCCCTTTGTGTCCTTATGTGCAGTTGATATGCAGGCAGTATGATGGATTTACTGAAGGCAAAGAGACATGAAGTGCAGTTGCTACAGAGTTTAGTAAATGAGCAGAAGCTCTGCTGACTTCCATCATCCAATCGTGTGCAAGCAAAAATGCTGTTTTATTTTGTTTTCTTGCACGTGATTGGGTATTCTTTGCAAAGTGAATCTTCACCTCATTTACTAAGCTCTGGAGCAAATGCAGTTTGCAAAGTACACACTCTATTTGCATTTAGTGAATCAAACCCTGTGCACTTTGCATGTGCGACTGCACCTCTGCAAGTGTAGTTGCTCCAGAGCTTAGTAAATAAGGTAAAGCTTCACTTTGCACCGAGTACCCAATCCTGTGCAAGGGAAATTTTAAAAAAAGAGCATTTTTGCTTGTATGATTGGATGATGGAAGTCAGCAGAGCTTTCCCTCATTTACTAAGCTCTGCAGCAACTGCACCTGCAAAGTGCACAGGGGCTGATTTACTAGAGGCAAATAGAAATGAATATTAAAAATGAATTAAATAGTGTTTTTGATTTGTTGTGATCAGATGCAGTGAAGATCTGCCTTAAGCTTTGGCAATGAAACTTGGTAGCTGACTGGCCTCTATGTAGCGCTGCACCAGATTTTGAACTCTCCAGTAAATGAACCCCTGTGCCCTTTGCAAGTGAAGTTGTTCTAGACTAGAGCTTAGTAAATGAGGGGAAGCTCCACTTTGCAAAGAATACCCAATCACATGCAAGCAAAATTTAAAAAAAGGGCACTTTGCTTGCACATGATTGGATTGAAGTCAGCAGAGCTTCCCCTCATTCATTAAGCTCTGGAGAAACTGCAATTCACAGTCTATTTGGCATTAGTAAATCTACCCCAGTGTGTGTGCAAAAAGAAAAACTGCATACATTTTTTCAGCGCAACCAAAGTGAGAGGCAATCAAGTTCCACTCACTGTGTGGCAGCCAATTGAACTTTATGAAATGTCTGTGATAATTCAATAAAGTTAATTTCCCAAAAAAATAAATAAAAGTGAACAGTGCGATACTCCGAGATCGACGCATCAGCGCTGTGCAGATCCGGCCAGACCTCACCACACACCTGGTGTGAATTAGCCCTTACATGCATAGAAGTGACCGTTTCAGTAAACATACACAGGTATAATCCACCGTTGTCACCACAAAAAAAGATTGTGCAGAAAAATATGCCATGCAGTGGAGTGTAGAAAGCGGTGGCTGGAGATCATCTGAGCTGATAGGCAACAAAGGATGAAGAAAAAAGGTGAAAAAACATTTTATATAAAAAAAAAATGGCAGTTGTTTTTTAAATATTCTAATTTCCCAAACTAAATGTCATCCAGTTGGGGTTTACATGTTTTTTTGTTTTTGTTTCTTTAATATTTTTTTTAGTTTAAAGATTTTATAAATGTACAAAAAAAAAAAAGCAAGAGAAAAATACCAAACAGAGCCAGTTTATAAGCGATCGATGGGCCATAGCATGTTTTAAAAAGGAATGAAATACATGGGAAAGCTCTGGGAGGTAAGGCAACGTCCATGGAAAAATACATTCAGTACATCAAGGGTGAGAGCATTATCATATCTGTCCCAACAGACCTCATCGCCGAGGAACAGAATGAGGTTGAAGGGGTACAACTGCCACTTAATTTACATGTATTTTAATGTGTGGCTGTCCAGTGGACATGGAACTACAAGCCCCTGGGAATCTGGTCAGCCTTTGGCATGTACCGCAAAAACAACTGATTTAACCACTTGAAGACTAGGCCTTTTCTGCCATTTTTTTGGGTTTGCAAGTAAAAAAAATCTGTAATTTTTGCTAGAAAATGGAACCCCCCCGAACATCATATTGTTATAGAGAATAAAATGGCGATTGTTGAATTTTTTTATACATCACACGGTATTTACACAGCAGTTTTTCAAACGCAATTTTTGTGGAAAAAATACACTTTAAGAAATTTGAATGCAAAAAAAAAAAAAAAACACATTATATAACCAAATTTTTCGGTAAAATGTGAAAGATTGAGTTATGTCGAATAAAAAGAAAACCTAACATGTCACGCTTTAAAACTGCGCACGTTCCTGGAATGGTGACAAAGTACGATACCTAAATATCTCCATAGGTGACCTTTTCAAATATTTTACAGGTTACCAGTTTAGAGTTACAGAGGAGGTCTAGTGCTATAATTTTTGCTATCGTTCTAACGTTTGCGGCGATACCTCATATATGTGGTGCGAACACCGTTTACATATGTCTGCCCGACTTGCGTATGCGTTTGATTCTGCGCGTGATGTGACGCTTTTTTTTTTTTTAAACTGTCCCTTTCTTTTTTATTTTAATTTCCAATAATTTGTATTATAATTTTTCCAATAAAAAAGGGGGTTAAACAAAACATAGCGGGAATGAAACATAAGTACAGTTGTCTCTCATACATAGAAAGAGCAAGAAATAAAGAAAACCTCATATAAAAAGGGAAGAAAAAGCAAATGCAAGTCAAATTTCACAACTTTGCTGGTTGTAGCCAGTGACATACAAATCAGTGTAGGATTTGCTTGCACTTTATATATATTTTGTGATTAAAATCTACTGGCAAACCCCCTTTTTTTTATCACTTTTATTCCTATTATAACAAGGAATGTAAATATCCCTTGTAATAGTAATCATTTGTAGGTAGAGTTGATCCAGGGAATATCTGATGGCCTCTCGAGACCAGGAAGGAATATTTTCCCCTGCTGGAGCAAATTGGATCATGCGTTGCTTTGGTTTTTTCGTCTTCGTCTGGATCAACTGTGGTTATAGGATTGTGTATATAAGATTGTATTATTTTGTATCCCCTTTCACTGGTTGAACTAGATGGACTCTTTTTTTTTAAACCAGACTAACTATGTAATAGAAATAAGGGGTGACAGGTCCTCTTTATTGAGAGATTTGGGGATCTATAAGACCTCAAATACCTCCTCTAGCAAAGGATCAAAAAAAAAAAAAAAAAGAAATGTGAGCTTTTGCTTTTAAAAAAAAAGTTGTTTACTTCCGCCCTAGACTGGAAGTGACGTCATCAAGACCCTACGGTCCTCCTAGATCATAGAGGTGATCCGGTCTCTTTTCACCTCTATGGCCAGCGCGAACTGTTGAATCATTTTTCCAGGCTTCCTGGTAGGAACGGCAAGCTCAACCCCCTCCGGCAAGCATGTGGGGGGGTAGGGGGGAAGACCCCTCCTGCTGCTTCTGAAAGCAATCCAGTCACTAATTAGCCCCTTGGGCCACTTTCATAAAGTTGGCTGAAAATATTGGGGTTATGGTTGATAGCTTCAGTCCCCTGGTAATTCACTTGCAAACCTCAACACATTATATATATATATATATATATATAGATATATATAGCAATCTACATCTAAAACAAAAGTAGACGTTCATTAACCACTTGCCGAACAGCCACCGTCATTATACAGCGGCAGGTCGGCGCTGTACATTGGCTCCTGTAGGTGGGTGCCGATGCTCATGGCCGGCAAACGCGATGAACGCCGGCCTTGCGCGATCGCGGGCACAAGAGGCAGAACAGGGACATGTGTGTGTAAACACACAAATCCCTGTTCTGTGAGGAGAGGAGAGGCATATTGTGAGTTCGTAATAGCCATGATAGGAACCATGATCTCTCTCCTCCACCAGTCAGTCCACCCCCCCCCCCCCACAGTTAGAACACACTGAGGGAACACAGTTAACCCCTTGATCGCCCCCTAATGTTAACCCCTTCCCTGCCAGTGACATTTACACAGTAATTGGTGCATTTTTTATCGCACTGATCACTGTATAATTGTCAATCGTCCCAAAAATGTGTCAAAAGTGTCCGATGTGTCCGCCATCAAAATCGCAGATCGGCTCCATTACTAGTAAAAAAAAAAAAAATAATAATAAAAATGCCATAAAAATGCCATAAATCTATCCTCTATTTTGTAGACGCTATATCTTTTACACAAACCAATCAATATACGCTTATTGCGATCTTTATTACCAAAAATGTGTAGAAGAATACATATCAGCCTAAACTAAGGAAAGAATTTGCTTTTAAAAAAAAAAAATATAGGGATATTTATTATAGCAAAAAGTACAAAATATATTTTTTTTCCAAATTTTCGCTCTTTTTTTGTTTATAGCGCAAAAAATTAAAACCGCAGAGGTGATCAAATACCACCAAAAGAAAGCTCTATTTGTGGGAGAAAAAGGACGTCAATTTTGTTTGTGTACAACATCAGACAACCACGCAATTGTCAGTTAAAGCGACGCAGAGCCTGGTCATTGAGCAACCGAAACTGCCGGGGCTGAAGTGCTTGAAGAGGAATTTTAGTGATTTTCAGTCATCTATTAAATCTTCTGCCCTTGTTGTTTTAACTTTGGATAGTACAACTGCCAGTAAATCCCTTATACAGCCCACTTCCTGTTTCTTGTCTGGTCATTAGCCCTGGCTTTTGACATCATGCACAGCTCTCTCTCTCTCAACCATGTGGGAGTCTGCCAGGAAGGGAGGTGGTGGGTGAGTCATAAGAGGGTCAATGAGGGCTGCAGAGCTGGAGGTGGGTCTGTTTAAATCCAGGAAGTGAACAGGCAGCATCTTCAGCTGCCCACAGTTAAAATGGCTGCAGGCAGACTTAGTGAAGGGAGATTTCTGCAGTATATTTGGCAAGTACAGAATCACAGTATACATAAAATAATATGCAAAGTGGTTGGAGGGAAGCTTCAGAATGGCAAAGATGCTTTTATTATAAATGATGTAAGCAGACTGAAGCTCCTCTTTAATAAGATGGCATATCTGTCAATGTTCCACACTATTGATACAATGTATTACTAAATTCACTGTGCACTTTAGCAATTATTACTTGCACTATATAAGAAGAGAATGGCCTAGAGAGCCCCCGTGTCCTGTTCAGCTTCCTCTCCTAGAGTCAGAAACATAAATAAACGTTTTTTTTCGAGCTACTGGTTCCCCGTTGCTGGCTGTAGCAAGGGCCGCATCATTTAAAAAAAAATAAAAGTGGACGAGCGTCCTAAATCGTTCATCCAGCCCGTTCCAACACACCGCAATCTTTCTTCAGCTCTGGCAGATCCTCTTCATGAGACGATCAGGTTAAGAAGGGAACGTGAATACATTTTTATCACACAAAATATGATTAAAAAGAATATAAGATACCACAGATCTTTTTTGGCATAGAATTTATTAAAACACCTGGAAAATAATGAATTTGCCTACCTAATATTTCAGGAGATTTACACACTCTGGCGGAAGGATCTTAATCTCATTCCAGGAGATTACTCATGGGAGCCTCCGCAGCAGCCCCTGCCATGTACTATGCAGGCCAGCTATCACACTGCAGTCATACAAAAAAAAAAAAGGGTGGTCAATGTCATTGTCATAGGCCTGGGTCCTTATGACAAGTGAGTGCATGAATGTGGGGACCAGATGCTAGCCTACAGACCTGAGCGGTGGAGGGGGTGGGGATGGACAATTCATTGCAGACGACACGCTGCAAAAATATGTGTATCCCTGGCAAGGATATTTTCTGTCCTGTGCACAAGAAAGCTATCAAATATCCCAACTTACACAGGCTGAGCACACAAAGCATATAAAACACACAAAAATGTGATTTATTTTCCATTCGCTCGGGAGCGTGTTAGCATTTGTAAAGAGCTCAGGAGCAATGATTCCTCACTGAAATCAGTCAATTATTTATACAATTTTTGGTTTCTTTTAAAAAAAGAAATTAATTTAATTGTAACCACATTTAGTAGTATGTATTATTATTATTATTATTATTATTGTTATTATTAGATAATTAGTCTGGTTGAAAAAAAACACAAGTCCATCTAGTTCAACCAATAAAAGAATTGTTGGTATTATTATTATTATTATTATTATATAGTTAGTCTGGTTGAAAAAAAACAAAAGTCCCTTCAGTTCAACCAATAAAAGAATTGTTGGTATTATTATTATATAGTTTGGTTGAAAAAAGACACAAGTCCATCTAGTTCAACCAATAAAAGAATTGTTGGTATTATTATTATTATTATTATTATTATTATATAGTTAGTCTGGTTGAAAAAAAACACAAGTCCCTTCAGTTCAACCAATAAAAGAATTGTTGGTATTATTATTATTATTATTATATAGTTTGGTTGAAAAAAGACACAAGTCCATCTAGTTCAACCAATAAAAGAATTGTTGGTATTATTATTATTATTATTATTATTATTATTATTATTATTATATAGTTAGTCTGGTTGAAAAAAAAACACAAGTCCCTTCAGTTCAATCAATAAAAGAATTGTTGGTATTATTATTATTATTATTATTATATAGTTAGTCTGGTTTAAAAAAGGCACAAGTCCATCTAGTTCAACCAATAAAAGAATTGTTGGTATTATTATTATTATTATATAGACTATATAATAATAATAATAATAATAATACCAACAATTGTTTTATTGGTTGAACTAGAGGGACGTGTGTCTTTTTTCAACCAGACCAACTATATAATATAGTTAGTTTGGTTGAAAAAAGACACAAGTCCATCTAGTTCAACCGATAAAAAAATTGTTGGTATTATTATTATTGTTATTAATATATTTGTGACATTCACCAAAATCCATTGCAGGTGAATCTTCATTGTGCATGTGTTTTAAATGAGAGGGGATTAACCAACTGTGAATGTTCGGTGAATATCACATTCATTGCTTTATAAATCTGTACCTGGTGTTAGTATTTTTTTTTTTTTTATTAATACATTTTTTTTTAATCACTTCATACTACTTTTCTACTAGAATGTAGTTATTTAAAATAATTATACATTTATTTTTGCATAGTATTTCATATTATATATATATATATATATATATATATATATATATATATATATATATATATATATATATTTTTTAGGATGTAAAATAAATGTTAGAAAGTGATTATGACACCTGGCCATACATTATACAATGTTACTATTCAATTTCCTTTAGATTTACCTTTCACTGTGTAGTATAAGGGCCTGCCTGATTGCATACAAATGTAAAGTGTTTAGGTTTGACCTCCTATTATATGGTTTTGGTAAATCTAAAGGAATTTTTTACAAGAAAATTGCATAATGCATGTCCAGCCTATGTCTATAATATTGGGTTAAAGCAGATGTAAATAGCCACTTCCTGTCATGTGATGGCTGCTTGGCATTTCTGAGGGTGGGTTTTTTGATGGTGATAACAGTGAGCTATAACTTTATACTGTATATTGAGATAGACATTTTTTGGTGGATCTACTAAAACTGGAGCACTCAGAATCTGGTGCAGCTGTGCATGGTAGCCAATCAGCTTCCAACTTCAGCTTGTTCAATTAAGATACGACCAAAAAAAATAAATAAACTGGAAGCTGATTTGGTTCTATGCAGAGCTGCGCCAGATTTTGCACTCTCCAGTCTAATAAATCTCCCCCTTGTAGTTTCCATTGAAAACCCGTGTGACAACCCCAGAGCACAACTGGAAGAGGGTTAAAGAGCGTTGTCACCTGCTAACAGGAAGTGCCCGAATGAAGGCCTTCATGGCAGTGTCTTGATTTTGGCATCAAATTTTGTGTCAGTCTTTTGATTTTGAAATAGTTCTAGTCTTAGTCTTTTGATTAAAATGCCATTTGAGTTTTAGACTTATTTTATTCATCTGAATTGTTGCATTATTTAAACATTTCTATAGAATTTCCAAACCTAGTACGTACTCCTGGAGTAAAAATCAAACAACATGTAGTGGAGATGAGGAATATGTGTTATACATTGGGGATGGGGAGGTGACCTGCAAGTGGGGAAGGGAATTTAAATGGGAGTAAGGGACTGCACAGGGCAGGGTGTGTTATACATTGGGGATGGGGAGGTGACCTGTAAGTGGAGATGGGGAAGTAAATGGGAGCGAGGGACTGCACAAGGCAGAGAGCTTTATACTTTATGGATGGGGATGGGGAGGTGACCTGCAAGTGGGGAAGGGAATTTAAATGGGAGTAATGGACTGCACAGGGCAGAGAGCTTTATACTTTGGGGATGGGGATGGGGAGGTGACCTGCAAGTGGGGAAGAGGAAGTACATGGGAGTGAGGGACTGCACAGGGCAGGGAGCTTTATACTTTAAGTATGAGGAAGTGACCTGCAAGTGGAGATGGGGAAGTAAATGGGAGCGAGGGAGTGCCCAGGGCAGAGAACATGGAAATGCAATTATTTTAGTAAATAGCTGGTTAATGCTTCTAGGGGTTTTTTTTTTTCATTTTCCTCTGACTGTCCTATGAGGCCCCTGACCCTCTGTCTGGACAATGCTGATTGGTCCTGTGCTGATCACATGCACCCCCCCCCCCCCCAAAAAAACTCTCTCTCTCTAGCAATACCAAATACCAAACTGAGCATGTGCAGAGCGCCCCCAAGCCCCTGTACTATCGGGAGGTGGATTGGGGACAGTAGAAGAAGAGGAGGATCAGAGAAGACAGGATCTTTTTTTACACAATGCAGGCGATTAACCCCTTAGTCTCCAGAGTGAGTATAACAAGCATGCTTAACAAGCATAACCCATACAAGTGAACTGGATGGACTGATGGGGTTGATTTACTAAAACTGGAGCGCGCAAAATCTGGTGCAGCTGTGCATAGGAAACCAATCAGTTTTCATTTTTTTTTCTCAAAGCTTAATTGAACAAGCTGAAATTAGAAGCTGATCATCAATCAATCTAGATATCTTTATTCAACTATAAGAAAATATATATATATATATTTTAAATAATTAACATTTCAACACAGCTCATATTTCAAATTGCATTTACAGCAAATATGATTATTACACATCAAGCAAAAATCTATTCTTGGCCTATTTCGGATTATATAAGTATATGCTTAATAAAAAAAAAGAAAAGAAATGATTTTCTACAATTGCAAACATTTCTTAACCGACTAAGAGAGGAGGAATATGTAAAAATTGAGCAACAATTAGTAAAATGTAAAGAATTCAGATGAACTGAAAAAAAAAAAATGAAAAATGTAACAGGTACATTCAACAGTGTGAATGAATATAATGAGCAGGCGTCCTCACTAATGACTAATTTTCTGTGGAATTAAGCATAATATTTTTTTTTCTAAGTGTCTCGGTCTAATTGAGCAAGTGTTAAAGTGTTTTATGCGGTCCCAGCTGTTCCCAGGCCATATGTCTGGCTCACAGTAACAGCTTTCGTTACACATTTTTGTGGAGTGCCTTCCATGGCGGTGTGATCAGCTTTTTTCATATTTTCATGCCACATTCATAATGAAAATACCCCTCTTGTCTTTTTCCGATTGCTCCCTTTTCACAGGGCATCTGCCAATGCCTGGAACTGTAGCAGGACATTTAGGGCTGAAGACGCAAAACATATTCCTTTCCAAGATTACATTTAAAAAAAAAAAAAACGTTTTTTTTTTTTTTATCTTTAACAATATGTTGTGCATCTTCAGAATCAAATGCCTAAGGTGCCTTTTTCTGAATGCGTAACCCTAACCAGTGTTAAAGCAAAGAGCCAATCGGGATCAAGGAAAAGATATTATTTGAATTTACAAATTTTCTCATTTTCTTTACTTAATATTTTTATTTATATATATATATATATATATATATATATATATATATATATATATATATATATATATATATATATATATATATATATATATATATATATATATATATATATATATATAATATAATACCGGTTCTGTTTGCCATTCTGTGCTTAATGTTTAGATTTAAACAGGCATGTCTATTAAACTGTTAAAAACACAAGCCTTTTTTTAAGTGATTCTGAAGGAAATCTTTATTTTTTAATAATATAAATAATATACTTTTTTGGTCTTTATTAAAAAATGTCATGATTCAATAAGTTCAGATTTCGTGACAAAGCAATATAATGTGACGAGGTAGCAACCAGTGAGCAATAATAATTAACTTTAAGTAATATAAATAATATACTTACCTGTTCTGTGAAACGGTTTTGCACAAAACAGCCCTTGTCCTCCTCTTCTGGGCCCCCCCCCCCTGCTGGCACCCCTGGCTCCTCCCCCCTGCCAAGTGTCCCCCATAGAAAGGCACTTGCTATGGGGGGGCACTTACAAGGAAAAGAACAGCTGCTTCAGGTGTATATAGATAAGGCTGATTGGAGTATCTTGCAAAGTGCTAGCCCCGGCCCGCCTCCATGGGAAACTTGGGAAACTTTGAAAGAAGAAAGAAATGGCTGCACATCCAGAACTTTTGATTGCCTTTTTTTTGTTTCACAAAGATAACACTAAAGAAACCAAACTGTGGTCACATAGATGCGTTTCACACATACATCTTGTGCTTAATCAACAGATCTTGTGCTTAATCATTACGAATGACACAGGAGAAGGATACGGGAGATGCTGGCAGATTGCCTGCTGCAGCCTGCCCCCCTGCCTGATGTGTCTGCCGATCCCCGATGAGCCCGCCTAGCCCCGTCGCCAATGGGGTAAGTGCCAGCAGAAAGCAGGGGGGAGGTTTTGAAGTGCCGCGGGGGGGGGGGGGGTGGTTGTTTGCCCCCCCAAACAAACGACCACCAGCCACCACAGCTTACAATGTCAACGTTTTTCATCGAGCATCCTTCATTAAACTTGAACATTCGAAAGACTTCATCGTCTGTCTCATCAATGTGAGTTTATTCATCGAGTTAAACTGTCTGAATCGATTCAAGGGATAAATAGATCGTCAGGTTGTATAAGCCCTGGTTAGTCCGGTTGAAAAAAGACACAAGTCCCTCTAGTTCAACCAATAAAAGAATGGTTGGTATTATTATTATTTAGTTAGTCTGGTTGAAAAAAGACACAAGTCCATCTAGTTCAACCAATAAAATAAACTAATATGAAGCTGGAACTTATGGCCCTGTAGTTGAGGCAGAACAAGCCCCCCCCTAGCATTACAGGAGGGAGCACTGTCCTTTTCCCAAGGGCTGCACATGTGCAGTGCTCTCTCTCTCTCTACTTGGGTACTACTCTACTCAGCAGCTGTTGAGCACATCGAAGCCAACAGGAGTGAGCACACACTGTGTATGTGCAGACCTCAGGAAAAAAGGTGGTGTTCCCTCCTATAGCAACAGTGGGCACTCACCCGAATGACTGTTTGGTCCAAGTAAGTAGACAGGACAAGCGTAGGTGTGCGCAGTCTATTGCATTAGGGTGTGCACCCAAATGTATTAAAACATGGATGGTGTTAGTAGGGCTGTGGACTTGTCAGTAGAGTAGTGGACGGAGTCAGTCGTTTTTTATGTTTATTAAATACTTCATTTTTGTATCTTACTTTTTTTTTTTGGAGCCCCATTAGGGGGCTTTGGTGAAACATCAGCAGGGGGAATCTGCTCCGCATGGGGTGTTTAGGGTGTGCCCTGGCAAACCCGCACACCCCCTGCACATGCCTATGAGGACAAGTCCATGAATGGCATTTGCAGTTTTTCTTCCAGTAGGCTTCTGTCTTTATGAAAATGGCCTAAAGGTAAGTTAGTAGAAAAGAAGCATAGTTTTGAAATCTGATTAGTTTGGGTGACACTATTGTGTTATCGGAGTGTTTTTTTTTTTAATAGTTAACTAACCCTTTAATAGTTGTATAAAGTGTCAGACCATTTTGGATCTATACGCATACATAAAATAAAAATCGAAATGATAATTTAATACAAGTGACATAACTGTGATGATACCTGAAGAATATCCGTATTTAAATGTCTACTTTAGAAGAAGTATCCATAGAAGTCTTAAAATGATCTGTACTGATATAGACACATGTAGAAATGTCATGAATAACCAGAGCTAATTAATGGTCAGGGTTTTGAAGGACAGGTAGCCAAGACTGATGTGAGATGTGTACTCCTAACAAAGGTTAATATGCTATTATAACTGTCACAGAATGACACTTAAATTTGTGATTTTATGGTGGTTGTAAAGGTAAAATCTTACCGATTTCTTAAATAATGAGCCATTTTCAAGCATTATGATGATATGAACTACATAAAATTTCAGTGTAAAACCATCTCACCAGGTCAAGGCACTGGAATATAAACATAGCTCAGTACAGGATAGCTCAGTAATATATTTTATATATATATATATATATATATATATATATATATATATATATATATATATTGTATATTGATATATAAACTATCACAGGTGCAGCCTAGGAGGAGGGAGTTCCAGTTGGTCACGTGTAATCAGGTGATGTGTGGCCTCCTAGCTGTAGGTGGTGCTGTTTCGCAGCACTACTACAGGAGGAGAGTGGCGGATAAGAGGAAGTTTGTTTCTCTGAAATCTCTGTACGTGTCATCAGAATAGCAGCTTTCCAATTGGACGCTGCAAACCTGACGGCCATCTTTAGTGAGGGCAGTGCGTATAAAAAGCACTGGCTCCCTGCTTTTGACACGCCTTCTGCGCGTGAGTGCAGGGCCAGAAACCCAACTGGTTAGGGACAGTGGTTGAACATATGGAGAGGTTTCTGGTGAGGAGGAGCAGAGTCATATTCAAGGGATTTTCAAATTGGGCCTCCCCTCCGTCAGCCTTCCATCAGACTGTAAGTGTGCTGCACCGCTCTGCTGCCGACCTGCCTCTATCTATGTTCCAATTCCTATGTTCCAATTCTGCTGTCAGTACTGAAAGCACAGTTATTGTGGTTACCAATATTTGGGCTGTGTTATAGTGAAGCTGAATTGGATACAAGTTGAACTGTCGCTATGATTACTAGCAGATTGTTGCGGCTTCACGTGTAACTGTTACTGTTGACTACTCGAATACAATTGTGCAATTTCACCTGGTCTCTGAGCGTCATTACTCTATATTGGATACCGATTCTGAGCCCTGCCTGCACACGTGACACAGGTAGTCACATGGTACAGTAAACACTCACTACGCAAAAGACAGTTAGGTATTAGGCATTCAATAAGATCCTATGGTCAAGGACCTAAGGATCTAAGCCTATTCTATCTATCATGTAAAAGGAAAGATGTTTATACTTACCTTTTCCGAAGTCTCTCCAGTCCAGTCACATGATCTCTTTGGTGGCGGGTTCACTGTAGAGCAGAGATCTCTGAAAATGGCTGCAAAGCCTGGCTGGTGAGGCATACGTTTTCAGCTGTCCCTCCTCTACAATGAAGCTGGCGCTGGGACTCGATCATGTCACCGGACCGTAGTAGAGAGTTCTTTTCTTTTACAGGGTAGATCGAATAGGCTTCTGCCGAATACACACGATCGGACATTCCGACAACAAAATCCATGGGATTTTTTACCGACGGATGTTGGCTCAAACTTGCCTTGCATACGCACGGTCACACAATGTTGTCATAAATTCGAAACATCAAGAACGACGAGCCGAGAAAATTGAAGTTCAATAGCCAGTGCAGCTCTTCTGCTTGATTTCGAGCATGCGTAGAACTTTGTGCGTTGGAATTGTTTTTGTTGTTGGAAAATTTGAGATCCAGATCTCAAATTTTGTGTGTCGGAAATTCCGATGGAAAATATCTGATTTAGCCTACATACAGTCAGCATTTTCGACAAAAAGCTCCCATCGAATATTTTCTGTCGGAAAATCCAACCGTGTGTACGCGTCATTAGAATTGGGATGGTAGCAGTTTTAGATATAGTTAGGTTTTTGACTCGCTATCCACTTTAGGAGAGTAATGGGCTTTAAAAGGCTTCTGTGGGTTATGGAAAACCCTTTTAACCACCATGCCCCTGTTTGTGTGCCAAAAAAAATGGCCACTTATTAGCTGTATATCTTTTTATGTTTTTTTCTTACAGAAAGAAAAGTAAAATATAGAATTTAAACAACAGTGACTAACAATCAATGACACATAAAAAATGTAAAAAGAACAAAAATACAAAGATTACTAAATGGAATGAACTAAACTATTTGAAATATACCTCTAAAAAAATCTAAATCTAAATAAAAGGGAAAAAAGAAAAACTGTACTGGGAATATAATGTAGGCTAATTTTACCATATGGTTTGGGACTGTCCTTGTATTCAAGCTTACTGGTTTGAAACCATTTTGCTAGCAACCCTCCAAATCCTGAATATTTTCAATGCTAAAACATTGTTTATTGGGATATATGGAAGAGGATATTCTTCCTGCAGGGAGGAAAATACTTTTACGTTTATTTTTATTTTTTTATGCTAAAAAAGTCATACTTCTAACCTGAAAGTCCGCAATTCCTCCCTCCCTCTTATTTTGGATTACTTTGATTAATAAGGCCCTTCCTATGTATAAATGAACTTAAGAAACAAGAGGCTGCCCTAGGAAATTTACAAAAATGTGGTCCTCCTGGTTAGATTCACAGGCTACGGCGGCTCCAGAATAGCCCTCAGATTTCTTGTATTCCTGTATATGTACTGTTGTTGACCATAAGATATAGCATGCATAGTTTATCTTTTGCCTTATTTTGCATTGTTTTGATAAAGCACGTGAATGTTTTGATCTCTTCTGCAATAAGATAACTTGGTATGGATAAATGGATCTCTCTTCCCCCTTTTTTGTGTATTTGACTAGTGTTTTGTTTAGTATGCTTTGTTGTACTACTTCTGAACTTTGGCAATGGATGTTCATAAAAGTTTAATAAACATACGGTAACCCTTTAAAAAAAAAAAACTAGTAGTGAACTTTTTATAATCTAATATATTTTGCCTGAGCAAACCTGTGTTGACTGGTAAATCAGTCATTTTGCTGAAATCGCTCCACTTATCCAGAATGGATCTTATTGTAGTGGTTACAACCACAACCCATAGGAAATGTTGCCCAAGGTAAGGCTCATTGATTGACCACTTCCTTACTGGGCACTTAAACCCCCCCCCCCCCCCCCCTCCTGTCCAGACCAATTTTCAGCTTTCAGCGTACTTTGAATGACAATTGCGCGGTCATACAACACTGTACCCAGATGAGATTTTTATCATTTATTTTACCACAAATAGATCTTTCTTTTGGTGGTATTTGATCACCTCTGCGGTTTTTATTTTTTGTTAAAGAAATTGAAAAAAGACCAAATTTGAAAAAAAAAAATGTTTATATTTTGTTATAAAATTGTGTAAACAGGTAATTTTTCTCCTTCGTTGATGTACGCTGATGAGGCGGCAGTGATGGGCACTAGTGGGTGGCACTGATGGGCACTGATGGGTGGTAGTGATGGGAACTGATTGCTTACATTGACAGGCAGCACTGCTAGGTGGCACTGATTGGCACCACTGGTGGGCATTGATAGGTGGCACTCATGGGCATTGATAGGTGGCACTAGTGGGCACTGGCAGGTGACAATGACAGGTGGCACTGGCAGGGGGGTACTAGATGGCACAAAGGAGGCATATTTACCTCCTTCCTTTTCGGGACCAATGTCCCTTTAACATAAGCCAGTGATCGCCTTTTTTTTCGGCTTTGAGGTCCGCGCTGTAGCCGTCACTCAGCTATGGCCCAGACCTCAACTGGTTAAGGATAAGGATTGCTATAGATAAAAAGGGAACATAGGGGTTGATTTACTAAAACTGGAGAGTGCAAAATCTGGTGCAGCAAATCAGGTTTCAGGTTTTTTTTTTGGTCAAAGGTCAGATCGAGTAGAGTACGTTTTAATAGGAAAGGGTAGAATTTGGTCCCTAAGACTATAGTCTTGAATAGTGATTTGCCTGAGCCACAAAAAATGGTGGAGCAAGAAGCTGATTTCCTTCTGTGGTGATTATCCAGGATGACATGGAGAGAGTCCGTCTTTCTAGAGTAACATTGGTTGTGGGGTTGACATGAACAACAGAAAACGACATCCAGACAATGGAGGGAAATATTCTTCTGATGTACAGGAGTATGTTCTGGTATATCTTTGGCTGGTGGTACTTTAGGGTTGAAAAATAAAAAAAGAAGTGGGACTTTATATATTTTATTTTTTTATTTTTTATTTTTCAAGATATCAGGGATGGAGGTGTATATATATATATATAGCTTATATCGCCTCATATAAAGTCCCACTTTTAGCTCTGGTTCAGCATTTTGGTACTTTAGGGTTGTTTTCTGTTGAAACAGCCTCCCAATCCCTCCAAGGTTTTATTAGGTTAACATGGTATATTTGGAGCAACTGTCTATTTCTAGACTAGTTGTTAACATCTCTGATTTTCTCTCTGATTTAATAGGAACACTGCCACTTTGCAAGTAATTTACACTCTAATATAAGCAATAAGAGAATCTGTCTACAGGATAAAGGTTCTGATTTTAATAGACTGTTTATAAAGTCTGGCCGGTGCTACATGTGGGCATGGGCATGGTACTATCCTCTAAGCAATGTGTTCAATTAAAAGTTTGTGAAATGTGGCCTATTTCTCTAATGTTTGCCCAGTATATTTATGAGCTTCAGGGATATCCACCATACAAAAGTTTAAACTGGGAAAACTCAGTGGAGAACTGTATGATAACATGAATTCCCAATCTTTTCCGTTCTCAAAAACCACTTTTTGAGCATACCATTCAGAATTCTAATGAACCATTCTACCAGCACAATAGTTTAGGAAATAGTACACTGAGGTGGGTAGGTGAATTATTTTTACAATGCTGGTATGGAAAAATGTTGAACACCTCTTTCGTTATAACCTTAGAGGACTTGTTTATGACAGGATTTGCTTCTGGGTACTGGGTGGCGTATTCAAGGACTATCAATATGTGCTGGTGCTCTCCAGCAGACTTCAGCAGTGGCCAGGCCAGATCCACAGCAACCCTCTAAAGGTGGCAAGTGACAATAGCTTGGGAAATAATACACTGAGATGAGTAAAGGAGTAATTTTAACAATACTGGTATGGGAAAACATAGAACGCCTCTTTCGTTATAAACTTAGAGGACTTGTCTATGACAGGAATTGCTTCTGGGTACCGGGTAGCATATTCAAGGACTATCAATATGTGCTGGTGCTCTCCAGCAGACTTCAGCAGTGGCCAGGGTTCGATCCACAGCAACCCTCTAAAAGTGACCAGTGACAATAGCTTGGGAAATAATACACTGAGATGGTTAGATGAGTAATTTTAACAATACTGGTATGGGAAAACCATTCAGAATTCTAATGAACAATTCTACCAGCTCAATAGTTTAGGAAATGATACACTGAGGTGGGTAGGTGAATCATTTTTACAATGCTGGTATGGAAAAATGTTGAACGCCTCTTTCGTTATAACCTTGAAGGAATGTTTATGACAAGAATTGCTTCTGGGTACCAGGTGGCGTATTCAAGGACTGCTAACATCTGCTGGTGCTCTCCAACAGACTTCAGCAGTGGCCAGGCCAGATCTACAGCGACCTTCTAAAAGTGACCTCAGTTAAAGGTAAGGGTTCCAGTGGACTTTGAAACTGTGGTTGGATGCATTAATTTGACACTTGAACAAGATTTAACATACTCCAATGCCTTGTAAACACTCTATTTGATCCCCCAACAAATGAGAACAGACCAGATCCAACACCTTCCTTTTGTGAGACAGCGGAACCACCAACTGTTCCACAAGTTGCTTCTGTTCGTACTTTACACGATACAGTAAGTCATGGTGTACTGAAAAATTGGGTAATACAAGGCTGGCTTCTGGTTTCTGACATACTCTTTTTATCCCTTTTATATTTTGACAAATTGCCTCTGGTATATCTGTTATTTTTGTCACTGGGGCAGTTTATCTTTGACTCCCCAGCCATGACCATTAGTAGGAAGTTGACAGGTTGTTCTGACATAAGGGTGCCAATATCACCCTCAATTTCAATATATTTAAAGCAGAAGAGTACCAAGGGTGGGGTGGCAGTTGTGGTCTATCTTGAGTGCAAGTAATAATGTTGTGCATTAATCTTCTCGTCAACAGTGCTTGCATATAACCAATGTCAATGTCATTACGCAGAACCAGCAGTGTGTAACCAGTGGAATCTCTTTTGTCAGCTCTTAGGCATTATTCGCACTGATAACCGATGTAAGGGGCATTCTTTTTCTTAATGGCTATCAATGTAATTTGTAAAGTACATTCTCTTTTTTAATTACCAACAGTGAAAGAGACATTCTTCCCACTCACCACCAATATAAAGGCTATTCTTTCTCCCACTGACCACCAGTATAATGGGCATTCATTCCACTGTAATTGGGCATTCTTCCTGCTGACTACCACTGAAAGGGCATTCTTCATCCTAATCACCAACAACATTTTCATTTTACTGACTACCAATGTAAACGGACGCTTTTTCCACTGACCACCACTGCAAATAGACCTTTTCCCGCTGACCATCAATATAAGGAGGCACTTTTCTACTGCCCGCAAGACCAGATTTCTCCCCACTCCACCACTATCCTCAGCAGTGTTGCCAACCTACCAGATTGAAGTTTACTGACACAACACCCAAAATTTACTGGCACAGCCAAGTTTTTCCTGGCATTTCCAAAAGTTACAAAATTACAGTTTTAAGTGCAAATAAGAGTATTTAGGCTATAAACAAATACAATGTGCAATTAGCAACATGATTTAGGGTAGATAATAAGGTAAAAACATATTTCTTATTTTATTTTCAATATAGTAAGTGGCTCAGGGACAGAACTTAGGATTGCAAGAAATTAGAATGGGCGCACACACACATAAAATTGACTCTCACAGGGCGGCACAGTGGTGTAGTGGTTAGCACTCTCACCTAGCAGTAAAAAGGGTCGTTGGTTCGAATCCCAACCACGACACTACCTGCCTGGAGTTTGCATGTTCTCCCTGTGCCTGCGTGGGTTTCCTCCGGGTACTCCGGTTTCCTCCCACACTCCAAGGACATGCAGGTAGGCTAACTGGCTTCTGTCCAAAATTGGCCCTAATATATGAATGGGGACCTTAGATTGTGGGCTCCTTGAGGGTAGGGACCAATGTGAGTGTGTAATGTACAGGGATAGGGATAGACACTCACTCAGGTTGAACTGGATGGACTGGTGTCTTTATTCAACCTTACTAACTATGAAACTATGACACTGACAGCCGTGTGCAGCAGCACAGATGATGATGACACATCACGTCCCCTCCTGAGTCACAGTGACAGTCTCTCTCCAAGCCAAGCGGTCCCTCCAGTCCACTCCAGTCTAAACAGCACTGACGGTCCCGGTCCCAGCCTGCCTTGCTCCCATACCGTAGACCCGCACACGAGACTTGGCTCCATTGCACCATGACATCACACGACATGCTCAGGCACCGCCTTTGTCAGAGCTGCCCGATCACACTGTAGCAGGGACTCAGATGGTCTCAGCCGGCTCCGGACCAAGCCGAGCATCACAGCCATATTTTTTACTGGCAACCTTTTACTTTTACTGGCATTTACTGACAGCAGAAATTACCTGTCTTTTACTGGCTGCCAGTAAAAATACTGACGGTTGGCAACACTGATCCTCAGGGAGACATCTCCCTTGTAGAGTCCTCTAAAAGCATTGTGCAAAATAGCAAAGGCATGACTGGCTCATAGTGCTGACCTTCGATCTTCCAGGTTTAGTGCTGATGTGCAGGGCTTTAAAAAAAGCTTATAAAAAGACAAAATTCAGGTATTTAAACTACGGTATATATAGTGCCTTGAAAAAGTATTCATACCCCTTGAAATTTTCCACATTTTGTCATGTTACAACCAAAAGCGTAAATGTATTTTATTGGACTTTTATGTGATAGACCAACACAAAGTGGCACATAATTGTGAAGTGGATGAAAAATGATGTTTTTCAAGATTTTTTACAAGTAAAAATTGTGGCGTGCATTTGTATTCAGCCCCCCTAAGTCAATACTTTGTAGAACCCCCTTTCTCTGCAATTATAGCTGAAAGTCTTTTTGGGGATGTCTCTACCAGCTTTGCACATTGACACAGTGACATTTTTGCCCATTCTTCTTTGCAAAATATCTCAAGGTCTGTAATTTTGGATGGAAAGCGTCTGAACAGTAGATTCCCAATTGGATTCAGGCCTGAACTTTGACTGGGCCATTCTAACACATGAATATGCTTTGATCTAAACCATTCCATTGTAGCACTGGCTGTATGTTTAGGGTCGTTGTCCTGCTGGAAGGTGAACCTCCGCCCCAGTCACAAGTCTTTTGTAGACTCTATTAGGTTTACTTCTAAGATTGCCCTTTATTTGGCTCCATCCATCTTCCCATCAACTCTGACCAGCTTCCCTGTCCCTGCTGAAGAAAAGCATCCCCACCACATGATGCTGCCACCACCATGTTTCACGGTGGGGATGGTGTGTTCAGGGTGATGTAGAGTGTTAGTCTTCCGCCACACATAGCACTTTGCTTTTAGGCCAAAAAGTAAAATTTTGGTCTCATCTGACCAGAGCACCTTCTTCCACGTGTTTGCTGTGTCCCCCACATGGCTTCTCACAAACTGCAAACGGGACTTCTTATGGCTTTCTTTCAACATTGGCTTTCTTCTTGCCACTCTTCCATAAAGACCAGATTTGTGGATAGTTGTCCTGTGGACAGATTCTACCACATGACCTGTGGATCTCTGCGAGCCCTCCAGAGTTACCATGGACCTCTTGGCTCTTCTCTGATGAATGCTCTCTTGGCCCGGCCTGTCAGTTTAGGTGGACGGCCATGTCTTGCTAGGTTTACAGTTGTGCCATACTCTTTACATTTTCTGATGATGGATTGAACAGAGCTCCGTGAGATGTTCAAAGCTTTGGATTTTTTTTATAACCTAACCCTGCTTTATACGTCTCCACAACTTTATCCCTGACCTGTCTGGTGCGTTCCTTAGACTTCTCCTATGGGTCACAGCAGTGAAGTTCGTTCTGCACTGACCTGTTTTTCAGCTGACAGCGGGCCGTCACTCAGCTGGTTAAGGCTCCAGAAAGATCCTGACCAAATAGTTGCATAATCTGCCCAGAAGCACTTAGAGGCTGAGCCGGCCCCTCCTGCCCCCTCTCCAGAGCCCAGCACTCCAGTGAGCGCTGGACGGGAGAGCAGAGAGCTGCTGACTGACAGTAAGGTCTCTCTGCTCAGAGCGGAGGGGGAAAACGGAGTAATCAACGGTATTTGATCACTCCGTTCTCACTACACAGCACTGGATACATTGGATCAATGATGTATCCACCTAGGTAAGTATAATTGTTTTTTTTTTTTTATTGCATACTTCTCTATTGAGAAAATCACAACTAAAATCTGTAATTTGCATTGCTCTACTACAGAAGCATCTCTAAATATTTGATAACACATATATATAAAGAAAGTGCTGTTATATTTTTTGCAAACACGTTAAGTCGCCCTTAGTACAACAAATATGACTTTCTATAGGATGTATCCTACTCAGTTCAGTGTCCCCTTAACATTTTCACACATCTAATGACCATGGGTGCCTGTAAGTAGAAGCCTGCAATGTAGAGCAGCAACCGATGAAACCTTTGATTTTATTGTCTACCATGCACAAATCGTGAAAGGAAAAGAAAATTACTGAATGAATGCTACACTTATACCGATTTTTTTATATTTTCTATAAACAAATAAAGAAAGTAAAACAAGACTCTCAGTCGGTATTTCTGCTTACACAGTAAACACAACCGTGCAATAAACATTTAAGTGGAGAAACACTTGAGCATTTAGAAGCAAATGTATGTCGTTCATAGTTTTTGGTCTCATAAATCGAATGTGTGCAGTTTCTCCAAATTGTGCCTTAGTGGACTAATGAAGCCATATTTCACAAAGGCATGTGTCATTATCCCCCCAGAACCATTTATAAAATGATCGCCGCAACAAAGACAAAGGAAAGGGCATACGTGTCATCATACAGAAAGGAAGAAATACATACAAATAAGAGGTCAGGTGCAATATTGCTACAGTATAGTATAAATAATATAAGGAATGTGTCTCCCATCTGTTATTTCATAAAACATTCTGCACTGAAATCATTTCTAAATCGATGTTTCAGCTCTGTCAGCTCCAGAAAATGTAAAGAAATGGCATTTACTGTACACTAAACCACATACACATGATATATATATATATATATATATATATATATATATATATATATATATATATATATATATATATATGTCATGTAAGATGTAAGATAAGTCTAACTCTGAGACAAAGAGATACACATTGATATGTTTATGTATCTGTTAGACCAAAAAAATATCCAGTGTAAAGTAATGAGTAGTGTAGAGTAATTGGAAAACTGCAATGTTTCACCCATACTCTTAATTTCACTCAAAACAAAAACAAAAACAAAGAAATTCCCAGCTCAACTTACCGACCTGTCTGCAACCAACCAAATTATCCCATTCAATAGTATGTGTTAAAAACAGGGGTATAGTTTTCACACATTTGCAAATGCATGCGTAAGCTACAGAGCCCCTTCAAGGGACCCCAGTATTTTCTGCAGTCCTAACTCTACATTTTGAGAGCCCCCATAGTAGAAGCACATGCACTATAATGGATAGGCAGAAGGCAGGGGAGCCTGGGGGAAGTCCACCCCTCCTTAAATGCACTGGACCCCCAGCACATAGCACCATAGCAGCAAAGGCGTCCAGTGTGTCCCCTTTACCAATAATTTAAGGAGGGGGAGGTCTCCCTCCAGGCTCACCTGCCTTCTGCCTATTCATTATAATGCATGTGCTTCCACTGTGTAGGCTCTTAAAATTTAGAATACTGGGGTGCCTTGAAGGGGCTCTGCAGCTAATGTATGCAGTTGCAAATCTGTGCAAACTAAACCTTTTGTTTTTAACTCATACAGTTAGACAGGATAATTCAGTTTGTTAGCAGGCTGGTCGGTAAGTTAAGCTGGGAATTCCTTTGGTTTCGTTTTGCATTGCCCTTTTATGTGTTTCTGGCTGCAAAGGCCAGTTATAGGCGAGGGCAGTGGCCATTTGTTTTTACTCTTAATTTCACTCAGCTGCTTGGGTGAAATGTGATTTAAAATTTAAAATTTTAAAAATTTTTGGGCGGGGGGGGGGGGGTTTGATGGAAGGTTATGGTAGTTTAGCTTATTCAGTGTTCTATGGTGTTTTTTTGGTGTGTATTTGATCACTATTTGTATACTGTTTAATTATTTTATTTTACTTTTTTTTTTTTCAGTGAAAAAAAAGAAATAACAAGGCTAATGAGGGGGCTAATTATTTTGCCCAAGGACAGAAGAATAGTTCAAAGGAGCTTCGGCAACTCTCCATTTACATCCAATTGCACACTTAAAGTCGTTGTAAAGGAACAAGGTTTTTTAGCTTGCATTCTCTGCATTTATTATTATTATTATTATTATTATTATTATTGTACAGGATTTATATAACGCCAACAGTTTACGTACAACTTGAGGGTAGACAGTACAAATACAATACACTTTAATACAGTAGGAATCAGAGGGCCCTGCTCCTTAGAGCTTACAATCTAAGAATTTAGGTGAACAACCTTCAAGGTACAGCTCCCCATTACCTCCCTCTTACATCCGAGCAGCCCATGTGACTATAGAGTTACACAAGTGGGTGTATACACAGTGCTAATGACAGCCTACTCCATCCCTCCTTCTCCATGCCCACTAACCGCTAAATACAATTGGGGTGGGATATTACATGTAGAATAATGGTGGCTTCACCTCCCTCTTATTCTAAGACACAGGCTGGAGGGACATGACACAGCCTGTGACTGGCAGAAATCTGCCCACACAATGTTTTTGCCACAAAATAATAATTATTTGATTTCAAATATGTATTTAAATGACAATTTAAAACAGTTTTTTTTTACTATTAATTATTCATTTTTACTCTGTATTCCAAAGGCTGTTTTTTTTTATTTTGAACAGGTGACCAGCAGCAGAGGGCTAGAAGCTCCTCCTCCTTATGCAGCATACACACGACCGGACTTTTCGGCAGGCTAGGTCCGACGGAATCATTCTGCCGGATAGTCCGATTGTGTGTGGGATAGTGCGATTGCTTTCCTTTAAAAAAATCAGATGGACCTAGAAATAGAACATGTTTCAAATCTGTCCGACGGACTCAAGTCCTATCGGGAAAACCGTTCGTCTGTATGCTGGTCCGACGGACCAAATACAATGCAAGGGCAGCTATTGGCTATTGGCTATTAAACTTTATTTTCTAGTCTGGTCGTACATCATCACGTTCAAAACGGACGGACTTTAGTCCGTTCATGTGTGGGCAAGTTCGTTCGTTCGGAAGACCGTTGTAACTCCGTCAAAAGTTTTTTTTTAGTCATTACAGTGCCATCATCCACATACAGAAATAGAGGGGGCCATGTAAATTAAACAGTGTTTTAATGGGGGTGTGGGAAAGGTGAACCCAAGAGTATTGCTTATGTGGTCTGTGTGAGGTCAACTCTTTCTTCTGCTGCACGATGAAGATGCCCCAAAAAAGCAGGTCTGTGGACGCCTGTGCTCAGAAGAAGGCAGAAGACTGAGAACAAACTAATGGTGGTCTCCGGGACCGGGATCTGAACCAACAACCTCTGCTTCTTGGTGAACCCCCTGAGATGCTAAACACCATCCTGATTCCTCACATTAGCTTGCCTTGTGCTTTGTTTCTGCTTCTTGCTCCTTCGATGAACTTCCTATTTGAGCCATACATTTACACTTCCTGTTTGCCAGATTGTTGTGCTTTCTCCAGCTGTTATCTTACTCCTGCAGCTGTCCTTATTTCCACTACCACTCGGAACTAACCTTCAGTTCCTCGACTAAACTTCTGCTTGATCCCAACCTGCAACCACTTGTTACTGACCTTTGGGTTGTTACTGACTACGCTTCTGCTTAATCCCTACCTGCTATATCTGCTACTGGACCCAGGCCTCCTCACCTCCTGGTGGGGTGATCCTGAGAACCGTGACCTGGTACTAACACGCAGCAAAACCCATCTCCACCATCAGGAGCTCTGGTGAATACCGGTTAGATCCTGCACCTTGGGTGAGCCCGTGTCATGTGCCAGGGTGACTTGCTTTTGTACTTATTCAGCTGGTCGGTGGTAGCCGCATCTCTGAGCCTGACCCCTGACCATGACAGGTGGAAAGGAATTAAAGGTGCAGCAAAAAAGCTTTATTTTTTATTTTTTTTTTACTATTCCTGGCATATCATTTTACTTTCTTTTTCCTTAGCAGGATTTCAGCTTTCAAGGTCACACCCATGTGTTCAGGACAGACATTCAATTAACCAAGGCCTGCTGAAAGCATCAATCAGAGACCTTCTGACTGCTGGCAAGGTAATCCAGCCAATAAATTGTGAAATTAATAAGAATTAGATTAGGAGCGTGGATAAAATTCCAGGAGGCTGGAAACTCATCCTGTAGCTGGATAAAGTTCAGGTCAGTGTGACCTTCCTATACCCAACTATACAAATATTGACTTTCTATAAGTAGTTATTTCCGCAGGAAAAGGCAAGCTTCTCCCGCCATCAACTTTGTGTGCCAATGTGTGGTTTTGCCGATTGGTTGCAAAGTCATCAAACATCACATAAGTGGAAAACAATGGAGAGGCATTCCTATTCTTCACAATTCAGAAGAGACTCTACAGGACACCTCTGTCTTGCAGATCAGTGACTGACACTCAGGCCGGGTTCACATATGTGTGGCCGCGGTTCCCAGCATGGGGTCCGGGGCCTTTCTGTTCACTGGTTCAGATGCGATTCAGGTCCGAATTTTTGCCTGAATTCGCACCTGAACTGGACCCAAAAAATGCACATGTGTGAACCAGCTCCATTGAGAGCCGGTCACACTCACCTGTCGTACGAATTGGATGCGGTGAAAAATGCATCCAATTCGTACATATGTAAACCTGGCCTCAAGTAAATAGTACATCCTGACAGCTTATGCTGCTGCTGTGATCAAATGTGAGGAAGGCATGGGTTGCACATTTTTTCCTCTTTTGTCACTCGGAAAAAATGTAGTCATTTTCAATTAGATTGCCGTGTGTTTAATATTTTAGCAGTTTGTCACTCAGTCGCTTGGGGGGGTGGAATTTACTAAAACTGGTGCACACAAAATCTAATGCAGCTGGGCATATTAACCAATGAGCTTCCAGGTTTTATTGTTAAAGCCTTATTGAACAAGCTGATTGGTTACTATGCACAGCTGCATCAGATTCTGTGTGCACCAGTTATAGAAAATCTCCCCCCAATAGGCTGCATTCACACCTGAGCGTCGTGTTTTTGCATTCACACCTGAGCGTTGTGTTTTCTTTTGGGGGGGGGGGGGGAGGTTTTAAGCGTTTATATACAGCTTTTGTGAGCTTTGGTGTTTTTTAATTAGCCAATAGATAAAAATATCAAATCTTTCATCATTTGTTGCTATGTTTTTCAAGTTTTTCATCCTCTTTTATTTAATACTTATTTGTTATTACATTTTTTTTTTTTTTTTTAAGGGTTAGGGTTTAAAGTTTATGGTTAGGGGTTTATTTATTATTATTTATTTTCATTTAATTTTTGCATTTATAATAGAATAGAACTAGAAAATAAAATAATAGAATACAATTAAATAAAGTAGAAAATAAGGAAATAGAAAAGAATAGAACAGAAAAGAATATCAAGGAAAAGAATAGAGAAAAACAGAACTGTCAGGACCTGGGCTTAACCTGGGACTTCTGTGTCTGGCATTGACTCTTCTCGCTGAGCTACAGTATCTGGGATGCTGGACAGATCCCTGCCTGATCCCTTGGACAACCCTGCTTTGTGTCTTGATTTCTGTTGAACCTTGAACTCCTTGCTCCTCCCATGAACTTCCTATATAAGCCTTGCCTCTGCACTTCCTGTTGCCAGATTATTGTGGTCTGATCCTGCCTATTACTTGAGCTACTACTATTGCTGTTTAGAAGTGACTTTGGATTGGATTGGATGAAACTCTCCTCCTGCATCGACCTTGGATTGTGACCTCGACTACGAAACTCTCCTCCTGCATCGACCTTGGATTGTGACCTCGACTACGATACTCTCCTCCTGCACTGACCTTGGCTTGTGACCTCGACTACGAAACTCTCCTCCTGCACCGACCTTGGATTGTGACCTCGACTACGAAACTCTGCTCCTGCATCGACCTTGGCTTATGACCTCGACTACGAAACTCTCCTCCTGCACCGACCTTGGCTTGTGACCTCGACTAGGAAACTCTCCTCTTGCACCGACCTTGGCTTGTGACCTCGACAACTAAACTCTCCTCCTGCATCGACTTTGGCTTGTGACCTCGACTAGGAAACTCTCCTCCTGCACCCACCTTGGCTTGTGACCTCAACAACAAAACTCTCCTCCTGCATGGACCTTGGCTTGTGACCCCAACACTGATCATCAGTCTAGCAAGTCAGGCTTTCCTATCTCTTGCAGACCTAAGAACTGAGCTTGCCTGACATTGTCGTCCATTGATCTCTACTCATTACAGGCATTCTCCTAACAAGAACAGAAAAGAATAGAAAATAAATTAATAGAATAAACTACAATAGAAATGAAAGAAATAAAAATAGAAATGAATAGAAAAGATTAGAATAGAAAATAAAATAATAAAATAGAATAGAATAAAATAGAAAAAATAATACCATCTTCCAAAATTCGAATTTTGAATAGAATACATGATGAACTTTCCACATGGGCACACCGAGCAGTGTGATTCAACAGATGGCTCAACTTAAATAATGGATTGATCTATGCCTGTAGCTATATGTGCTATGTATAAAACAGGATTGTGTTTCAGCCTTTATGATTGAATGGCCCTTTTGACTGTGGTCTGTGAATGGACACTCAGTGTACCCTTGGTTAATATAGCCTTGTACAATTTACTACTCCATTTCCTCCCCGGATTTGGTATCATACTATATAGGACATTTAGCAGATGGAAGAATCATTGATTGGGTCCATCTGACACTATATATATATATATATATATATATATATATATATATATATATATATATATGTCTGGAAAGCACATTGCTGTCTATGATGATACCAGACCCCCCCCCCCCCCTTTGGAAGTCTATCGATCCTCATTTAGGCATGCTTTTATGCCAACAACATAGTGAGACCTGTTCGCTTTCAGATGCCCCCTGATTGTGTCCTGACGAAGCAAGTAGCGAAACACGTCGACGCACAGGGGCTCACTACAGCTACACGGTGCATTCTTTGCATCTGCATCATGCAGCTTTCAATTTTTTTGATTCACTGTGCACGATTTTATTCTTGTTTGGTGTTGGTTCTTTTGCTCTATTGTATGATGTATAAATAAAATGTATTTTTCTAAAAGCGTATTATCGTCCAATATTGCCTCTAAAGTCCGATTTAGGGCCTTGTGCCCATTTTTTTATCTTCATAATCATTATTTACAGATGTAGCTATAAGAGTGTTTCTGCTTTAATTAACCAATTAAAGACCGCCTCACGCCGATGTTTGTCAGCAGAATGACACGGCTGGGCACAAGCACGTACAGGTACGTTGCTCTTTATATGCCCAGCCGTGGGCCACGAGTGCGCAGCTGGCGGCACACTCGCAACCCGGTCCTGAGTTCTGTGACAGTGTCGGCGGGACCCGTGGACCCGATTGCCGCCGGTGTCCCGCGATCGGGTCACAGAGCTGAAGAACTAGGAGAGGTATGTGTAAACAAACCTCTCCTCATGCTTCCTACTGAGCCTGTCACTGATCGTCTGTTCCCTGTTATAGAGAAAGACGATCAGTGACGTTAGACGCCAAGCCACGCCCCCTACAGTTAAAAAAAAACACACACACACACTTAATCCCTACACTGCCCCCTAGTGGTTAACCCCTTCCCTGCCAGTGACATTTTTACAGTAATCAGTGCATTTTTAATTGCTGTATTAATGCCAACGGTCCTAAAAATTTGTCAAAATTGTCCAATGTGTCCGCCATAATGTCGCAGTCACAATAAAAAAAATCGCGGATCGCCGCCATTACTAGTACAAAAAAATATATTAATAAAAATGCCATAAAACTATCCCCTATTTTGTAGACGCTATAACTTTTGCACAAACCAATCGAAAAACGCTTATTGCAATTTTTTTTATAAAAAATATGTAGAAGAATACGTATCGGCCTAAACTGAGGAAAAAATTATTTTTTTTATTTTTTTTGGGGGGGATATTTATTATAGCAAAATGTAAAAAAAATTATTTTTTTTCAAAATTGACGCTCTTTTTTTGTTTATAGCGCAAAAAATAAAAAACGCAGGGGTGATCAAATGCCACCAAAAGAAAGCTCTATTTGTGGGAAAAAAGGACGCCATTTTTGTTTTCGGAGCCACGTCGCACGACCGCGCAATTGTCAGTTAAAGCAACGCAGTGCTGAATTGCAAAAAGGGGCTTGGTCCTTTAGCTGGAAAATGGTCCGGGGCTTAAGTGGTTAATGAATAGAATGCATTCGAATAGAACAGAAAAGAATAGATTAGAATAGAACAGAATATAATAGAAAATAAAAGAATATAATACAAAAGGAAAAACAATAGAATATTAAAAAAAATAGAGATAGTATACCCGTCTTCCGAAATTCTAATTTTGAATAGATTAAATTTTAATTTGAATGTCAATTCAAATTCAATTTGATCAAATTCGCAAAGTTCGAATTTGAAAACGAATAAACGCAACTAAATGAATTCCGAAAACAAATTGAACGAATTTAACTAAACAAAATTATTTCATTTTTTCTTTTACTCTGCAGATGTCTAATGGGCTGATGGGCAAAGATTCTAAATTGTAATTTTAGTGTGGAATTTGTTTAATGTGTGTAGGAAGGGTCTAGTCACATTGCATTAAATTTACTCTCCCTGTGATTAATAGCTATCTAATGACAAATGGTGGTTAATTACTATAATTAGCAATTGAAATTGGTAACAAATCAATGTGGAAAAAAATGCTCATCTTACACAGGCCTCAGGGTCGGATTTCTGCATAGCTAACAAAGGCTGTGGTGTAGGGCAGCAGGGCTGCCCAGAGGGGTGGCAAGCAGCCAATGACACATCATGTTGCTGACTTCAGTAACATATTTCTGTGTATAGCAATGGGTTCCACGCTACTACAATGCCTACTAGTGCAATACTGCAGGGTCCTCTACTGTTCCGGCACAGTCTCTGCATTTTTGTTTGTGGTATATAGGCTGTGAAATTGCATTTTGCCCATTTTGGTCTCCTATAGCTTGAACCAGACAACTCGTAGAGTAAGGTGCCAGTTTGTGTTAATCATCTCTCAGCATTTTCTCCCCTATGCTCCACATGTTGGGTGTGTCTGACCAAAAGCGCCCGCAAAGCGCCGCTGCCGGAGAGCTTTGCAGGCGCTTTGGCAGCGCTGCCCATTGATTTCAATGGCAGGGGCAGTTTAGGTGCGGTGTATAGAGCGCTCCAGCACCGCCTCAGAGATGCGGCTTGCGGCGACTGTTTTTTTTCGGTCCTGCAAGTGCACCACCCCAGTGTGAAAGCACTCAGGTTTTCACATTGGGAAGGCTTGAGAGGCGCTTGAGAGGCGCTTTACAGGTGCTATTTTTTAGAGCTAAAACACCTGAAAAGCACCTTCAGTGTGAAAGGGGTCTGATGCACCTACCGCTTCAATATGCTTTTTGATGCTTTCGGTGGTGCTTTTTCAAAGCTTTAATGAAGCTTGGCAAATGCCCTGTGTGTGTTAATGTTCTCTTTGTTTTAAAGGGGTCCAGTAGAACCCCAGCTCTGTAGTACCCCCACTCAGCAAATTACAATCTCATTAGTACTCCTGTTCAGCAGATCCCCAGCTTTTTAGTAACCTCGTTCTGCAGGTCGCCTGCTCAGTTGTACCCCCAGCTCTGCTGATGCCTCACTCAGTAGTATTCTTAGCTTTGCTGATCCCCCCCTGCTCAGTAGTAACCCCCAGCTCTGCTAATCCCTCACGCAGTAGTGACCCCCAGTTCTGCTGATCCTCTGGTTTGCTGATCCTCCTCTCTTTCTGGTCCTCACTCACCTCTAGGTATATTGCTACCATGCTGCTCACCACGTATGACATCTGCTAGTTTCTCCTGCTCCGGTCCCCCAGCTCTCTTAATCCTCCACTCAGTAGTGACCCCCAGTTCTGCTGTTCCTCTGGTTTGCTGATCCTCCTCTCCCTCTGGTCCGCACTCACCTCCCGCTTTATTGCTATCACGCTGCTCACCACGCGTGACAGCTGCTAGTTTCTCCTGCTACAGTCCCCCCAGCTCTGCTGATCCTCTGCCGCTCAGTCCTCTCTCTGCAGTGCTCCGCTCACCTTCTGCTATAGGGTTCCCATGTTGTGCACCACGTGTGTCATCTCTGTTAGTTGCTCCACTCCAGTCCAGACCCCGCTCACCTTCCTGCTGCTCCATGCTGCACACCAGATGTGACATCTGCATCAGACACTCACAGAATATATACACATGAACCAGAAGTGACTGCTGATGATGTCTTTTTGGTTTGCTTGTTATTTTTCCAGTGCATCCTGGAATATCTCAAACTTGCAATGCCTCCAAAACAAAGTGAAGCTAACGCTGAACAAAAGCCCCTTAAAAGCTTTAGGTGCTGTTAGTGTGTCTTGTCACAGACTTCTATGGAGGCTTTGGAGAAGCTTCGAAGCACCAAGAAACATGGAGGGGGGGGGTTATTTTTGAAGTGAAGCAAACGCAACATGTGAACAGGACTTTTATTTAGTGACAAGACCTTTTATTGGCGTTTAGAGTGCTTTGAAAAAGTGTGTCCAATGACACATTTTGAAGCAAGTGTAAACCAGCCCTTAGAGTTATTGTTAAGCTTAGCTGGTCAACTGTGGTCGAGGTGCTGTGGTGGCACAGGACAGCTGGCCTAAAGAAGGAGGGGAGCAGAAGGTGTAGATCTGGTCTTGAAAAGGGTAGCATTATCATTGAAAGCAAAAGCTTGGACAAAAATCAAACATCTGTAGGCTGCCTTGCAAAGTATAAATGACTTATCTGTGCAAGGAAAAGGTGTACACTGGCAGGGCGTTGCTTGCACAGTCAGCCTCCCAATACCACCGCTGCTATAACCAGCACTGCTTGCAACTTCCTGCTGCAGACAAGTGGGAGGTCTGCCTTAGGCTGCTCATTATTCTCTATGAGCCAGCCAGAGGCAGGCCGACTGCTGCAAGATATGGGCAATGATGATTATAGCAGCGGTGTCTTGGGGAGGCTGATATTTTGGGTAAAAAAAAAATCACAATAAGTGTATATTTATTGGTTTGCACAAAAGTTATAGCGTCTACAAAATAGGGGATTTTAATGATTAGCTTTTTTTACTAGTAATGGCAGTGATCAGTGATTTTTAGTGGGACTGCGACATTGCGGCAGACAGACAGACAGACACTTTTGACACTTTTTTGGGATTGGTGACATTTATACAGCGATCAATGCTATAAAAATGCACTGATTACTGTATAAATGTCACTGGCAGGGAGGGGGTTAACACTAGTGGTGATCAAGGGGTTAAATGTGTTCCCTGGGAGATATTCCAAACTGTGGGGGGGGGGGGCTGACTAGAGGAGGAGTGGAAATGGAAACAGAGGTGCCACTCTAAGTGCAGTATTAAAAGTGCTTTAATAAAAACTTAAAATTTGGTACTCACAAAAGTACACTGGCAATAGGCGTGTAAACAAGAAACCACCAAGCATCCATGGAGTGGATTCATTCTGTGAACTGGAGGACGGTGGTATTCAGTAGATCAAGCTGGAACATACACTGCTGACAGTTCCGGTTGGTGGAACGCACACCGACAACCAGGGGCATGACATCACTTCCGGATGCTGGAGCAGATGGACGAATAGGCAACGCGTTTGCGGAGCTACGCATTTTCCTGTCCATATAACTCCAGTCCAATCACTGCCCATGTTAGGCCTGAGGAAGAAACGTAGCTCCGCAAACGCGTTGCCTATTCGTCCATCCACTCCAGCACACGGAAGTGATGTAATTCCCCTGGTTGTCGGCGTGCATTCCACCGACCGGAAGTGTCAGCAGTGTATGTTCCAGCTTGCGCTACTGAATACCACCGTCCTTCAGTTCACAGAATGAATCCACTCCATGGATGCTTGGCGGTTTCTTGTTTACACGCCTATTGCTAGTGTACTTTTGTGAGTATCAAATTTTAAGTTTTTATTAAAGCACTCTTTTAATACTGCACTTAGAGTGGTGCCTTTGTTTCCATTTCCAGTGTTGCTAGAAGATTGCTTTGCTGCTTCTTAGGCTGCGTACACACGCGGGGACTGTTCGCCCAACTTTGTCCGCTGAACAGTGTTTCGGCAAACAGTCCGCTCGTGTGTGGGCTTTCAGCGGACAGTTTCAGCGAACAGTCCGCTGAACAAGGTTTTTCGGAAATTCCGAAAAACTGTCCGCTGAAACCTTGTTTCAGCGAACAGTCCCCTCGTGTGTAGGATTGTTCGTCAAACTAAGTTCCGCGCATGCTCAGAAAGGATTTACACGCCGAAAGTTATAATGCAGTGTATAGGACGTCGTATTTTTCGTCCCGTCGTACGTGCCGTTCACGTCATCGCGCACGGTTTCAGCAAACTGTTCGTCCGTCGTGTGTGGCCATGTCCGTCCATGCTAATTTTGAGCGGACTGTTTGACGAAACTGTTTGACGGACAAAGTTGGGCGAACAGTCCCCGCGTGTGTACGCGGCCTTAGTCTTCAAACGGGCTGCCTTCTACAGTTGCTGTATTTTTAACTACATGATATGGACTTTCATAAGCTATGACTTGTTTTCTTGTCATTATTCCTCTTGTGACTGTTTATATGCTATTTTAATTTGCCCTTTCCCCCCCTCCTTTTTTCCTGCCCCCCCCCTTCCCCCTTTTTATGAGTAATCTGATGGTGAAATATACAGTGTCAAGCCTTGTACACGCGGTCGGAGAATCCGTCAGAATGTGTCTTATCGGACCGTGTGGTCGGATAATCCGACTGTGTGTGGTATGCATCGGACTGATTCCGTCCGAATCTCCGTCGGACCCAATTTTCCAACATGTTGGAAATATTTTCCGACCAACTGGTTTGATCGGACATACTCTGATCATGTGTAGAGAATTTTGATCGGACCAAGTGCCACGCATGCTCAGATCAAATTCCTACATCAAAGCTATTGGCTACTAGTCCCATCGTAACGAAATTACGTCATCACGTTCTGAATGATCGACAACTTAGTCCGACCGTGTGTATGCAACAGTTTCGGACAAGACCCGACGGGCAAAATCCGACGGATTTGGTTGGCAGAATGTCCGACCGTGTGTACAGGGGCTAAGAGTTAGCGCTCACCCTACCCACCTGTATGACTAGAGGAGGAGAGAGTTTGCTGTTCTTGATCACTAGGAACAGATGATCACTCTGTACTCCCCTGTTAGAACGGGCATATGTTTGTTTACATTGATAGATGCCAGTTCTGGCTCTCTGTGAAGCAATCGTGGTTGGGCGGCGGAGATCTCGGCCGACGGGCACGTGCCTAAGCTACCCCCGCGACGCAGCGGGCACCCACGCGAGCACCTGCTTTAGCTGTAAGACGGACCAACGAGCTGGCCTGCCGCAGTATAATGATGATGGCTGCTCGGCAACTGGTTAAAATGCGTGTCATACGCTTGTGCATGTTATACACCGATAAATACTGTACTTCCATGCATTCTTTAACAGCAGCGCAACACCTGCATGTTATTGTTGATCAGTAAATCTACATAACATCCAAAAATACGGTGAACTGAGACAAACGGCCGATGCTTCTTATAATCTGCCAGCACCAGGACCACTTACGTATAGGAATAAAATGTCCGAGCTTTCCTTTGCATTCAGTCACGGAGCAGCAGCCCTTCCTGCCTTAGCAATTAGAATTCTATGAAACGCCAGTCCTCAGTGTAAAAAAAAAGCACAAAAGAGAATAAAAGTTGCTTAAGTTTCAAGCCACAAGGTGCCCCATTCAGGATTTTCATTACAAAGTGAAAAACACGAAGGAGGGCCTCGATTGTGCTCTAACAATGCACATCCTCTTATAATGAGAGCAAGCAGACATGTTTCCCTTTTGAAGCAAGAATTTCATACATCAGAATCACTAAAAAGCACAGCTTCTTTCCAACAGTATCTGATAAGGAGAGGTTGCACAATTTGTTTCCTTAGTGCCTCTGCGAATAACAAAGATAACGGGTCTCTTTTTTTTTTTTTCTTTTTTTTTTTTTAAATCGCTAACAACACATTACTCAAAAAATTTAATCCGGAGAGAAGCCGCGAGACCTCCTCTGAAGACAATATACAGCTGGGTATAGACGTCTAATTCATAAATATTACATTACTGGCACTATATTTATTTAAAAGCAGCCGGGGCAATATAGCGGCCCTCTAAATAAGCTATGCTAAAATATGCATCACGCTACCCATGTTCGCTCCCCTTCAAATCAAGCCATAAAAACAAAAAAATAAATAAATGGAGCCTGGAGATTCTAATGGTAACGTCAGGGATTTTTTTTTTCTGTTTCCCCTCCCCTCTTAATTCTATAAAATGACCCTTCAGAATGAAAGGTCTTCTGGGCAGGGCGCTGGATCTCCTTTGTGTCTGTCTGCTATAATATAAGTCACTGGTGACAAACCATTTATCTAACTCGCTATCTGCTTTGTACAAGCGCTGCCAATTGACTCTATAAATAAAGTACACTTATTTTGAATGACTACAAAGAATTGTATCCAAAAAAAGGAAGGGGGGGGGGTGGAGGCAGGTGGGTGGAGGGGGGGGGAGCATTGTACAGTCCGACAAATATGTTCCTGCACTTATAAAAGAGTTGGTCAGCACGGGGTTTAAACATGATAGCTTTTACGAGAGTAATTAATATTTCTCTCCGTTTTTATGAAACTCATTAGCGTGCGAGCACATGTGGGAGAGCATGACTAATTTGTTGCATGCAAAGGCCTGATGGCTAACACACAACCGGCATGGAAATGTTGAAGCTTTTGTGCTGATATTTTGAGAAGGACCCAAAATAACTCTAATATTTTTTTTTTTTTTTTTTACGAGCCCATATGGTAATGTGAGCAATTCCTGCGACCAAGGAGGAACTCGTGTTTTACGAGATTGGGGAAGAGCTTTGTAACTACAGATTTGTAATAAATTAGAAGAAGACGGTTATAGTATATTCATCGAAAAAGGGAACATGTCAGTTCCTCGGTTAAATCAACTATGATGTCTTCGCCGAGTCTATCATTTTTTTTTTCAAGATTCGTTCTACAACACAACGCCAAATTCGTTCTTTGGGTTGCGGCGAGGTTAAAAACTTGCTGGGCAGCCGCCGGCGTTATACGGTGGCAGGTTGGCTCCCCTACGCGAATCGCCGTAGCTGTACGGCGGCCACTTTAAGATCTATGGGGACGTGACGCCGGAGGCCATGCGAGCGGCCAGTGGCCCCTCCATCACCTCTTCATGTTTACATGCATACTAACCCCCTTTTTTTCTATTTTACTTGCCTGGCCCTTCATACATCTTTAACCTCTTCAACAGGCTTCTATACATATAGAAGAGAATTATGCTTCAAATATTTCCATGTTTATTTAACAAAAAAAAAAATATATATATATATATATATATATATATATATATATATATTGGCAATCCGAGATTGTTAACCCCTGCTTCACCTGCCCCTTGCTATAATTTATTTTTCCCTAAATTGTTTACGGATTGGTCTGCTGGAAGTTCTAGGTCCATGGCCACACCCACATGCTCTCCATTGTGTATATATAGCTGTCTTCCTCTAGAGGGCAGCAGGCCAATAGAAGAAGCAGCCAGCTCCGAGTGTGTAGCCTTTCACCACTGCAACCCTGATTGACAAGATTCCAGCCCTTGAAACTACATATTCGGCAACCCATCGCTGTTTGCTATGGAAGTGACGTTCTGTCTCCGCCATCTTGCTACACCCAGCACTCTTCCATAGTAAGGATACACTAAGAAGGGGGAAAGCGGACTTGTTGTTACACCCACCAGAGTTTTGCATTTTAGACGTATTTATAACAGTGAGTTTCTATAGTGAAATACAGGACTTAGAACTCAGACTGACTGCTTAGATGTTGAATTTAAAAAGCAGCGAATTTCTGTCAGATTAGCAAACCTGTGAGGTGAGCAGGGTTGCCGGTTGCCGCTGCTTTTAAAATTCAAGTTGTGAGTCCTGTATATCACTATATAAACTCACTTTACATTTACGTTATAAATATGTGAAAAATGCAAAACTCCGGTGGGTGTAACAAGATGTCTGCTTTACCCCTTCTTAATGTATCCTTACTGTGGACGAGTGTGGGGTGTAGCAAGATGGCGGCAACGGAACTTCACTTCCGTCGCAAACAGCGATGGGTCGCCAAATATGTCATTACACCCTGCCTAAGTACAAACAGACGCCGGTGGCATCACTTCCTGTTCCCCGGTCAATGCTGGTTAGTGTGGAGCTTCTTGGATCCTTTGCTCCTGGAGAAACACTCCATTCCAGCCAGCTGCTCAATCCTTTCCAGCTATCCGGAACAGCGGTGGGACCTACAGAGCCATGTGCAATGCCAGGACTGCACTTTACTTTGATGAGCATGCATCTTCTATCATCTTGTAAGTGTTTTTAATCTTATCCTATTAAAGTCATGATTTTAATACTACACTCAGGTCGGCGCCTCTCCCTCCGTGTTTTTTCCTGCAATGTCCGCTGGCGACCCGCGATCGCTCCAGAGAGAGATAGAACGGAGATCTGTCAATGTAAACAGACAGATCCTTGTTCTGTCAGGGAAGTAGAGAGAGATCTGCTGTTCCTAGAGATCAGGAACAGTGATCTCTCTCTACTCCCAGTCTGTCCCCTCCCCCCCCATGGTTAGACACACCTCCCTAAAACACATTTAACCCCTTGATCACCCCCTAGTGTTAACCCCTTCCCTACCAATGTCATTTATACAGTAATCAGTGGCTAATTTTAGCTCTGATCGCTCTATAAATGTCACTGGTTCCAAACAAGTGTCCCATCTGTGCACCGCAATTTCGCAGTCCCGCCAAAAAAACGCTGATCATCGCCATTACTAGTAAAAAAAAAAAAAGAAAGAAAAGAAGAATAAAAATGCCATAAATATATCCCCTATTTTGTAGACGCTATAACTTTTGCGCAAACCAATCAATATACGCTTATTGCGATTGTTTTTTACCAAAAATATGCAGAAAACATATCGGCTTAAACTGATGAAGACATTTTTTTATTTTTGGATATTTATTATAGCAAAAGTAAAAAATATTGAGTTTTTTTCAAAATTGTCCCACTTTTTTTGTTTATAGCGCAAATAATAAAAACTGCAGAGGCGATCAAATACCACCAAAAGAAAGCTCTATTTGTGGGGGAAAAAAAGGACATTGTTTGGGTACAACATTGCGCGACCGTGCAATTGTCAGTTAAAGTGACGCAGTGCCGTATCGCAAAAAAATGGCCTGGTCATTAAGGGGGAAAATCTTCTGGTCCTTAAAGCGGAGGTCCACCCTAAAGTGGACCTTCCGCTCATCGGAAACCTTCCCCCCTCCGGCGCCACAATTGGCACCTTTCAGGGGGGAGGGGGGTGCAGATACCTGTACAGTACAGGTATCTGCACCCACTTCCGGGATAGCTCTCTGTGGAAAGGGGCGTAGATTACACCCCTTTCCGCAAGTGCCCCGCTGCCTGCTGGGAAACACACAGATCCCAGAGGCAGCGGGGACCGTCCTTATTGCACAGCGCGACTTGCGCATGCGCAGTAGGGAACCGGGAAATGAAGCCGAAAGGCTCCATTTCCTGATTCCCATACCCAAGATGGCGGCGGCAGCACTCGAGAGACGATCTAGAGATCGGCTTCGGGTGCCGATATCTGGGGCGCGCTGGACAGGTAAGTGTCACTATTTTAAAAGTCAGCAGCTGCAGTATTTGTAGCTGCTGGCTTTTAAAAAAAAAAAAAAAACGCGGAGTCCCGGGGGACTCCCGCTTTAAGTTGTTAAATAATTATCTTATCACTGGCATTCAAGCACAAAGCAATATCCTTGACCAGCCTCTGCTTTGGTGTTGGAGATTTAGATAACAGGAAATCATACCATTTATTTTCCACTGATAAATACTGGGCAATGAGGGCGTAGATTAAAGTGATACTAAAGTCTTGTTTTTCTTGTTTAAAAATAACAGACATGTTATACTTACCTGCTCTGTGTAATGGTTTTGCACAGAGCAGCCCAGATCCTCCTCTTCTCGGGTCCCTCTTTGGCACTCCTGGCTCCTCCCTCCTGCTGGGTGCCCCCACAGCAAGCAGCTTGCTATGGGGGCACCCGAGCCGGAGCTCCGTGTGTCCATTCCCTCTCTCTCCTGATTGGCTAACTGACTTGATTGACAACAGCGGGAGCCAATGGCACAGCTGCTGCGCCTCAGCCAAGAGGGAGAGTGCCAGGATGGCCAAGGCACTCATGCACATCGCTGAATAAAGATGGGGCTCAGGTAAGTATTAGGGTGGGCTTCAGGGGTCTGCTGCACACAGAAGGCTTTTTATCTTAATGTATAGAGTGCGTAAAAGATAAAAAAAAAACTTCTGCCTTTACAACCACTTTAAAGTGATTGTAAAGGTAAATAAAAAAAATAACAAAACATTTCTATACTTACCTGCTCTGTGCAATGAAATTGCACAGAGCGGCTGCGGACCTCCTCTTTTCAGATTCCAAGCCCGCGCTCCTGGCCCCTCCCCTCTGTCCAGTGCCCCCATGGAAAGCCACTTTCCATGGCGGCACTCATACATGCTCGTACTTGAGACCAGTTTAGTAAATCAACCCCATACTATGCTATTGTAACGCATGTCTTACCCACTACTTTACCGCCATGGATTGCAAACAGTTGCGTAAGTACTTTGGTGTTTGTTTTGAATGACACCACACACACACACACACACAAATATCCCCAAAAAATATATTAAAAAAAACATTTTTTTTTCCTCAGTTTAAGCTGATACGTATTCTTCTACATATTTTTGGTAAAAAAAATCACAATTAGCGATTATTGATTGGTTTGCGCAAAAGTTATAGCGTTTAAAAAATAGGGGATAGTTTTATAGCATTTTTATTAATATTTTTTTTTTACTAGTAATGGCGGCGATCAGCGATTTTTATTGTGACTGTGGCATTATGGCGGACACATCGAACATTTTTGAGACATTTTTGGAACCATTGTCATTTATACAGCAATTCCTGTGTAAATGACACTGGCAGGGAAGGAGTTAACCACTAGGGGGCAGTGTAGGTGTTATGTATGACGTTATGTGTTTTTTTTATTGTAGGGGGGCGTGGCCTGGCATGTGACGTCACTGATCGTCCTTCCCTATAAATCGGTAACAGCCACACAGGGAAGCACGGGGAGTGGTTTGTTTACAAAAACCTCTCCTCGTTCTTCAGCTTTGTGACCCGATCGCGGGACACCATCGGCGATCGGGTCCGCTGGTCCCACGGCCACGGTCACGGAGCACAGGACCGGGCTGGGCACTTAAAAAGCAACAGGTACGTGCTTATGCCCAGCCGTGTCATTCTGCCGATGTACATCCCCGCGAGGCGGTCCTTAAGTGGTTAAAAGGAAGAGACAATGGAGTGGATCTACTAAAGGCAAACAGACTGTGCAATTTGCAAGAGCAGTTGCACTTATTTTCCCCAAAGCTTAGCAAATGTGGTAAAGCTCTGTTCCATCAGCCAATCATGCGCAAGCAAAAATGCTATTTTTTATTTTCCTTACACCTGATTAGGCATTCTTTACGAAGAAAGCTCTGGAGAAAATGACTGCAACTGCACTTTCAAAGCACAGTCTATTTGCCCTTAATAAATCCACCCCACTGTCTCTTCCTTTTAAAGCCTTTGCACCAATGATTGTCCCAGCACCACGTGCTTCCTGTACAGAGGGGTTTTTAGAGTTCCAGCCAGGATCTTCACTAAGGTAGGTGTGCCATTAAATATTTAGAGACCTAACCTGTCCATAATAAACATACAGAAAAAGTAATTCGCACTGACAAGTTCAATGTATGGTTAAAAGAATGGTATCAAGCTGAAGGCTTCTGTTATGTCATGATGATAGATCATGTTAAACAAATGTGACCACATTTTTGTTTTTATTATATCGACCAGGACAGTGCTGCGGACATAGCTAATCCTGATTTCAGCAAAGCATTTAATACCATTCCACTTAATAATCTCATTAGAAAGAAATAAAAGTTGTACAAGCTAGGACGTAACTTTTTGGTGGTTCAGTGAATTTGCATGTGGCTAAAATATAGATCTTGTGTGTGTGGTTGTAGATGGGTTTGGAAGAGTTACCATCAAGGCTCTTATTTTCTCCACTGCAGGTGGCGCTCAACAGCAGCAGCAGTGAAGAGGGAGAGGAAGTCAGGGGTAACATTTTCCGTTTTCTGGGTCATTGGGGAGCGATACGCTTGGATGATGACAGTCCATCTGACTCTGGCCACCACCACGAGTCTATTTAAGACCCTGGGCTCCTGGGTTTGTCACGTTTTCAGCGTGTGGATAGTGTAGGACGAGGTCCCCCATCTGTCAGGGACAGTATTAGCGATAGGGAAATGTTCCAGATGAGCAGGGAAAGTGTAGAGATCTGCTTATTTTCCTGGAAAGCTCCCCACTTGGGATCGGACCAGCCAGGCCACATTCCGCCCCTCCAGACAGGCACTGTCAGCTTGCCTGAGACTCGCTCTGCTACACGCTGTTGTCATCTGCAAGTGTTCCCGGTTGGGCTTCCTTCCTACAGGTTTGTTGTGAACAGTTTTTTTCCTTGACTTCAAAACAAGTTCTTTGCATTGAAGCAGTACTGAGTGTGTATTATTGCTGCCGAACCCCGCTGCAGCCACCCACAAGTCTTCATTAGGTTTTAGGGCCAGTCACTAGTGCTTAAGGCTCTGTACTAAGTCCTGGAACCAGTATGCATTAGGATCTAGGACCAGTCACTAGTGATCAATGCTCTGTACTAAGTCCTGGATACAGTTTGCATTACAATCTAGGACCAGTCACTAGTGGTTAAGGCTCTGTACTAGGTCCTGGAACCAGTCTGTATTAGGTTCTAGGACCAGTCACTAGTGGTTAAGGCTCTGTACTAGGTCCTGGGACCAGTCTGCCTTAGGTTCTAGGACCAGTCACTAGTGGTTAAGGCTCTGTACTAGCTCTTGGGAACAGTCTGTATTAGGTTCTAGGACCAGTCACTAGTGGTTAAGGCTCTGTACTAAGTCCTGGGACCAGTCTGCATTAGGTTCTAGGACCAGTCGTTAGTGGTCAAGGCTCTGTACTAAGTCCTGGAACCAGTCTGCATTAGGATCTAGGACCAGTCACTAGTGGTTAAGGCTCTGTACTAGGTCCTGGGAACAGTCTGTATTAGGTTCTAGGACCAGTCACTAGTGGTCAAGGCTCTGTACTAAGTCCTGGGACCAGTCTGCATTAGGTTCTAGGACCAGTCACTAGTGGTCAATGCTCTGTACTAAGTCCTGGAACCAGTTTGCATTAGGATGTAGGACCAGTCACTAGTGGTTAAGGCTCTGTACTAGCTCTTGGGAACAGTCTGCCTTAGGTTCTAGGACCAGTCACTAGTGGTTAAGGCTCTGTACTAAGTCCTGGGACCAGTCTGCATTAGGTTCTAGGACCAGTGACTAGTGGTCAAGGCTCTGTACTAAGTCCTGGAACCAGTCTGCATTAGGATCTAGGACCAGTCACTAGTGGTTAAGGCTCTGTACTAGGTCCTGGGAACAGTCTGTATTAGGTTCTAGGACCAGTCACTAGTGGTCAAGGCTCTGTACTAAGTCCTGGGACCAGTCTGCATTAGGTTTTAGGACCAGTCACTAGTGGTCAATGCTCTGTACTAAGTCCTGGAACCAGTTTGCATTAGGATGTAGGACCAGTCACTAGTGGTTAAGGCTCTGTACTAGGTCCTGGGAACAGTCTGTATTACGTTCTAGGACCAGTCACTAGTGGTCAAGGCTCTGTACTAAGTCCTGGAACCAGTTTGCATTAGGATCTTGGACCAGTCACTAGTGGTTAAGGCTCTGTACTAGGTCCTGGAACCAGTCTGCATTAGGATCTAGGACCAGTCACTAGTGGTCAAGGCTCTGTATTAAGTCCTGTTCTGTTTAGTCTGTTTCTAAGTGACATAACTGAATGCTTGGTGGGCAAGTCATTTCCCTTTGTTGATGACACAAATGTGTGAAATGGGGTCGATATTCCTGGAGATGTTTGTAACATGGAACATGATTTGGCATTGCTAGGAGATAACAGTGAAACCTGCAGTTCAATGTTCTCTAAACGTAAAATGACACATTAGGGAAAAAGAATCCCCTGATAGAGTAAAATATCAATACAAGAGTGTGAATAAGGGCAGGAGGGCAGTATTTTCAATATTAAAGTGGAAGTAAATTCTTTTGGGGCACTTGTACCTACAGGTAAGCCTGAAGACGCAATTACTGATTTGCAAAACGCGTAGCGGCTGTCTGAACCCTGCGAGTTGGAAGAGGGATTCGTGCATCCATGGGACACCACTGAAGGCTGTGAACGGAGGGTGAGGTAGAATTTGTTTCCCACATCCACGTACATTGCTGGACAAGCTTAGTGCCGGCTGGGGCACTGGTCCATGTGAGTGCACATCTGATTGATTTTAAATGTTATTTTAAATAAATTTGCATTTACTTGCTACACTATGATGGTCCTTTGCATGTCTTTTTGAGCCATATCAGTACAAGAAGTTTTTACTTTCCTTGGGGAGAAATCATTGATGTGACCAGTGAAGGAATGGTTATCCTTAAATGAACCAAAGGTGATAACACAGACTAGGTCTGGTGAATGGCCAATCTTTCCGGTGGTGGTGAAGCACTTGGTCTTTGTCCCTGGTTGACACTTTGGGTGGAGATAGAAGCATTATCAAGGAAATCTTAAGCACTGAAGAGACTGTTTAGATTTATGTACTATATGCACGTAGCACTTTTTCTTACAGGAAATATTTAAGCACTTGTAATATTAATGGTACATTGGAGCCTATTGTGGTATATACTGTTTGTGTTATATAGTAAGCAGCAAGAAGTTTTTTTTTACACATTATTCACACTGTTGAAATTATTTATTGTGGATGTTTTTTTCACAGGTTTTTCATATAATTTTTGGGGTTGGAGCACTTTAGTTGTTTGTAGTCTGAGTAAGATAGGTTGTGTTTGGTGACACCGGTGCAGGAGTTAGGGGTCTGGTCAACAGACACAAACTGCAGCGGTGCCACCACATACATATTTATATACATTTTTTTCTTCTTTTTTTGGTTTTATCACCTGCAAAAGTGGTGGTTTAGCTGGTAGTGATATCAGTGTATTTTATGGAATTTGTCCTTGGAAATAAGACACCATCATAGTAAATAAAGTTAGCGCAACCCCCATTACACACATATATTAATTAGATTGATTCACGTAGTGATATTTCTATATTAGGTTGCAGCAAACAGACATATTTTATATTTTCTTGTCCCTAGTGCGCCGGTATTTTTTTAATTTTTTTGTTGCAAGCCTATAATAAGGCTTACCTGTAGGAACCTTGAATATCTCCTAAACCTTTACAGTTTAGGGGATATTCACACTGCATGCAGCCGGTGTGCATGTGTTTTGAAGTGATGGCATACTCATGCTGTCCTTTCAGAACCCCCTGCCACGGTCCGTGACTCCCGTGCACATGAGCGGGAGTGATGTCATCTTGACGTGCCCAATCAGACGGTCAGAGCACGAGAACCCAAAAGTATGACCGGATGAAGTTGGAAGCCCTCTCAGTGATGACAGTATGCCACAGGAGGGCTTTGGTCTATGGTAAGTATTTCATAATGTGCTAGTATGCTATGCATACTAGCACATTATGTGTTTACCTTGCAAGGTTTAATGCCACTTTAACCCCATTCCACCAACCGTCTCCTGTCCCTTTACAAGTTCTAAGAGCCGGAAGGTGGGGGCGGGCATCAGGGTGATGTGACTGCTGTGATTGGCTGTCACAGCGGTCACATGAACGGAAAGGTCCCAATCACAAGTATGCATCAGGAGCTTACCGATCCCTGTGGACTACCGTGCTGGCAGCACGCATGGAGTATGCTCCCAGCACAGTAAGTTGTAAACACAGGGCCACATATATGTGTCCTCTCGGCATCAAGCCTCTTCCGCCGAGAGGCCGCTTATAATCATATGGCCAGTGCCAACGGGTTAAGCTAAGATCAAGAACACTGAGACGTGACCTCAAACTAACAGGAGGAAAGTCATAACCAACCTTAGAACATATTATATTACCAAAAGAGTAATTGATGCTTGTGACAGACTTCCAGAAGAAGTGATTTCCTCTGTTTCCCTGCGTAACAACTGTTGAGATATTAGCCACACAGGGAGTGCATTGTCTTTAGTGGGTCTGACCAAACCCACTGAAAAAAAAACAGTAATGCACACACGATCGGAATTTTGGTCGGAAAAAGTTCTGATGGTTTTTCCGACGGAATTTCCGACGGGATTTCACTCAAGCTGTCTTGCATACACACGGTCACACCAAATTCCAACTGCTAAGAACGCAGTGACATACAACACATACAATGGGACTAGAAAAAGGAAGTTCAATAGCCAGTAGCCAATAGCTTCCATCTCGTAGTTGAATGTGAGCATGTGTGAGTTTTTGAGCATCAGAATTGCATACACACGATCGGAATTTCCAACAGAAACTTTTCCCGTCAGAAAAATTGAGAACATGCTCTTAATCTTTTGCTGGCGGAAATTTGGCCAGCAAAATTCCGATGGAGCGTACACACGGTGGCAATTTCTGACGAACAGCTCTCATCTGTCTTTTGCTGGCCGAAATTCCGACCGTGTGTACGCTGCATTAGACTAAACAATGGTGTCATGATATTAGGCATGGAGCTGATCCTGCATTTGTGATGAGCAAATATGGCTGCCTCCATGTGAATATATTAAGGACTGTATGCATAGCTCCCAACTGTCCCTGATTTGGCAGGACTGTCCCTGATTTGGAGCAATGTCCCTCTGTCCCTCTTTCCCCCTCATTTTGGTCTGATCTATAAAATTGTATATAAAATTCACTTTTTATCTTTCAAAAAGTGTTTCACAGCGCTAAACCTTTCATCCAAACTCTAAATTGCTGCATTTGTAAATGTTAAAAGCCAATATAAAGGAATAGTAGTGGTAAAAAAGTCCCTTGTGGATTTACTCATCCTTTTTTTTTTTGGTTAATTCTCCTTTAACCACCGCCGCATGCCATTGTACTTAATTACAATGGCATGTACAGGCACAAGCACGTACATGTACGTGCTTGCCTTCCAGCAGGTGGGGGGTCCGATCGGACCCCCTCCCGCTGGATGCGGCAGTCCGGTTCACTTCAGGAGCGATCCGGGATGAGGGGATGGCCGTTGGTTTCTGGCCATTCCCTCTCGATTGCTCCTGGCCAATGAGAAGCTGATGTCATTCTCCTCGGGGCGGTCTTATTGACCGGACTACGAGGAGAGGACACAGTAAGTCTGCACCAAACACTACACTGACACTAAATAACACATAGGCACACAAACCCCCCCCCCCCCGATCGGCCCCGATGTCCCCCCGCCCCCCTCCCCCCCCCAGTCACAGTGTCACTGATTGCAGTGATCATTTATTTACTGATCACTGCATTCAGTAAAAGTTGTAAAAGTAAAAACTGTCAGGGCAGTTAGTGTTAGGTCCAGGGTAGCCCCCTACCACCCCCCAATAAAGATTTAACCCCCTGATTGCCCTTAGAGTTAACCCTTTCACCCCCTTTTGCCAGTGTCACTAAGCGATCATTTTTCTGATCGCTGCATTAGTATCGCTAGTGTCGCTAGGTAGCTAGTTATTTTTTTAGGTTCACCGCCAGGTTTTTATAGCACTAGGTACCCCGATATACTACCCAATAATGGTTTTAACCCCCTGATTGCCCCTAGTTAACCCTTTCACCCCCTTTTGCCAGTGTCACTAAGCGATCATTTTTCTGATCGCTGCATTAGTATCGCTAGTGTCGCTAGGTAGCTAGTTATTTTTTTAGGTTCACCGCCAGGTTTTTATAGCGCTAGGTACCCCGATATACTACCCAATAACGGTTTTAACCCCCTGATTGCCCCTAGTTAACCCTTTCACCTCCTTTTGCCAGTGTCACTAAGCGATCATTTTTCTGACCGCTGCATTAGTGTCGCTAGTGTCGCTAGGTAGCTAGTTATTTTTTTAGGTTCTCCGCCAGGTTTTTATAGCGCTAGGTACCCCAATATACTACCCAATAATGGTTTTAACCCCCTGATTGCCCCTAGTTAACCCTTTCACCCCCTTTTGCCAGTGTCACTTAAGCCCCGTACACACTATCAGATTGTCTGCTGAGTTTTTCCTTCAGATTTACCAAAACCATGTAGTAGAAGGGCCTGCCTGATTGCATACACATTGAAACTCCTAAGGTTTGACCTCATATTATATGGTTTTGGTAAATCTGAAGGAAAAACTCAGCAGACAATCTGATAGTGTGTACGGGGCTTAAGCGATAATTTTTCTGATCGCTGCATTAGTGTCACTAGTGTCGCTAGGTAGCTAGTTATTTTTTTAGGTTCACCGCCAGGTTTTTATAGCGCTAGGTACCCCCATATACTACCCAATAATGGTTTTAACCCCCTGATTGCCCCTAGTTAACCCTTTCACCAGCGATCACAGTATAAGTGTCACTGGTGACGCTGATTAGCCAGTTAGTTATTTAGGTTCCCCGTCAGGTTTTTATAGCGCCAGGGACCCCCATATACTACCTAATAAAAATTTGAACCCCCTGATTGCCCCTAGTTAACCCTTTCACCAGTGATCACCGTATAAGTGTTACGGGTGACTCTGGTTAGTTAGTTTGCTTTTTATAGCATCAGGGCACCCACCATTTATTACCCATTAAAGGTTTAACCCCCTGATCACCCGGCGGGTGATATCAATTAGGTTTTAGGGTCAAGGTCTGCGTCGCCCCAGGCAGCGCTAGGTTAGTGCCAGTACCGCTAACACCCACATGCAAAGCATAAACCTCCCGTAGTGGTATAGAATGTGAACAGATCAATATCTGATCTGATCAGATCTATACTAGCGTCCCCAGCAGTTTAGGGTTCCAAAAAAAACGCATTGTTAGCGGGATCAGCCCAGATACCTGCTAGCACCTGCGTTTTGCCCCTCCGCCCAGCCCACCCAAGTGCAGTATCGATCGATCACTGTCACTTACAAAACACTAAATACATAACTACAGCGATCGCAGAGTCAGGCCTGATCCCTGCGATCGCTAACAGTTTTTTTGGTAGCGTTTTATATTTAAATCCGGAAGGCAGTGCTTGGTTTTCGGGGTCCAGTACGTGGCTAGGCTCCCAAAAAGTCCCACACATGTGGTATCCCCGTACTTGGGAGAAGCAGCAGAATTTATTTTGGGGTGTAATTTGACTTATGCCCATAGCATGTGTGAGCAATATATCATTTAGTGACAACTTTGTGCAAAAAAAAAAAAACATTTTAATATTCCTGCAACTTGTGGCAAAATATAAAATATTTCATGGACTCAACATGCCTCTCAGTAAATAGCTTGGGGTATCTACTTTCCAAAATGGGGTCATTTGGGGGGGTTTTGTGTTATTTTGGCATTTTTTGGCCTTCGAAACTGTGATAGGTAGTGAGGAGTGAAATCAAAAATTTGCACCCTTAGAAATCCTGAAGGCAGTGATTGGTTTTCGGGGTGCCGTACATGGCTAGACTCCCAAAAAGTCCCACATATGTGGTATCCCCGTACTCAGGAGAAGCAGCAGAATATATTTTGGGGTGCAATTTCACATATAACTATGGCATGTGTGAGCAATATATCATTTAGTGACAACTTTTTGTAAACTTTTTTTTTTTTTTTTTTGTGTCATTATTCAATCACTTGGGACAAAAAAAAATATTCAATGGGCTCAACATGCCTCTCAGAAATTTCCTTGGGGTGTCTACTTTCCAAAATGGGGTCATTTGGGGGGGGGGGGGGGTTTGTACTGCCCTGCCATTTTAGCACCTCAAGAAATTAGCTAGGCAGTCATAAATTAAAAGCTGTGTAAATTCCAGAAAATGTACTCTAGTTTGTAGACGCTATAACTTTTGCGCAAACCAAAAAATATACGCTTATTGACATTTTTTTTACTAAAGACATGTGGCTGAATACATTTTGCCCTAAATGTATGACTAAAATTTAGTTTATTCGATTTTTCTTATAACAAAAAGTAGAAAATATATTTTTTTTCTCAAAATTTTCGGTCTTTTTCCATTTATATCGCAAAAAATAAAAATCGCAGAGGCAATCAAATACCACCAAAAGAAAGCTCTATTTGTGGGAAGAAAAGAACGCAAATTTCGTTTGGGTACAACATTGCATGACCGCGCAATTACCAGTTAAAGCAGTGCAGTGCAAAATTGTAAAAAGACCTCTGGTCCTTAGGCTGTTAATTGGTCCGGGGGTGAAGTGGTTAAGGAGGTGTGGCAGGGGGCGTCTCCTGTGCCTACATACATTACCTAGTAGGTGTCCCTCATTCCCATCTCAAAATGTTGGGAGGTGTGCTGTATGTCTCAAAAATGATCTTACAACATAAACATACAATATCCTAATTACATTAGGATACTTGTTTTACATTTATATCTAAAAGACATGAAAAAGAATAGTTTCCCTTCTAAAGACCAACTGTACCTTTATTTTTTGTTTTGGATAAAGTCAGGGTGCTGAAAAGGGCAGCAAGGCTGGAGATCGGGAGTGCTGCTGCTCTGTGTGAGGGTCTATCTTCAACAATCTAAACTGTCCAAAGTAGCTGAGGAAAAAAAAAAAAAACACAGACACCGCTCCAGGTCAGTCAGCCACACTCTGCTGCGATTGCACTTACAGGTGCCGGCCCAGCTCACAGCTGATGATAAGGTACAAGGTCCGGATAGGAGCATTACTGAATCACCTTTACTAGAAAAATCGCAAACAGGTTAAAAGCATCTATAAAAACCGCAGCAAAAGAGCAAGATGACCTGCTAGAGCTTGCTCATAGCAGCCAAGTGGCCATGTGTAGTGCAAAATGCATTAGTGGGTCATCTCACTCCTCTGCTGATTTTTTTCCTAGATGTTTTTACCCTGTTTGTGATTTTTTTTAATAAAGGTGATTTTTTTTTAGTAGTGCGGCCTTCCGGACTTTCTTCCTTGTGCTTCTTATCATCAATCTGACACGTCTACTGCACACTCACAACTGTTCTTCTCAAATAGCACTTGAGCACTGCCGACCTCTGAGCAGGTAGCTTGAGCGTTGATTGTGGCACAGTAGTTGTGACTTGTAGGGATGTGTCAAACCAAGGGAGATAGACTGCTGCCCTACATCAGACCAAGGGAGAGTCCCTAACATGCCGAGGCCCTGTCAGAACTCGTGTTAAGACATGGGTCACCTGCTGGTGGTACTGTTGATCTCAGAGCCAGACGGCGCACTTTCAGCGGCCACCAGCAGGTGTCTCCCAGAAGCCAACTTATCCTAGTAATTAGACTGCACCAGATACTGCCTGCTGGGAAGGTATTTAATCCCTTTCTTGATGAAGGTCAGTGCTTTAGTGCTCTACCTGTGAGCTGTATCCCTGCCTGATCCTGTGTATCCTATGACCTGCTTCCAGTACCCTGTTCCCTGCATCCAGGACCCGGTATCCTGCTCTGCTACCTTTTTCCCTTCCCAGTTCTGATTTTACCCTGTTTATGTGAGCTCCCTCCATCTTGTACATAGGGGGTTATTTACGAAAGGCAAATCCACTTTGCACTGCAAGTGCACTTGAAAATGCACTGAAAGTGCAGTCGCTCTAAATCTAAGGGGTAGATCTGAAATGAGTGGAAGCTCTGCTGAGTTTATTATCCAATCATGTGCAAGCTAAAATGCTGTTTTTATTTTCCTTGCATGTCCCCCTCTGATCTACAGCGACTTTACTTCCAAGTGCACTTTCAGTGCACTTTCAAGTGCACTTGCAGTGCAAAGTGGATTTTCCTTTAGTAAATAACCCCCATAGTGTTTGTAGTTAGGTTGTAGTTGGGTTTGTTGAACAGTATCACATTTATTTTTCACTTTTACATTGTTTATGGTTTGTTGGTGTTGGAAGGGTGTTATTTATAATTATAAACTTTACTTATTCATACTTAGTTTGGTTCCTGATTCCTTGAGGTGTAGCCCACTGATCTTGTCATCCCTGCTGGATACCTGTATTTGGTATCCCTTACAGCAGGGATCTCAAACTGGCGGTCCTCCAGCTGTTGCAAAAATACAAGTCCCATGAGGCATTGCAAGACTGACAGTTACAAGCATGACTCCCACAGGCAGAGGCGTGATGGGACTTATAGTTTTGCAACAGCTGGAGGGCCGCCAGTTTCAGACCCCTGCCTTACAGGCCCTAACATAAAGCAGCAGCGGTCCTGATCTCTAGCGTACCCCCAACGAAGGGAAGATTACAATGAAAAATATGTATCTCTTCAACACTTTATTGACTTTATTAAAACACAAACATTAAAGTAAATTGAAAGTAAAGTAAATTGAAATTTTAAAAACACAAAGAAAATAACAAACATGTTATACTTACTTGCTCTGTGTAATGGTTTTGGACAGAACAGACTCGATCCTCCTCTTCTCGTGTCCCTCATGGGCACTCCTGGTTCCTCCCCCTTGCCAAAAGCCCCCGTAGCAAGCCGCATGCTGTGGGGGCACTCACGCATGCTCACTCCTGAGCCAGCTCTCTGCATCCATAAGAAACAGAGAGCACGGCTTTGCCCCACCCCTGCTCCCACCGCACCAGCTGTGATTGACAGCAGTGGGAGTCAAAGAGGAAGTAAACCCATCAGGGTTTACTTCCTCTTTAAGAAAACTGTACAATGAGTCCAGCAACTACTTGAAATGTATTACTGCTTTATGATCGTCATGTTACAATCTAATGCCTTACAACCACGATAAATCAACTCTCACACTTGGAATCTGTTTTGGAAATTGGGATGGTTCACATTCTCTTCCTGATTATGCTGTAAAAAAAATAAAAAAATAAAAAATAAGCAGGTTCCATGCTTTTCTGCCTAGTGAGAGCGTTCACCTGAATTGCACCGAACAATGAATAGATATGCCAGATGAACAAGCTGATCTTTTCGTGGATCTGGTCAAACCTGAACATATGATGAGAAGACAGCCAGTCTAATGAGCATACCGGCTCTACAATACTTCCCTGCACAAATATAAGTTCTTTCAGGTATTTCATGCACAACAATGGCACATCAAAGTAATCAAAGGCATAACCATGTTTGCGGGGCCCTTCACAAAAAGTAGTATAGGGTCCCTTGTCACTTTCACCTCCATTTCAAAGCATTCCCACTTACTGACTGTTAAATCACCATATGCTCATGTTATGTTTGTCTGATCTAAGCAGAATCATGCCATTCAGGGACCCAGGCAATCATACATTGTATGACTCTCTGCAAAGCCGGACAAATCTGCATGTGTATACGAGGGCAAATTAAGAAAAAAAAGACACAAAATTACGAGCTGCCTATTTGGCCGGCACTATTCCCTAGTGAAAGTGCTATTTTATAATAATAGTTAACATTGCAAGAGTTTGTATAATGATTAAATTAACGTGTTGCAATTGTAGATTTTGCAATTTGAAATCAATAGTCAACATTTACGTTTACCGATAACTTTTCTAAGTCATTAAACACTTAACAACCGCCCTATAGCAGTTTTACTGCTACAGGGAGGCAGCTGTGCGCAGGATCACATATATAAATATATATATATATATATATATATATATATGTGTGCAAACCTACACTTCTAGGTAGGGGGTGCGAATGCTCGCCACCGGCGGCTCGCTCTCACTGTGATTGTACACAGCCAGAGCTGATTGGCGGGTACCACGGACTCAATGTCCGCGGCCACCCGCCGATCATCAGCCAAAGAGACAGAACTGTAGTCTGCCTATGTCCGTGATGGCGAACCTTGGCACCCCAGATGTTTTGGAACTACATTTCCCATGATGCTCAGCTATACTGCAGAGTGCATGAGTATCATGGGCAATGTAGTTCCAAAACATCTGGGGTGCCGAGGTTCGCCATCACTGGCCTATGTAAACAAGGCAGATCACCGTTCTGACAGGAGGGAAGGTAGGGATCCTGTGTTCCTCTGAAGCAGGGACATAGATCCCTGTCTTCCCCTAGTAAAAGCACCTCCCCCACAGTTTAGTAAAACACTTACTAGGCACACAGTTAACCCTTTGATCACCCTAGATTTTTAACCTTTTCCCAGACAGTGTCATTAGTACAGCGACAGTGCATATTGTTTAGCACTGGTCACTGTATTAGTGTCACTGGTTCCCAAAAAGTGTCAAAAGTGTCAGTTACTGTCTGAATGTCCAATGCAATATCGCAGTCCCGCTATAAGTCACTGATCACCACCATTACTAGTAAAAACAAAAAATACAAATAAATAAAAATATGCCACAGAGGTGATCAAATACCACCAAAAGAAAGCTTGATTTGTGGGAAAAAAGGAAATAAATCACTGTATAAGTGTCACTGGTTTCCAAAAAGTGTCAAAAGTGTCAATTAGTGTCCGAATGTCCACCGCAATATCGCAGTCCCTGATCACTGCCAGTAAAAAAAAAACTAGTAAAAAAAAAAATCCCATAATTTTTAGACGCTACAATTTTTGCGCAAATCAATATATATAAGCTTATTGGGATTTTTTTTTTTTTACCAAATATGTAGCAGAATAAATATTGCTTAAATTGATGAAGAAAAACGTTTTTTTTTTCATTTTTTTTATCGGATATGTTTTATAGCAGAAAGTAAAAAATATTGGGGATTATTTACAAAAGGCAAATCCACTTTGCACTGCAAGTGCACTTGGAAGTGCAGTCGCTCTAAATCTAAGGGGTAGATCTGAAATGAGGGGAAGCTCTGCTGATTTTATCATCCAATCATGTGCAAGCTAAAATGCAGTTTTTTTTTATTTTCCTTGCATGTCCCCCTCAGATCTACAGCGACTGCACTTCCAAGTGCACTTGCAGTGCAAATTGGATTTTCCTTTAGTAAATAAACCCCATTTTTTCTTTTTTTAAAACTGTCGGTCTTTCTTTGTATATAGTGCCTAAAATAAAAAATACCACCAAAAGAAAGCTCTATATGTGGGGGAAAAAAAATGACATACATATTTTATTTGGGTACAGCGTTGCACGACCGCGCAATTGTCAGTTAAAGTAACGCAGTGCTGTATTGCAAAAAATGGCCTGGTCATGGGGGGGGGGGTAAATCTATTAGAGGTTAAGTGGTAACATTACTGTGTCTGAATTATATAATTTTTATTTTATATACATTTTTTGACATAACACTAATGTATTTCTTGGATTAATTATGCAAATAAAATTGTACACCCCTCCCCTCTCTATTTCAGTTGGGCCCAGGTCCACTACATCTATAGGCACTCCTTTAGAAAGGGTTAATCGTTGCGCACTACCCACCCCCCCCCTATTTCAGTTGGGCCCAGGTCCACTACATCTATAGGCACTCCTTTAGAAAGGGTTAATCGTTGCTCACTACCCCCCAACCCCACCCCCCCCCCCCCCCATGATATTATGGTAGAACCTCAGCTTTGTGTTGTTTCTCTCAAGGGTGATATTAGCTCCCTAGCAATACATTTATACCATAGAGAGATTTGAATTTTTAATTTTTTATTAAAAAATGTAAAAAGGTAGAAAAATAGCAAATGCATGTGTTGTTAACAGGTCCTCATTTCTGCAGAAAGCCAATCAATTGCAGTTTGCAGGAGATAAAAAAAAAAAAAAAAAGGTAACACGTCTATAGACGGAAATAGGATTCTGTAAAAGCAGCCTTAAAGTCCCTTTAACGTTTCATCAACATTAAATGTGTATTCTCGGGCAGCGCGGAGCTCAAGACTAGATCTACTCATCAAACACCTCCGGGCTCGGCTATGTAATAGGAACAAATTGGCAATGACTGCCCAAGCAAGTAACACAGGCCTACTGATTTGTAGATTGATAGTGATGTCTAATGATCCCCTTGGGCAGATCAATAGCACCAATCCTCATTGCTGCCTTTCTACTTTATTGGCACTGCACAGTGAGGAGAGGAGTGTATAACATCACTTCAGGTAACTGGAATGAAAATCAGGTGAAAACGGTGAGAAAAAAAAATCGAGGGTTTCGCAATCTCCCTTCCCCGGGCTCACCACGCAGTTGTCTGCAAGCGGCCTAAGAATCCGCCTATGCTCCGAATATTCCAAATATTGACTTACATTCGCGGAGGATCTGCTTTGGAATTGTACATTATTCTGCTCTATCATTTTGAAAACAATCCTTTCAAAAGGAAGTCAATTGTTTTAAACAATATTTAATACACAGCGGCAAATCATGAGATTTTGAAGATACGTAAGATTTAAGATACATAACATTTAGGATACGAATGATTTATTTTTGGTTAAAAAAAAATCGCAATAAGCGTATATTGATCGGCGATCAAGGGGTTAAATGTGTTCCCTCACTGTGTGTTCTAACTGTGGGGGGGGGGGGGGGGGTGGGACTGACTTGGGAAGGAGACTGATTGTTGTTCCTATATACTAGGAACACACGATCTGTCTCCCCTCCCCTGACAGGACGTGGATTTGTGTGTTTACGTACATAAATCCCTGTTCTTGCTCTGTCAGGAGTGATCGCGGGTGCCTGGAGGACATCGTGGCCCCCTATACGCCTTAAAATGCAGGAGTGCCATTCGGCGGGCAGTCGGCAAGTGGTTAAGATATGTATGGTATAAGATATGTAAGCTAGACGATACATATGATTTAAGATATGTTAGATTTAAGATATGCATGATTTAGGATACGTACGTTTAAAGATACGCATGATTTAGGATACACATGATTTAAGATATGTATGGTATAAGATATGTAAGATATAAGATACATATGATTTAAGATACGTGGATACGCATGATTTAGGATACGTAAGATTTAATATACGCATGATTTAGGATACGCATGATTAAAGATACGTAAGATTTAGAATATAAAAGATTTAAGATACGCTTGATTTAAGATACATAAGGTTTAAGATATGTAGGATTTAAAATATGCATGATTTAGGATACATAAGATTTAAGATATGCATGATTTAAGATACGTAAGATTTAAGATACGTAAGATTTAGGATTCGCTTGATTTAAGATACATAAGATTTAAGATACGTAAGATTTAAGATATGCATGATTTAGGATAGGCATGAATTAAGATACGTAAGATTTAAGACACGCATGATTTAGTATACGTAAGATTTAAGATACCGTATGTAAGATTTTGGATACGCAAGATTTGGATACATATGATTTAAGATACGTAAGATTTAAGATACGCAAGATTTGGATACATATGATTTAAGATACGCATGATTTAAGATAGGTAAGATTTAAGATACGTAAGATTTAAGATGTTTAAGATCTAAGATACATAAGATTTAAGATAGGTAAGATCTAAGATACGTATGATTTAAGATGTTTAAGATCTAAGATACGTAAGATTTAAGATAGGTAAGATCTAAGATACGTATGATTTAAGAAATGTAAGATTAAGATATGTAAGATTTAAGATACATAAGATTTAAGATACGTAAGATTTAAGATACGCAAGATTTAAGATACGCAAGATTGAAGATACGTAAGATTTAGGATACATAAGATTTAAGATACGCAAGATTGAAGATACGTAAGATTTAAGATACGTAAGATTTAAGATACGTAAGATTTAGGATACATAGGATTTAGGATACGTAAGATTTAAGATACGTAAGGTTTAAGATACGTAAGATTTAAGATACATAAGATTTAAGATACGTAAGATTTTAGATACATAAGATTTAAGATACGTAAGATTTAAAATACGTAAGATTTAGGATACATAAGATTTAAGATATGTACGATTTAAGATACGTATGATACAAGATATGTAGGATTTAAGATACGTAAGATATAAGATACGCATGCTTCAAGATACGTAAGATTTAAGATATGTAGGATTCTAAAATAATCATACACAAGCTATTTTTTAAAGACAATAAATAAAAAAGGGGTGGTATACTGCGCTAAAAATACATATACCATTAAAGAGGAAGTAAAGGCAAAAACATTTTTTTTTTTAAAAAGCACACCTTGTAAGGCAAAGGCATAATGAGCTAGTATGCATAGCATACTAGCTCATTATGAATAACTTACCTGAGAACGAAGCCCCCGAAGCGGTCCTCCGTCTTCCTCTTCGCCGCTGCCATGGATCTGGGTCTCACGGGTGTGTCGCTGTGATTCGCCGGAGCCGCAATGACGTCACTCCCGCGCATGCGCACGGGAGCCGCCGCTCGCGGCATATCTGAGGCCTGCCCCAGTGCGCCGCTGTCTACGGCGCATGCGCCGTAGACAGTGGTGGCTGTCTTTGGGTAAATATCTCCTAAACCGTGTAAGTTTAGGAGATATTTCTTGGACCTACAGGTAAGCCTTAATCTAGGCTTACCTGTAGGTCAAAGTTGGTTGTAAGGGTTTACAACCACTTTAAGATAGGATTTATGAAAAAAGAAAAGCCAAATGGCTACTTACAATGTAAAAAATTTGTATGCGCATATAAAATCAATTGCCAACAAAGACAAAACAAACACCCGCACTTCCGGGGGGTCACGTAGGGTGCGATAGTGCCAGCACGTGGCACCTCACGACATGTTTCGTCACACATGACGTCTTCCTGGGGCATCTATCTAAATGGTATGACACTATTGGAGCTTCTTTTCTTGTATGAATATCTTCTGCCCCTGAATGATTGGGAGGTTCTGCTGCGAGGTGTGACTACTGTGAAGAATTCATCCACCACCCTATTGCTCTTGGAGGGTAGATTCTTGTTTCCCAGCAGAGGTTATGCAGGCCTGCCTGTTTGACCATCCTAGCGATAGGTGGTCTCGACCATCTGGTAAGTGTCCCTGACCACGGTATGTGGTGTGCTCCTGAAAATCCTGCATCAAGTCCCTTGGTGGTGGAACATACACATATTTTTCTCTAAGGACTTGTGTATTATGAATGTTTTCATTATCTATTTTTTGCACACTGCACTTTATGATGTTTCACTTGTTTTGTTTATTTTATTTAACCACTTGCTGACTGCCGCACGCCGATTTACGTTGGCAGAATGGCATGGGCAGGCAAAAGGGCGTAACAGTACGTGACACGTCTACTGAGATCCGCTGCTATCCGATCCAATCCTGTCCGCCAAATCCAGACGGACGGTGGTCCTATTTTCCATCCGTCTGGTGGAGTGGACGGGATCGGATGACAACACATAGGTGGTTATTCAATGTACAACTTTCCTTTAGATTTACCAAAAGCACATAATATAAGGTCAAACCTAAACACTTTCATTTTGTATGCAATCAGGCCGGTCCTTATACTGCATAGTTTAAGGTAAATCTAAAGGAAATTGAATAAGAAAATTGTATAATGTATGGCCAGCTTAGGTGGCTTTCAAACATGCTTGGGACAAACATAGATCAAAATCTATAATCAGACAAAAACATTAACAACATTTTTTTTTTTTATACATTTAGAATAAAAACATAAGAAAAGGGCAGACAAAAAAAGTTAACAAAAAAAAATACAGAATTATGTATGAATTAAAATATAATGAAAACATTAACCACTTTCAGACCGGACCATTTTGCTGGCTTAAAGCGGAGGTCCACCCTAAAGTGGACCTTCCGCTCATCGGAACCCTCCCCCCCTCCGGTGCCACAATCGGCACCTTTCAGGGGGGAGGGGGGTGCAGTTACCTGGATAATCCAGGTAACTGCACCCACTTCCGGGATAGCTCTCTGCGGAAAGGGGCGTAACTTACGCCCCTTTCCGCAAGTGCCCGCCCCTTCCCACAAGTGCCCCGCTGCCTGCTGGGAAACACACAGATCCCAGAGGCAGCGGGGAGCGTCCTTATTGCGCAGCGCGATTCGCGCATGCGCAGTAGGGAACCGGGAAATGAAGCCGAAAGGCTCCATTTCCTGATTCCCATACCCAAGATGGCGGCGGCAGGACCCGACAGACGACCTAGCGATCGGCTTCGGGTGCCGACATCGCGGGCGCACTGGACAGGTAAGTGTCACTATTTTAAAAGTCAGCAGCTGCAGGATTTGTAGCTGCTGGCTTTTAAAAAAAAAAAAAACGCGGAGTCCCGGTGGACTCCCGCTTTAAGACCAGAGCACTTTTTGCGATTCGGCACTGCGTCGCTTTAACTGACAATTGCGCAGTCGTGCGACGTGGCTCCCAAACAAAATTGACATCCTTTTTTTCCCCACAAATAGAGCTTTCTTTTGATGGTATTTGATCACCTCTGCGGTTTTTATTTTTTGCGCTATAAACAAAAAAAGAGCGTCAATTTTGAAAAAAATTCATTATTTTTTACTTTTTTCTATAATAAATATTTTTATTTTTTCCCTCAGTTTAGGCCTATACGTATTCTTCTACATATTTTTGGTAAAACAAAATCGCAATAAGCGATTATTGATTGGTTTGCGTAAAATGTATAGCGTTTACAAAATAGAAGATAGTTTTATGGCATTTTTATTAATAATTTTTATTTTTACTAGTAATGGCGGCGATCAGAGATTTTTATTGTGACTGCGACATTATGGCGGACACATGGGACATTTTTGACACATTTTTGGGACCATTGTCATTTATACAGCAATCAGTGCTATACAAATGCGCTGATTTCTGTGTAAATGACACTGGCAGTGAAGGGGTTAACCAGTGGGTGGCAGTGTAGGGGTTAAGTGTGTCCTAGGGGCGTGTTACTAACTGTGGGAGGCTGTGCTGTGTATTAGTGAACACTGATCTCTGCTCCAATCACAGGGAGCAGAGATCAGTGTCACTTGTTGCTAGGCAGAACGGGGAGATGCTGTTTACTTCCACATCTCCCCCGTTCAGCCTCCCCGTGAGACAATCGTGGGTATCCCTGCTGCGATCGAGTCTGCGGGACCCGCGACCGGACTCGCGGAGGTCCCGACCGGCACGCGCTGCAATTTAAAATGGACGTACCTGTATGCCAATTTGCCTGCCAGTGCCATTCTGCCGACGTACATCGTTGTGCGCTGGTCGGGAAGTGGTTAAGCAAAAGGGCAGACAAAATTTTTTTACTAAAATATGTATAAATTTAAAAAAAAAAAATCAAAAAAGGGTAGACAAAATAAATTAACAAAAAAATACTAAAATATGTATAAATTTAAATAAAATGAAAAAAATAAACAAAAGGGCAGACAAAAAAAAAAGGTACTAAAATATGTATAAATTAAATAAAAAAAGGGCAGACAAAAAAAGTTACCAAAAAAATGATAAAAAATTGATAAATTATAACAAAATGAAAAAATAAATAAACAAAAGGGCAGTTAAAAAAAGTTACTAAAATATGTATAAATTTAAGAATATATATATAAAAAAAAAGGACAGACAAAACAAAGTTAACAAAAAATACAAAAATATGTATAAATAATAAAAAAAAAAAAAAGTAGACAAAAAAAGTTAACAAAAAATACAAAAATATGTATAAATTAAAAAAAAAAAAAAAAAAAGAGGGCAGCCAAAAAAGTTGCTAAAATTTGTATAAATTAAAAAAAAAAGGGCAGACAAAAAAGTTAACATAAAAATACTAAAATATGTATAAATGAAAAAAATGAAAAAAATAAAATAAACAAAAGGGCAGACAAAAAGTTTTAAAAAATACTAAAATTTGTATACATTAAAATATAACGAAAAATATTAAACAAAAGGGCAGACAAAAAAAGTTACTAAAATATGTATAAATTTAAAATAAAAATTTAAAAAAGGCAGCCCAAAAATGAACAAACAAATACTAAAATATGTATAAATTAAAACAAAATGAAAAGAATTTAACAAAAGGGCAGACAAAAAAGTTAACAAGAAAATACTAAAATATGTATAGATTAAAACAAAATTTAAAAGGTTAAACAAAAGGGCATACAAAAAAAGTTACTAAAATGTGTATAAATATAAAAAAAGTATATAAAAAAAAGGACAGACAAAAAGTTAACAAAATAAATACTAAAATATTTATAAATTAAAACAAAATTTAAAAAATTTAACAAAAGGGCAGACAAAAAAAAGTTACTACAATATGTATAAATAAAAAAATAAAATAAAAAAAAAGGGGCAGACGAAAAAAATACTAAAATATGTATAAATTAAAACAAAATGAAAAAAGTTAAATGAAAGGACAGACAAAAGTTACTAAAATATGTATAGATTTAAAAAAAAAAAAAAAAAAAAAAGGGGCAGACAAAAAGTTACCAAAAAAATACTAAAATATGTATAAATTAAAACAAAATTAAAAAAGTTAAACAAAAGGGCATACAAATAAAGTTATTAATATATGTATAAATTAAAAAAATATATAAAAAAGGGCAGACAAAAAAGTTAACAAAAAAAGTTACTAAAAGATTTATAAATTAAAACAAAATAAAAAAAATAAACAAAGGGGCAGAAAAATAAAGTTAACAAAAAAATACTGAAATATTTATAAATTAAAACAAAATGAAAAAATTTAACAAAAGGGCAGACAATAAAAGTTACTAAATTATGTATAAATTAAAAAAAATATAAAAAAAATGCGCACACTAAAAGTTAACAAAAAAATACTAAAATATGTATAAATTAAAACAAAATGAAAAAAATTCAACAAAAGAGCAGACAAAAAAAAATAACAAAAAAAAATCAAAAATATGTATAAATTAAAACAAAATCAAAAAGTTAAACAAAAGAGCAGACAAAAAAAATAACAAGAAAAATTCTAAAATATGTATAAATTAAAACAAAATGAAAAAAGTTAAACCAAATGGCATACAAAAAAAGTTACTAAAATATGAAATATATAAATATAAATATAAATTAAAAAATATATAATAAAAGGACAGACAAAAAAGTTAACAATAAAAAAAAGAAACCTAGGAACAAAAGAAAACACAAAAAAAATACAAAACATGCATAACTAAAAGAAAAAAACAGCAGACTCGATAAACCACTTTGGTCTTTTTCCTGCCATCACTTTGCTATGTTTCTATGTATGTAAGTGTACATGAAGGGTTGTCAATACTATACTAACTATACTAATATATCTGTCATGTAAAAATACTTTGATCTGGGTTTATTATTATTATGATGATTATGATGATGATAATGATGATGATTATGATGATGATAATTATTATTATTATTATTAATAATAAAGCTTGAGGCTTTTAGTATCAGTATATATATTGTAAAAACTGCTGATTATTATTTATTGATGAGGGGGTGGGGTAGATGCTGAAAAGGTAAGTAGGAGTGAAATTAGCATGCTACGAATGCATAAAGAATAAGGGAGGGAATATAAATCAGAGAATTCAGAAATCCCTAATCTGAATACACAGATGCACTTGAATGCTCATCACCAACCAGCTACAAAACAGAGAGAGAGGAGATGCTGCACGTCTCCCCAACCTCCAGTGACTCTACTTGTTCACAGAAGTCATTGGGTTTTAATCATTTCATCATTATGTCACTTCAGTACGAATCTCCGGGTCCCGCACCTTCGCTACTTTGACATGCAAATGAGTTGGCAAAAAAAAATAAAAAAAATAAAAATTGGTAAAGTCACAGCAATCCCGTCAAGGAAGCATGCCCTCCAGCCCCATAATATTCTTTAACACCCCCCCCCCCCCACCCTTTCTGCACATTTGCCTTTTCAACACACATTTCTCGTGATCACAAGAAACAAGAGCGATCGGTTGAAGATCAGACACTAAGACAGGGAGGTGGGGGGAGGCATACAACACATACACGTGTCAACAACGCAGCCCAGCCGTCCCCCATTTGCATATTTACATGAGTGCCACCCTCGCATGACTTAAGCAAGGAAGTTAGGTGCTTTCCACACCCATCAATCTTCGCTCCTCCGAGGAAGCCACAATTAGACAACAAAGTAGATGCCATAAAACGCAGAAGACGACAGAAGCCAAAAAAAATAAAAAAAAATAAAAGCAACCTTACCACAGATGGCTTGCTTTCTGCTGATCTTTAAAAAAAATAAAAAATAATAAAAAAAAAGGAAGAAAATTCCCCGCGGTTTCTTTAGATATTTTTTGAGCCCTGTCCTTCAGGGTTTTTCGTTTTTGCCTCTCTTCCCCTCCTCCTCTTTCTGTGTTGTGGCTGGGTTTAAAAAAAAAATAAAAAAATAAAAGACAACTCCATGTTAAGTGAGCAGTCAAGGCATCATGAAGTGTACAGCTCCAGGGGGAGGACGCGAGGTGGTGTGGTCACAGTTTAATGCCTTACAAATAGCACTTAAAGTATTGTCTAAAGTAGGCAAGTGAGAAAATACATATTTCAACTATTAAAAACATAAAAAATAAAAAATAAATAAAAAAGCCACATTGTACTAAATTTGTAAAATCTTGTAAAATTCTAAAAAAAAATATATATATTTACACAGTTAACAATTGCATATGCCGGGGTTATTTCCTCAGCTTAAACATGCTAATCACTCACAATTTCACACAGGAATAAAAAAAAGAAAAAAAAAAAAAAAAACTTCATCTGCAAGGAGTTAAACAGATGTGGAGTTTCATGTTAATGACTTAAGGAAAAAAAAAAAGATTTCCAGGGAACCAAGGGTTACACAAATGGCAAAATAAAAATTCTTTCTTTATTTGAAACAGAACTCTTGGCTTCCATCTATGGATAAATTATTTTCTTTTTCTTTTTTCCCTTTTTGCATTTTTTTTTGTGTTCTGAAAGGATTGTTTTGTATTCCTCCCTCATCTCCTTGGGAAAAAAAAAAATAGGTAATTTTAATAATCTGACTGGAGAATGAATTGCAAGATTCCACCTCTGGTTGAAATACTGTCTTTTTTAATATTTTTTTTTTCTGCAGTACAGAAGGGGGAAAAAAAATGAAAATATGTTCAGCCATAAAGATAGTAATGTTACATTTAATGCACATGATAATAGAAAAAAATAATCTTTGAAGGGAAAGGTCCCGAAGGCCATAAGAAAGGTTGTTTGCTCCCTTTTTATTTAATAGAGGTCACCCAGTCTGGATAGCATAACTTAAATGAAAAGCTTCTTCAGTGCAGTTGGAACACGTGCCACGCGGGGTCAGCCAGTGTCTTGCATGGCCTCATCAAAAATACATAACCCGACAGCCTAATAGTATTTCACCGCATTCATTTTTGGGCAGGAGCATGGGGGGATGGTGAGCAGAGATGGTGGGGGGGGGAATGAATTATATGCATTCTCAAAAAAAAAAATATATATGGATTTTGCTTAAATCTGCTTTGCTGCTTTTGAGTCTGGATTTTTATTATTAGAATAATCCACATCTTACAATTAAAAAAAAAAAAAATTTCTATCTTCATGTTCTAACTAAGGCACCTTTAATTTTTTTTATTTTTTATTTTTTTTAAATGTTCTATCTTCATGTTATAACTAATGCAGCATAGTCACAGAGCATAATCCTTTTATTTTTTTTAAAAAATTTTAAATGTTCTATCTTCATGTTTTAACTAATGCAGCATAGTCACTGAGCATAATCCTTTTATTTTTATTTTATTTTTTTAAATGTTCTATCTTCATGTTATAACTAATGCAGCATAGTCACAGAGCATAATACTTTTATTTTTTTTAATTTTTTAATTTTTTCAATGTTCTATCTTTATGTTATAACTAATGCAGCATAGTCACAGAGCAGAATACTTGTATTTACTTTTTTATTTTTTATTTTTAAAATGTTCTATCTTCATGTTATAATGAATGCAGCATAGTCACAGAGCATAATCCTTTTATTTATTTATTTTTTTATGTTTTATCTGTATGTTATAACTAATGCACCATAGCCACAGAGCATAATCCTTTTATTTTATTTTTTTACAGTCCATTAAAAATCAAGGGGGGCAAAAATTTGATGCACTAAAAAGCAATATCACCCCCCCCCCCCCCATAATTTACACAAAATAATTCTAACGCACCTATGTCGTGTTTTAGATTTTTGCGTAGTATGAAAAAAATGGTGGAAAAAAATACACGAATAAATCAAAATAAATACAAAATGTAGCAAATCAGGGTGGGATCTATTTTTTTTATGAATAATAAGATCAAAGATCATTTTTAGGACAGATAGGAAGTGTCAGAAAACAAAAGAGGACAGGTAAATGAGATATGGGGTGGGGGGGCTTGTCGACAAGATGGAAGAGACCTATAGCGACGGCGAAGCGTTGGGAGGGATGGAAGGGGTTAATGTTGCCAATCTGTGTCAGGCAGACAGTGGAAAATATGACAGGGGGACAAACAGAAAATAATAAGGAGCGAGTCAGATGAGAAAATACATAAGCCCTCCTCCTAAATCTAGCCTGGAGATAAGTGACCCTACTGAGGGGAAGACGGCGTAGCAGAGGTGACCCAATGCTAACCAGCCTGTTAAGAATAATAAGGTGAGCTCACATGTAACTGTGACATTACAGCATGGGGAAATATTCCTTCTTTGTGTTTGTACAACCTCATCCTGAAATATGTGTGCCCAATGCCGGAGAAAGGAAAAAGAGAAAAAAAAGCACAAAAAAAATAAAAAAGGCCCTCTTGAACCGCGAATGTTATTATTTATGATGAAATAGGAGTTACATTAAAATCAAGAGTGTGCATCCCTCTTAATGTTTGCAGCAGGGCACATCCATTTACATATTTACAAGGTTACTGCTACAGAATGACATTAGAACCTTGTGTTTTCTCCCCCCCCCCCCCCCCTTTTTTTTTTTTAAGCACGTCGCATGTATTGTACATGTGTGTGATGATCTTTTTTTTTTTTTCTTTCTTTTTTTTTTTTTTATTCCCATTGTGTGATATTTATGATTTTACAAATATAACAGCCAGATAACAGAGCTCTTTGTCATTGCATGATAAGCTGTTAAAGATTGTATTATTATGTGCCAGCTTACATCTCTTCATGTGATCAGTATTATATCCAATTGAAGAAAAAAAAAAAAAAAAAGAACTATTAGGTCAGCAGCATCATAAAAAGAGGAAAGCACAACATATTTAAATCCTATGCAAATAGAGATGGCTGAGCGGGGTATAAGTGGAAAACCACTGCCCTCTTAGGGTGAAATGTGAGGATGACAGGCCAGCTCTTGGGTTTTTTTTTTTTTTTTGTGTGTATTAAATAGATGTATGCAATCTCTGTATTGGGATTGGACTCAAAGAGCTCCCAAAAAAAAAAAAAAAAATGTGTAGAAAATGCCAACCCTAGGCTGTTAAGTTAAGGAAAATATTGCACAATAATATCAATTGTTTTGTATTCATTTTGTATTATATAGATGTATGCAATCTCTGTATTTTGAATAAAGCTAAAGGGATATGTATATATAAATATGTATATTTAGACTGTAAGCTCTACGAGCCGGGCCCTCCTGTACCTTTTGTATTGAACTGTACTGTAATTGTGTTGTTGTCCCCGTCCCCCCCTATACACTGTAAAGCGCTGCGTAAACTGTTGGTGCTATATAAATCGTGAATAATAATATGCTCCCTAAAAAAAAAAAAAAAGTAGGTAGAAAATATTAACCTAATACTGTTGTTAAAGTGTTACTAGACCCACAAAAGTAAAATCGGCGTGTATATACAGTAAAGCATGCTTGTTATACTCACTGCGGAACCTACGGGGTTAATCCTCTGCTTTGTGAAAAAACGTCTGTTTGAGCTTGTCTTCTCTGATCTTCCCCTTCTTCCACAGTCCCCAAACTATCTCCTGATAGACAAAGCCTTGGGGGGCAAGCTGCACATGCTTAGTTTGACGTGTATTGCTGGAGAGTTTTTTTTTTCTTTCTTGGTAGAATGCATGTGATCAGCACAGGGCCAATCAGCACTGTCCATGCAGGGGGTCAGGGGTCATGCAGCCTCATAGGACAATCCGAGGAGAATGAAAACTCTTCCTACAAGCTTTAACCAGACACTAATAGAAGTCACAAGACTGCTATATACTGCTGATGAGAAAAGGTATTTAGCAGTTTATATTTACTAAAATAATTGCATTTCCATCTTCTGTGGGAGACCAGATATAGTGACTGCAGGGTTCTGGGTTTAGTAACCCTTTAAGCTAGGGGTATGTTCCATAAAAAAAAAAAAGATATATATAAAAGAAAATAAAAAAAATTTAAGTAGAAAATGCCAACCTAATGCTGTTAAGTTAAGGAAAATATTGCACAATAATACCAAATGTTTTTATTAATGTTGTATTATACAGATGTATGCAATCTCTGTATTTTGAATAAAGCTAGAGGGATATGCTCCCTAAAAAAATAAAAAATAAAAATAAAAAGTAAGTAGAAAATATTAACCTAATGCTGTTGTTAAGCTACGGGTATGCTGTCTAAAAATAAAAAATATATAAAAATAAAAAATAACAAAATATTGCACAACAATATCAATTGTTTTGTATTCATTTTGTATTATATAGATGTATGCAACCTCTGTATTTTGAATAAAGCTAAAGGGATATGCTACATAAAAAAAATAAGTAGAAAATCTCAACCTAATGCTGTTGTTAAAGCGGAGTTCCACACAAAAATGGATCTTCCGCTTTTCGGAATCCTCTCTACCTACGGTTTCACGTTTGGCACCTTTCAAGGGGAAGGAGGGAGCAGATACCTGTCTAATACAGGTTTTTGCTCCCACTTCCGGTTATAGATACCAGTGCCACCCGCAGATATCTACACCACTTAACGCCCCCCAACCTCGCTGTCTTCTGGGAGACACACAGGTCCCAGGAGACAGCAGGGACCAGTGGTATAGCTCTGCGTGAGTAGCGCATGCACAGTAGGGAACCACTTCCCGATTCCCTTACCAAAGAAGGCGGCAGCAGCACCCGAGAGCAGAGGGACAGATTGGCTTTGGGTTCCGACATCGCGGGCGTCCTGGACAGGTAAGTGTCCATATTTTAAAAGTCAGCAGCTGCAGTATTTGTAGCTGCTGACTTTAAAAAAAAATAAAAAAACGCCGGAACTCCGCTTTAAAGAGGAAGTAAACCCTGATGGGTTTACTTCCTCTTTCATTCCCTGCAAAGGTAAAGCATAATGGACTACTATGCATCGCATAGTAGTCCATTATGTGTCACTTACCTGACACAGGAGCCAGCGAAGTCACCGCTGTCCCCTTTAGTCCAGCGCATCCATCTTCTCGGTGGGCCTCGCTGCTCCGCCGCTGTCATTCGGCGAAGCCGCGATGATGTCAGTCACGCGCATGCGCACGGGAGCCGTCACTCGCAGCATATCGCCGTTGACCGTGGCGCGCTCAGTGCGCCTGCGTGCCAATGCCTGTGCCTGTCCACGCCGGTGCCTGTCTTTCGGCAAATATCTCCTAAACCGTGTAGGTTTAGGAGACCTGTAGGTCAAAGTTGGTTGTAAGGGTTTACAACCACTTTAACAATACCATTAAGTTGATATTTTCTACTTACTTTTGTTTTGTTTTGTTTTTCTTTTTGTTTTTTTGTTTTTAGGGAGCATATCCCTAGCTTAAAGTGGTAGTAAACCCTTACAAACCACTTTGACCTACAGGTAAGCCTAGATTAAGGCTTACCTGTAGGTCCAGGAAATATCTCCTAAATATACACGGTTTAGGAGATATTTACTAAAAGACAGCAACAGCTATCGCCGTTAGCAGCATGCCGCTGCTAACGGCGATATGCCGTTAGTGGCGGCTCCCATGCGCAATGCGCGGGAGTGACGTCATCGCTGCTCTGGCGCTGTGAGTGGCTGGAGCAGCGATACCCGGAAGAAGATGGATGCTCCGGACTACAGGGGACAGCGATGACTTCGCCGACTCCTGTGTCAGGTAAGTGACACATAATGGGCTACTATGCTATGCATAGTAGCCCATTATGCTTTACCTTTGCAGGTAGACGAAGAGGAAGTAAACCCATCAGGGTTTACTTCCTCTTTAAGCTAGGGATATGTCCCTAAAAAAAAAAAAAAAAGTAAGTAGAAAATATCAAGGTTGCTAAAAAAATAAATAAAAAGTAAGTAGAAGATAAGCTAAGGAGAATATTGCACAATAATATCAAATGTATTGTATTCATTTTGTATTATATAGATGTATGCAATCTCTGTATTTTGATCCTGAGGCCGGGATCACGCTTTCTGCAGCCACGGCTCACAGCCGGGGGTCCGGTGTGTCCCTGTGCACCGATTCAGGTGCGAACTAGGTCCGAAATTTTTGCCTGAATCTGCACCTGAAATGAGCCAAAGAGGCACAGGACCCTTTTGCAGTGCAGACCGCTAGCGCCCCGGAGCTGTGTGAACCGACTCCTTTGAGAACCGGTCACACTCTCCTGTCATGCGAATTGGATACGGAGAAACCAACATCCAATTTGCATCCGTGTGAACCCGGCCTAAAAAAAAAACCAGAAAAAAAAATACATGAAAGTAGAAAATATCATCCTAATGTTGTTGTTGTTAAGCTAAGGAAAATATTGCAACAAAATTACACAAAACTTGTATTCATTTTGCATGTGACATGGAAATATGTTTGGCAGTAAAATAATTATTTAACCACTTGACCTCCAGAAGATTTACTCCCCTTCATGACCAGGCCATTTTTGCGATATGGCACTGCGTTACTTTAACTGACAATTGCGTTGTCGTGCGACGCTGTACCCAAATAAAATGTATGTCCTTTTTTTCCACAAATAGAGCTTTCTTTTGGTGGTATTTGATCACCTCTGCGTTTTTTATTTTTTGCACTATATACAAAAAAAAAAGGACAGACGGTTTTGAAAAAGAAAAACAGTATTTTTTACTTTCTGCTGTAATACATATACCAAAAAAAAAATGTAAAGAATCACATTTCTTCATCAATGTAGGTCAATATGTATTCTGCTACATATTTTTGGTAAAGAAAATCCCAATAAGCGTATATTGAACAAAAGTTATAGCTTCTAAAAATGATGGGATATTTTTATTTATTTCTTATTTTTACTAGTAATAGTGGTGATCAGCGACTTATAGTGGGAGTGCGATATTGCCGCGGTCGAGGAGACTAACTGACACTTTTGACACTTTGGGAGCCAGCGACACTAATACAGTGCTAAAAATATGCACTGTCACTGTATTAATGACAGGGAAAGGATTGACATCAGGGGTGATCAAAGGGTTTTTTGTGTGCCTAGTCAGTGTTTTCTAACTGTGGGGGAGGTGCTTTTACTATGGGAAGGCACTGATCCATGTTCCTGTCGTGCAGAAACACAGAATCTCTGCCTTCCCTACTGACAGAGCGGCGATCTGCCTTGTTTACATAGACAGACAGGCTCTCTGCCTAATGATCTATGAGTGCCGGCGGACACTGAGTCCGCGGTACCTGTGGATCAGCTCCCGCTGCATATAACCACATCGGGAGCGGGTTGCCGGTGGCGCGCATGCACGCCCTAGAGCCCGAAGTGTCGGATCACATACTAGGTACATGATACAAGTCATATTGTAATTAAAAAACATCTTCCATTTCAGTGTGGAGTCGCTGTAATTTTCTTTAAAATGCAATCTTTTCACCGACGGCTCCGGTAAGGGGCGGAGACAACCAGAGCGCAACGGGAGGGGGGGGCACCTCTCCAGTCGCCAATAAAAGTGATCTTGTGGCGAATCTGCCACAGAGATCACTTTTATCCGAAAGCGGACCGCCCGCCGTTTAAGAGGATACCAGGGTTATGGGCTCTATCTGCTGCCATAACAATGGTATTCCACATCAAAGTACCGACGTATAACGATTGGCGGCTGGTCTGTAAGTGGTTAATAAAGATATTATGTTTTGTATTTTGGTTCGGTCTCCCTGCCTATAAAGTTCGGTTATCTAGGCCGGTTATCTAGGCCGGATCCCCACACTCTTTTGTAAGTTTGGTATCTATTTTATTGGCGTAACATCCTCTTTAACACTTTACCAAATGAGTGGGTATTATATTGTGTTTTTGTGCATTAAAGTTAATGAAAGTGTATTTCTTCCAAAAAATGTGTGTATCAAAAACCGCTGCGCAAATATTGTGTTGCATATAAATATGCAACACCCACCATTTTATTCTCTAGCGCCTCTGCTTTATAAAATAATAAAATAAATAATATTTTAGGGTTCTAAGTAGTTTTCTAGCAAAAATTATATTTTTTGAATGCAGGAGAGGGATGTCAGAATTGGCCCAGTCTGGAAAAGCGATGTTCCACCCCAAAAAAATAAAAAAAGCCAGCAGCTACACATACTGCAGCTGCTAGCTTTTAACAATAGGACACTTACCTGTCCTCGAGTCTGGCAATGTCAGCACCACAGCTGATGTTTCCATCAGCTGTCGGGTGCTGCCATTGCAATTGCTGGTAAGGGTACCCGGCAGTGTAGCTTCACGCCAGGAACCCTACTACGCATAACCAAGGCCCCGCTCCTCTCTCCTACTGGCCTGGCGACAGGGAGAGGAGGAGGGAGCCCCGAGGTGATGTCATGGACCACGGCCCGGACTCCCGGAAGTGGGAACGGGATACCTGTCAAAGACAGGTGTCCCCCCCCCCCACGAAAGGTGCAAAAAGTGGCACCGGAGGGAGAGAGGAGACAAATGGCATTCTGGCACCCACTGTGCATGCGCAAGCCGTGCGGCGTGTCATGACTGGCCGGGCAATCATCTGGGACCCGTGACGTGTCCCAAATTATTGCCAAGAGGGAGAGGGGAGAGGTGATCTCCCTTCCGGTGCCACGGTGCGGCGGGAGGAAATGGGAGCTGGAACCCTCTAAAAAGAGGGTATCCGCTCTTCCCTCCCCCCCCCCAAAAAAAATGACATGCCAAATGTGGCATGTCAGGGGGTTGCCTTCCCTTAAAGCGGAAGTTTCATTTTTGGGTGGAGCTCCGTTTTAAGTTCCTGGAAAACGACATAGGTATAGGCTTCATGACCTGATAAGAAAATTGCAACTGGCAAAAGATTGCCGTAAAAGTATAAATGGATAACAAAGTACAAGAAAGACCAAAAAAACAGTAACAGTGTTAAATGCCCAGTTGAAAGCAATATAGGTGAATACTTGCAAGGATGTTGTGATGCCTCTTTTGATCCATTAGTGCTGGATCTGGTTCTTTGCTACATGACTGGGGCACAAACGACAGATGATCATACCATTAAGTCACGCATCTCTAAATTTTAATTTACAATAAAAGTATTAATGGGGGCAGCGCAGTGGTTTAGTGATTAACATCTCTGGCGGGCAGCACTAGGGTTGTTGCATTTGCGTTTCCTCTGAGTACTCCGGTATCCTCCCACACACCAAACACATGCTGGTAGGTTAAAGAGTAACTCCACTTTAGTTAAGACAAAAACAATCCCCTCTGGGTGATCAATGTTCGGGGGTTGCAGAGATTTTAGCACACTCTGTAGCAGATTTTGTTGCTCTGAAGAAATAGCTGTTTGCTTAACCGTGTCCGGGGAAGAACTATTCTGAATATGGGAGGGTCTGGTTCATTATAAGCACCTAGTTCACTCTCAGTATTCTGAAGAGAAGAGCTGCAAGGTCTGTGTCCCTTTGGAAGTATTTAATCCTTGGATCCAAAACTAAAATCACTATTGCAGGGGATGCCCCAAAATGTGACTTGTATCTTTAGTGCAGAGTTCTGGGAAAATCAGTGAGCCATCCACACAAGCAGGAAATTATAATTCTGGGTGACCCTCTGTATACCATCTGTGTACAGAGCGCCCCCAGGTGGCCATGTTGCATTTTACAGAAAATTACAGAGGCTGCAGATTGTGTAAGTTTGCCCACTTACAAAGAAACAAATGGTCTATATTTTTTATCAGAAGAAAAAAGCATTCCCCTCTGGGTGTTCTATGGACATTACAAGGGTTATAACAAACTTTGTTGCAGATTCCTACCTTTTTCTATATCCCTGTTTGTTGCTCTGTGCTGAGTGGATCTAATGGGAGGGGTTTCATAATTATCTATCAGGTGTGCAACTGCAGAGCACTAATGAGGAAAGCTGCTGCACCTGCATCCCTTTAGACATGTTCCTATTGGAAGTATCTCACCAAAAATTACATTTTTGTTGCAAGGGATGCCTAAAATCTGATTTGTATCTAAGTGCAGACTTCTGGGAAAATCAGTGAGCCGATCACACAAGCAGGAAATGATGATTCTGGGGGGTGGTCAGTGCACATTCTGTGTACAGAACGCCTCCAGATGGCCATATTGCATTTTCAGAAAATTACAGTGGCTGCAGATTGAAAAAGGAAAAGTCATTTCTAATAACATTGAATTACAATATGACTTGTGTCGCAATTGTATACGCAATATTAATTTTTCTTTAATTGCTATTTTTTTCCCCACGAAAGTGGAGTTACCATTTAACCGCTTGCCAACAAGCCACCGTCATTATACTGTGGCAGGTCGGCACTCCCGCACAAACCCCCGTAGGTGTACGTCAGTCTTTGCATAGGAGATAGCAGGAGCATGCGCATGCCTCACACCGGCTGGAGCATGCCCACGGGTCGGGTGGGCTCGATGTCCGCAATGCGACCCGCGATCGCCTGTTACAGTGGCAGAACGGAGAACTTCCTATATAAACAAGGCGATTCCCTGTTCTGCCAGATGACAAGTTAGAGATCTTCTGTTCCCAGTAATCGGGAACAGTGATCTCTGTCATATCCCTGGTAGCCCATCCCCCTTACAGTTAGAACACACCCAGGGAACACAGTCAACCCCTTGATCGCCCCCCCTAGTGTTAACCCCTTCACTGCCAGTGTCAGTTTTACACTGATCAGTGCATTTTTATAGCACTGATCAATGTAATAATGTCACTGGTCTCCAAATGACGGGGTCAGATTTGTCTGCTGCAATGTTGCAGTCCCACTAAAAATCGCAGATCGCTGCCAATACCATTAAAAAAAATAAAAGCCCCTAAATCTATCCCATGCAAACTCCAGGCAGGTAGTATTGTGGTTGGGATTCGAACCAGAAACCCTTCTTACTGCTAGGCTAAAAGTGCTACCCACTACACCACTGTGCCGCCCTTTGTAGACACAATAACTTTTGCGCAAACCAATCAATATACGCCTATTGCAATTTTTTATTTTATTTTTTTACCAAAAATATGTAGAAGAATATATATCGGTCTAAACGGATGAATAAATTTTTTTTTATATATTGTTTTGGGAATATCTATTATAGCAGAAAGTAAAAAAATGTTGCAGTCCCACTTAAAGTCACTGATCGCCGCCATTACTAATATAGAAATTAAATAAAAATTCTAGTACATATCCCCTATTTTGTAGACGCTATAACTTTTGCGCAAACCAATCAATATACGCTTATTGCAAATTTATTTTTATTTTTTTACCAATAATATGTAGCAGAATATATATTGGCCTAGCCTGATAACATTTTTTTTTTTTTATATTTATTCTTTTTTTTTTGGATATTTATTATAGCAAATAGTAAAAAATATTTTTTTTTTCAAAATTGGCGGTCTTCTTTTGTTTATAGAGCCAAAAATAAAAACCCACCGAGGTGATCAAATGCCACCAACCGAAAACTCCATTTGTCAGAAAAAAAGGACATCAATTTTGTTTGGGTACAGTGTCGCGTGACCGGCAATTGTCAGTTAAAGCGACGCAGTGCCGTATTTCAAAAATGGCCAGGTCATGACGGGGGGGGGGGGGGGGGGGGGTAAATCTTTTGGAGGTCAAGTGGTTACATTACTGTGTCTGAATTATATATTTTTATTTTATATACATTTTTTTGACACCAATAATGTATTTCTTGGATCAATTAGAGCCAGTGGGGAGGGGGGGACAGATTCAGCATTGGACCGACGCTGCATCCACCTAGGTAAGTGTGATTCAAAAAATGTAAAAAAAAAAAATCACATACGTCTATTTAAAATAAATAATGTATAAAATGTTTAAAAAAAAAACACAAAACACATTGGGATGCCAGTCTTAACACAATTACTGCATGTCCTTGACCCCCTCGCTGATGCCATACCACAATCGAAACTATGGAGATACAGAAATGAGAAAGGTGATTTGTAAATAATAAACCAGCAAATTAAAAGGTGAATTAGAATGGCTCCCTACAGTATGTATGATAGATAAAACGCAGATAAAATGCTTTGCCAGAGATGCATCTGAAAATAAGAATGCGGCCTTGGTTTTCTTGGGAAAATGACACATTGAATTGTGTATAACTGGCTGCCAATGAAGAAGCACTCAGATACAGCTTACATCATTACCGTACTTTATGGAAAACCCCTGAAGGACGTGTTTAAAAATAAAATAAATAATAAAAATAATCTCTATATAGCCTGCAGACCCGTGGCAGTTACACTGCATAGAGCTATACTGCCAGTTCAGTGAGAAGCCCTACCATCGCTACTACGCCGTTATTCATTACATCGTGATGGAGGTTGAATTTCAAGGAACGTTGCTTTGATGTTAATGGGGTTTTCATCCAATATCGCGGTGATAAGATTAAGGTATAACATCCTCCGAGCGATACATACATCTTTATGCATTTTAGTGATACATTTTATGTACAGGTTACTAACAGCAGAGAATTATAACGTACCTTTCTAATCAACCGGCATGTAATATAGTCAAATATTCCGTGCTCAGAGTTGACTGCTACACTATGTATCCTTCTCACAACTCAGAGGAATCTCAACGCCGAACAACAAACTCAATGGATTGCCCCATCCACACAAGTGAGGTGGATGGAGGAATCCTCTGCGCTGTGCTTTTGTACTCTGACAGCAGGGACTCCTCTGCTGTCAGAATACACCAATCAGTGCTGCAGTTAATTGGCTGCAGCGCTGAGTGAAGGAAAAAAAATGTCAACCTTAGATCGGCTTTTCTGGAACAGGCATTTGGGTGGCAAAAATATGATTGCAATCTATACACTGGGGGGGGGGGGGGGGGGAGAGAAGAACCTCTGGGGGGAATCAAGGATGGAAAAGGACCTGGGGGTCCTGGTAGATGATAGGCTCAGCAATGGCATGCAATGCCAAGCTGCTGCTAACAAAGCAAACAGAATATTGGCATAAAAAAGGGGATTCATTCTAGAGATAAAACAATAATTCTCCCGCTTTACAAGACTCTGGTCCGGCAGCACCTGGAGTTTGCTGTCCAGTTCTGGGCACCAGTCCTCAGGAAGGATGTACTGGAAAGGGCAACAAAGCTAATAAAGGGTGTGGAGGATATTAGTTATGAGGAAAGGTTGTGAGCACTGAACTTATTCTCTCTGGAGACACTTGAGAGGGGATATGATTTCAATTTACAAATACCGTACTGGTGACCCCACAATAAGGAGAAAACTTTTTCGCAAAAGGAAGTTTTACAAGACTCGTGGCCACTCATTAAAATTAGAAGAAAAGAGGTTTAACCTTAAACTACGTAGAGGGTTCTTTACTGTAAGAGGACGGCAAGGATGTGGAAATCTCTTACTGACATATAATCATTCGACCTCACCTACTATGTAACTAAGAAATGACCATAGATAGATCACATTGCAGCCGATCCCTGCTAATCCAGACCAAATTTTGATCCATCTAAGGCCGGCTTTACTATTGGTTTCTAAAATGGGATATTTATTCGCTGACCGTAGTTTCGGGGAAGCACTTTTCTGCCTCCTCTCCCCTCATCTTTAAAGTGAAATTAAAGTGTTACTAAACCCAGGATCCTGCAGTCACTATATCTGGTCTCCCACAGTACACAGAACATGGAAATGCAATTATTTTAGTAAATACAAACTGCTAAATATATTTTCTTATCAGCAGTATATAGCAGTCTTGTGACTTCTATCGGTGTTTGGTAAAACTTGTAGGAGGAGTTTTCCTTCTCTCGTGATTGTCCTATGAGGATGCAAGACCTCTGACCCTTTGTCTGGACAGTGCTGACTGGCCCTGTGCTGATCACATGCATTTTATCAAGAAAAAAAGAACTCTTGAGCAATACACACCAAACCGAGCATGCGCAGATTGTCTCCTAGCCTTTGTTCTATCAGGCAATATATTGGGGACTGTGGAAGAAGGGGATGATCAGAGCAGACAGGATCAAACAGCCTCCTTTTTACACAATGCAGAGGATTACAGTGCCTTGAAAAAGTATGTATACCCTTACAATTTTCCACATTATGCCATGATTTTGACAGGTACCCACTCCCACTTCTGTCTGGATCACCTAGTCGATCCGAACAGAAGTCTGGCCCCCCCCTCTTCGTCCTCTTGGGACATGTCACAGGTCAACGAAGGCTGCAGGACTATTCACAAGGTGCAGCGTGGCTTGTGCATGTGTAGTGGGGGGCTGACTGTGAGGCTGCAAGAAGCCACACGAGGCTTCCCACAGTTAGCACGGCAACTGAAAACTTGAGAAAAACTGGCCCAGGTGAGGACAGTGCTGGATCCCTGGAGAGGTAAGTGTCCTGTTGTTAAAAAAGGAGGAACTAAAGAATCTCTTTAAAGAAGAACTAGAATTTAAAAAAGAAACATGCTAGAGATTGAGTAGGAATATACAATATACGTATATATTTTATTATTATTACTGTAGTATGTATACATTTGCCCTTGGTTCACAGCTTTTGGATGATTGCCCTATATTGCAAGTACAGTATATTGCAAGTTTACTGTAACCCTAAAGACATAGCTTCAAAGCACCTTTTTTCCGTAGCAACAGCAGGTGGGATAGCTAATTTTTTCCCGGCATGTTATACAAATATTTCTATGAGTAGGGATCAATATGAAACAATTGCAGGTTAATTACTTGATGCACAGATGAAAAAAAGCTAAACCTTCAATTACTCTCAATTATAACAGCTACCAAGGCACTTGTTAACCTAATTACTGAGACACTCCACACAGGGTATCTTGTACAGCTGGTGCACGGATTAAATGCCCGTCACCCCACCCAACCAGAGGAGAACAAACAATTTGCTTTATAAATAGGAATTATTTTCATGCTATTTTCTTTTCTAACAATACACAGTCATTCTCCGCTGATAATGTTTTTTTTTCCCTGCATCTTCTTTTCTATTAACGTGACTGGGGGTGTTTATGATAATGTTTGCTTGGCTAAGATAAAAATGCATTTAAAGGCCAGAGAAATAGCTTATTTCCAGACTTATTGAGATGGGTTCCCAGCTAGTCTTAAAGCGGTTGTAAACCGCTGGTAGTTAAAAAAAAAAAAAAACATGTAAGACAATGGCATAAGGTGCTAGCCTGCATCTCATACTAGCACATTATGAAATACGTAATCAAAAGAGTGTACAAGTACACAGTACATATGGCGCTCCTAGGAGAAGTGAAAAGTCCCTTGGAACTTTCATCTGTTACTGCAGACCATCAACAGGGTAACTAAATGGATGAGGAAACTGGATGGATGGCTGAGCAGAAGAAGGGACTGAGACTGGAACCTCTGCAGCCCCCTCAGAAGATCTGGGTAGGATCACCTCAATGTAGAAGAAAAAGAAAAACAGGGCACTGAGGTCAGTGGTAAATAAAAAAACTCTTTATTTAAAAAAGCAACACATTTACATTGAAGTTAGCATGAAACAGCATGGCTAGGGAACACCTGAGACTAAGCAGCTGTGATCAGTGTGATCACAGCCTAGAATGCAGCCGCTAATATCCATACTTTGAGCTGGCTGGCTCCCTGTCATCCTCAGTCTCTGTTTGCTCAGAGGTGCCTACAGGCTCACACTGGTCACAGCTGCTTGGTCTGAGGTGTTCCCTATCCATGCTGTTTCATGCTAACGTCAATGTAATTGTGCTGCTTATAATAATAAAGTGTTTTTTATTTGATACTGACCTCAGCCCCCTTATGTTCATTCTCTTCTACATGAGAGGACTGAAATCTTTGCCTGGTCTTTCTTCTGGGTACGTGCACTCCGGCTGTGTGATTGGCCAGAGCCGTTATGACATCAACCCCACGCATACGCAAGGGAGCTCTCGGTTCCAGCTAGAACCCTCTGAATTTCCGGCAAGGTATGCCAGACCTTCAGAGCCCATGCGCCGGTGATGTCACTGGCTGCACCCAGGGTGAATATCTCCTACAGGAAAAATAAAACAGAACAATAAGAACAATAAGTATGAGGAACTCCCATACTGGTGATGTTGATCATGCCTTCAGGACATCCGGACACCCCTACTGGGATCAAGCTGTGCAGGGGAAGCCATATTCTGATGACAGATTCTGACCAGGGATGAGCTCAGACATGTTCGTACACAAGTCCAAACTTGCCTGAGCTATTTTGCCAGGATGCTGTCAAAGCCAACAGCCAATCATAGATGGTGGAGTCCGGAAAGGCCTCCTCCGCCTATCATTGATTGTCCGCTTTGGCAGCTTCCTGGTGGGATAGCTCAGGCGGGTTTGGAATTGTGTCCGAATTTATCTCTAATTCTGATTATGCCCCAAGCCTGCTGGGCCTCCCCTGTTGGGGCCTGGGCCTGGTTTAGGATAGCTGTTTTTACCCCTATTTTAGCGACCTTGCTTTTGTCTGTCCATCTTTTGGCTAAGGACTCAAACTCATAACATATTATAGATCACCATGTTCTATTCTGATATGATATACTATACTACACTATAGTCCAGGGTTTAGTAAAACCCTAAGGTTCCTCCAGAGGTTGCTAGAGGTTTCTTGAGCAATGAGCAATTTCTGCCTTTCAAATGAGTTCCCACTGACACCATTGATCCATTGGCTATCTGTAAGGGGGTAATTCTTCCCGATGACCACAAGTGTAAGGAACATTCCTCCCATTGACGATTACACTAATGTAAAATGAGTTGTAGATATAGTCATTTTTAGCAGGTTCCCTGAGACCGGAAAGTTATTTCAAGGGTTCCTTTGTTAAAAAGGTTGAGAAAGGCTGGTATAGACCCTCTGTAGCAGCTCACTGTAGGCTTATCAGGATCTTCAGTAATATGGATCATAGTTATCCAGGAAAGAGGAGACCCTGGAACTGTGGTATGAAGATAAAGCCTTTACTGCAGTATTTAGAGAAGTACAGATATCAACCCCTGGAAAGTTGCAATTCAGAGTTTAAGGCCTCAGTCGTTCGCATATTTTTTTCCCAGCCTAGCATTCCCGCATCAGGGTGACCTGTCAGGCAACTTGTCAGCCTGACAAGTCGCGCTGAATGCAGTACAATAGAACCGTTCTAATATGAGCGACCTAAGTCGCTCCGACTTAGAAAAAGGTTCCTGTACTACTTGGGGGCAGCATCGGAGCGGCTTGCATTGACTTCTATACAGAAGTCGTTTTGCAAGACACGCTGAAGACACGCTGTACGGGGCGGCTTCAGAGTCAGGCTGGAGGCGGGCAACTTTGAAGCTGCCCCTGTGTGAACCATGTATAGGCTTTTTTTTTACCACATCCAAAATTTGCGAGTGCTCAAAGAACATAACCCCCACAAATTTCGGGGGTCCACTGTTTAACCACTTGCCGCCCGCCCTATAGGGAATTGACGGCGGCAAAGTGGTTTCATAATCCTAACCGGACGTCATATGACGTGATTAGGATTATGAGCCGCTGCGCGCCCCCGGGGGCGCGCATCACGGCGATCGTTGTTGCGGGGTGTCAGTCTGACACCCGGCAACTACGATCTCGGTAAAGAGTCTCCGACGGAGACTCTTTACCATGTGATCAGCCGTGTCCAATCACGGCTGATCACAGTGTAAATGGGAAGAGCCGGTGATCGGCTTTCCCTCACTCGCGTCTGTCAGACGCGAGTAGAGGAGAGCCGATCGGCTGCTCCTCTGACGGGGGGGTCTGTGCTGATCGATTATCAGCACAGCCCCCCCGAGGATGCCCACACTGGACCACCAGGGACACCACTAGACCACCAGGGAAAAGGTAATAAAATCCATAATCCTCCCTAGACCACCAGGGATGCCAGTCAGCACAATGGGTGCCAATCAGTGCCCATAATGGATGCCAATCAGTGCCCACAATGGGCATCACTGATTGGCATGCATTATTGTTTGGCACTGATTGGCATCCATTACTATAACACCGATGCCACCTATGAGTGCCCACCTGTGCCGCCTATGAGTGCCCACCTGTGCCGCCTATGAGTGCCCACCTGTGCCGCCTATCCATGCTCACCTGTGCCGCCTATCTATGCCCACCTGTGCCGCCTATCCATGCCCACCTGTGCCGCCTATCCATGCCCACCTGTGCCGCCTATCCATGCCCATCCGTGCCGCCCATCCGTGCCAGCTATCAGTGCCAATTTGTGCCACCTATCAGTGTCCGTCCGTGTTGCCCATCCATGTCGCCCATCCGTGTCGCCCATCCGTGTCGCCCATCAGTGCCGCCTATCAGTGCCACTTCATTGGTGCCACATTGGTGCCCATCAGTGCCACCTTATCAGTGCCCATCAGTGTAGCCCCATCAGTGCCCATCAGTGAAGGAGAAAACGTACTTATTTACAAAGTTTTGAAACTGAAACAAAAAAAAACATTTTTTTTTTCAACATTTTCGGTATTTTTTTATTTGTAGCGCAAAAAATAAAAACCGTAGAGGTGATCAAATACCACCAAAAGAAAGCTCTATTTGTGGGAAAAAAATGATACAAATTTCATTTGGGTACAGTGTAGCATGACCGCGCAATTGTCATTCAAAGTTCGACAGCGCTGAAAGCTCAAAATTGGTCTGGGCAGGAAGGTGTTTAAGTGCCCTGTATTGAAGTGGTTAAGGGACTGCTTTATAAAGTAGCAAAGTGAATCAACACAGTATTTTCTTAGTTGCGAGTCCTCCATCTCATGTTCCTATGCCTACTGTGTTTATAAATTTTTTGTTGTAAAGAAGTAAGTGTTGTTTCACACTACAGCGACTTGGGATCCGACTTGTAAGTCCTCAAGTCGCCCCAAGTTGCTGGACATAAGAAATGCCATAGAAGTAAATGAGACTTAATGTACACTACTGAAGTTGCTTTGACTTCAGAAAAGGTTCCTGTACTACTTCAAGGCGACTTCTAGGCAACTTGTAACCATAGATTGCAATAGAAGTTTCCTCCAAGTCAGATCTCCATCTATATTGAAGCGACTTTACAGGAAAAATAAAGTAATTTACCCAGGTACTTCCCACGTTTACCCAGGCAACCCCGTCCCTCCCACAGAGCTGATTATTCTGTGATTGGCCACAGCCAAAGTCGCCTGTTCTGGAGGCAACTTTAAGTCACGTTGTAAGTTGCCTCCAAATCGCCTTGCAAAGTCACACTGTAAGTCGGGTTGCCCTTGTGTGAACCGGAACTAACTGTCAGACCTTTCTGTTTGTTTTGTTTTTTTTACACCCTAGTCATTTAACCATAATCCATATCTCCCTACATCCAGACAAGTCAGATTTTATCTGTTATCTACAACAGATGCTGTAAGACCATAACATGATAATCTTCAACACACTACACTGTGACAGAAGATGGCACTGCATTGTATTTGATACTGAAGAGTACGTGAAACACAGTTAAACATTATGGGCCCTTTAAGTGTCAATTTAGGGAATTAAAGCAGTAAACAAAAACAGTTAGGGCCCCATTCACACCACAGCAAATCATTTAGTGTGTACACAATGCGCTACCACTGGCAGTCAAGTGATATTAAAGTTTTCTCTGGGTTCCCTCACTGGCACTCCTGGCCCCTCCTTTTCTCCACCTCTTGCTATGGGGGCACTTTGTGTGCTTAGACCTCCAGAGTGCGGAGGTCTGGAGGATTGGATAAGTAAATCTTCTTTTCCATGCCCCCTAGACCCAAAAGAGCAGTTAACCATAAGGTAAGTTGGATTCCTAGCACCAGATGCTCATGCACGTGTGCACTGCACACATGCTCATTTTTCCAAGCGAAGGGGCAATGTTAGATGTACTGTGCCAGTTGGCAGCTCGCATATATGTGCACACTTGGCACCCAGTGGTCTATCATAACTGGTTTGTCGCTATGAGCAGGTGCTGAATGGTCTTCAGCTTGTTTCTGTGTTCTTAAGACTTGATCCACTGTACCTGCTTACCTATGCATGACCCAGTTTGCCTCTGGACTTTGCTTCTGCTCCCCCTTCAACTCTGACTTGTCTCTGACTGTTGATTTGGTATAGTTTGCCTGGCTGTTACTGACCTTGGCCTGCTTTCCAGACTTGCCTTGCCTACTGATTCAGTCCCTCGCTGCCTGGTTGTTGACTGCTGTCTGTGTCCCGGTCTTGCTTCCGTCTCCTGCTCTAGTGCCAAACTGCTCCTGCTTCGTGTTCCAAGGACTGCAACTACCAGCTCTACCCACCTACAGAGTGGACATCACCATCAGCTGCTGCGGCACTCGTGCCACACTGTTAAAAGCAACCTAAGTCTAAATAAATAAATCATGGGGGTTGACTTACTAAAGGAAAATAGACTGTGCACTCTGCAAGTGCAGTTGCTCTCAAGAGTTTAGTCAATTAAGGGAAGCTTCACTTTGCAAAGAGTACCCAATCACATGCAAGGAAAATTTAAACAAAATATTTTTGCTTGCTCATGATTGGATGATGGAAGTCAGCAGAGCTTCCCCCCATTTACTAAGCTCTGGAGCAACTTTGAAAAGTGCACAGGGGTTGATTTACTAAGGGAACTCTGCAAGTGCAGTTTCTCCACAGCTTAGTAAATGAGGGAAAGCTCTACTGACTTCCATCACCCAATCACATGTAAGCAAAAATGCTGTTTTTTTTTTCCTTGCATGCGATTGGGTATGTTTTGTAAAGTAAGTGAAGCCAAGTGCACAGGGGCTGATTTACTAAAACTGTAGAGTGCAAAATTGGGTACAGTTCTACATAGATATCAGTCAGCTTCCAGGTTTTGTTGTCAAAATCAGGTACCCCCCTCCACAAAAAAAGTGCCCTAAAGTTGCACTAGTTCTAAATGTTGACTTTTTTTTACCTTCATGCATTCTATGCATGAAGGTAAAATGTATACGCAGTAAAGCATGCTTGTTATACTCACTGTGGAACCTAAGGGGTTAATCCTCTGCATTGTGTATGAGGGCTGCATGATCCTGTCTTCTCTGATCCTCCACTTCTTCCACTGACTCCAATCCATCTCCAGATAGAACAGAGCATTAGGGGACAAGCTGCACATGCTCAGTTTTTTTTCCTTGGGAGAGTGCATGTGAGCAGCACAGGGCCAATCAGCATTGTCCAGACAAAGCGTCAGGGGTCATGCAGCCTCATAGGACAATCAGTGGAGAATGAAAATTCCTCCTAGAGGCTTGAACCAGACACTGATAGAAGTCACAAGACTGCTATATACTGCTGATGAAAAAAGGTATTTAGCAGTTTATATTTACTGAAACTATTGTATTTCCATGTTCTGTGCACTGTGGGAGACCAGATATAGTGAATGCAGGCTCCTGGGTTAAGTAACACTTTAAAGTGGATGTAAACCCTCTCCTCAGATGATACACATCAATTAAACAAACCTCTCTACATAAGTTGTACTTGTGTATCTGCAGTCTACATTTTTCTACACTATTTGAAAAGTGCAGCTTGTGTTAGAAATCTTTCTTCCTAATTCAGCAGTGGGTGGCGAGCCTGGGCTTACACTGTGTGAGAACTGATTGGAGGAAAAGCACCCCCCCCCCCCATGAAGGAACATGCAGGGCTGCATTCCGAATAGACAAGCTCTCTGCTAATCCACCTCTAAACTCCCTCCCTGACACAAATTTTCAGCTGCTGTTATCTCATGTGTCGGAGAGCTTGTCAGAAGTGACTCTGTTGATAACAGAGTAACGAAGCACCAGAGAGAAAGGACACTTAGAGCTTTAGAGAGAGATAAGTAAACACTACAGATATATGTGCCTAGGTCAAATTTCATGAACGGGGTTTACAACCACTTTAACTGAACAAGCTACAGTTAGAAGCTGATTGTCTACCATGCACAGCTGCACCAGATTGTCAGAGAACGGTTCGTAGAAGGATTGGCACACCTGCAAATGCCCAGCAAAGACTTGAAAAGATTGGCAAATAGAAATTTGCCAATGTAATTACGTGCCTGGGCAAGAACAGCCGTGAGGATTATGTGCCAGTGCGCCAAAGCTCACGCAATGCGTGACAGATTCTGTCAGGTGCCTATTTAAAGCCAGCAGAATGAGCCATTAGTTGCTGGATGATCTTCAGCTTCCACCGTGTGTTCCTGTATTCCTGTTCTTGATATTTTTGGATTTCTTGTTACCGACCCAGCTTCCCTTTCACCTGTCTTGTCTCCATTCCTGGCTTTGACCCTTGGCTTGTTCCAGTGACTCCACTTCTGCCTGCTGATCCATGTATGATCTCTGGCTTGCTCTTCTGACTCTGCTACTGCCTGATTACCACCAGTGTATGACCCTGGCTGACTCCTGACTCTGCTTGCTGCCTTACTCCTGGCTGATCTTCCATGCTTGACTTCTGGCCTGGCTCCTTCTGCCAAGTCTCACCTGCTACTCGCGAGGGACTCCTGCCCAGCAGTGCATCCTAGTTGTCAGCCACCATCCAGCGGACATTTCCCCTTAATCACCTTAGCCTGTCGCAGCTGGCAACCCCTGCTTCTCTGAGCATAGCACTCCATGTTACCACCATCAGGGGTTCTCTGCCCTTAGCTGCAAAGGAAGCCCTCTCAGCACTTCAGCCTCTGACCAGGTACGTGACACAGATTTTGCACAACTCAGTTTTAGTTAATTAACCCCACAGTCTGTTTGCCTTTAGTAAAGCCATCACCTTTTGTTTTGATTCCATCGCTCACTACAACAGGAATACAAAGCTGAAACAAAGCTCAGCCTTCATCCATGGGCCATTTACAAATCCCCTAAAAAGCTGTGATCAACAATACCAAATGTTCTGTCTGCCTCCTATGAGTGCTCTAGCAGACAAAAAATTGTATTTCAAAATAATCTTGGATTATAAATGCTGTAGATGAGGCACAGAAGGTGCTTAAAATAGTTTTACGAGCTGCTAATTTACTTTTTTTTTCTGAGTACACCCGCGCTAGTCTAGACCGGCAAGTTGGATGGAATTTCAATTGCTAAAATCATAATTTTCACCTGAGCCCGCGTGACCTCAACTAGTTCTCTAGTTCTGGGTAGACAACATCGTGGAAATAGTGCTGTGGCAGCTATAAAAAGCAGAGGCATTTCTGTGTAATGGCAGTACCTCCAAACACAATGGGGTACATTCATTAGTAGCTGGAATGAAAGTAGACTGAATTTGTACACTGACACGTATGTACATTCATTCTCATGTATAATTCATAGTGGAAGCAATCTGGTGTGCTTATTTCCATACAATTACGCAAGGCGGTTTACACGGTACAGAACAGCTAGTTACCTGCTTGATCCTGCCTCTTGGTAGGGATTAGGTTGAATAATGTAGTTCTTCAGCATCCAAAATGAATATGTCTGCTCTTAATTACTTATTATTTATGCTCCATCTGCAAATAGTATACTGGCAATTGGATGTAGGTCGGGTACGTGTAAATTGTAGCTTCCTAGATCACAATTCTCATGTGAATTACCAAAAATTTTGGTTCTCAACGGATTTATCAAAATTTTATTTAAAAAAAGAAACACAAGAAAGAAAGGTGAAAAAAAAAATTGGTTTAAGAAATACAAGTTGTATAAGTAAACCCTTGCTGAGTGATGTTCAGTTTGCCAGAGCACCATCTATCATTAACAACTGCTTTTTTAATAAAAATGCAAATTTTTACCTTTTGTTTACCTTTTTTTTTGCACCTCAGCTGCTCAGTAGCTTCACCGACCAGTACACCTAGTGAACAAAATTCCCATTTTCTGTGAGTAATATACACACATCCCCTACTTATGTATGGTCCTTGTATGTGCAGGGACCTGACGCCAACCTGTTTTGGTCTTGATGTGCTTGGCGGCTCATCTATTGGACAATGCTATTGCTGTATATATTTCTTTTATACTCATTATTATTATTATACAGGATTTATATAGCGCAGACAGTTTATGCAGCGCTTTACAACATTGGGGTAGACATTAAAATACAATACAATTCAAGACAAGGGGAATCAGAGGGCCCTGCTCGTTAGAGCTTACAATCTAGTCATGATGATTCTATACATGTGCACCCATCTCTTTCCCTGAAGAAAGAAGAAACGTAAATTTCTGAAATGCATAGGGTTGCTCGTTGAACATCCACAAGAATTTTGGCCTATCACCGTATCAGGGACAACATGATGTTCTAATTCATCCGAGCTTTAGGGTGCTCTAAGTATATGTATCTTTGATGTGCTCATGCCATGGATTTTATGATGTGATGAAGTTTAGACCATGTGGTCAACCTTCTTTTATCTATTCCAATAAAATTTTGTATACTTTTAAATGCCTCATACCAATTTATTGGAAAAGCCCACAAATACCGACTGAGATAAAATGGATTGCGAGGGTGGGGGAGATCATCGCAGCAGAGGATCGGTTTGCCACCTGTAGGGACACTCAAAAAAGGTTTGATACCACTTGGGCATCCTGGAGAGACCACATCTCGGGACACGGCCCCTGCCTCTTCTAGCTTGGATATTGCCTTACTGGCCTTGGCTGCTCCTCAATTTGAACAATTGGCCAGAGCAAACCACACTTCCAACAAAAGCAACCCTTTGGTTGCCGTCAATAATTAAGTGTTGAGTCCGGTGTGAACAACAAGTTTCTGTTACATAGTTAGTAAGGTTGAATAAAGACACCAGTCCATCCAGTTCAACCTGAGTGTCTACAATTGTCCCCATCACTTTACATTGCACACTCACATCAGTCCCTACCCTCAAGGAGCCTACAATCCAAGGTCCCCATTTATATACTAGGGCCAATTTTGGACAGAAGTCAATTAACCTACCTGCATGTCTTTGGAGGGTGGGAGGAAACTGGAGTACCCAGAGGAAACCCACGCAGGCACAGGAAGAACATGCAAACTCCAGGCAGGTAGTGTCATGATTGTGATTTGAACCAGCGACCCTTCTTACTGCTAGGTGAGAGTGCTACCCACTACACCACTGTGCCACCCACTTATATACGGTCCTTGTATGTGCAGGGACCTGACGCCAACCTGTTTTGGTCTTGATGTGCTTGGCGGCTCATCTCTGTTGCGTGAGCTACAGTTAATATATATATCTCTAATATATTTTTTTTCTCTCTAATATTTTTCCAATATTACTGGTCATTTTTATTATGCTTGCCTTTGAGAACTCATGTCAGTTAAGATGGTGCTTGAATACACAGAGATTCTCTACTCTCTCCTTGTAGGAAATTGTCCCGGACTTATGGGGACCCTTAGGGATCCTACAACACTGATAAGGCTCATGGTCTTCGTTAATGTTTAACTGTATGTAAATGATGACAATTTTTCAAGGTTTTTTTTTTTACATTTTATATATATTTTGTACATTTGAAAACTTTAAAGATTATATGGAAAAAAAAAATTGTATACTTTTTTAAATTTGTGTTACATATATCTTTACTATTTTTCACATTCTGCCTTAACAGTCCCAATTGGGGTAATCATTTTCTACAATTAAACACATCTGGGATGTTGGCGGAATCCTCTTTGTAAAAAAGACGAGTACTCCAGTGGCCACTCCCCTTCCTTTACACTCCAAGAATGGTTGCATACAGGGTCAGAACAAGGGGTGGGGAGGAGAGGCCGCTGTAATGGGTAATGTGGTATCGTGTGAGGTGGGAGTGTGCTAAAAGATTAGGGGGAGGGGATCTGTGTTGGATTTTAGGGGGGCGGCAGGGGGTAAGTATTGTTCTAGGAGGGGAAATTGGGGGGGTGTGCTACGGGTTTTGATTTAGGGGGATATGTGTTGCGAGGGGGGAAGACAATTTGTTCTAGGAGGGGGGATTGAGGGGATATTTGTGCTGGGAGGGGGGGTTAGGGTGAGAAAGCTGTGTCTATCAGTCTTATAACAGTTGTAGGTTTGCAGGTCCAACCTTTGTGTCTGCATTGGACTGGATGTGGTAATTGCAGATCTCTACTACTCTATATAACCAAGATGCATAACCAGGTTTGTATTTGGGCTCCCTGTGGAGTAGGACAAGTGGCACAGCCAAAATTTTCACCCTGCATCCATAAGACTAACCTGTAACATGGTGTTGTCCCCTTCTTTCCTTGGCTCGCTTGCTTGTTACTTGTATTCTTTTTGAAGACATAAGAGCACAGTTGTTATCAGAAAAACGTTATGGTGTGGATATATTTTCTTCCAGTGTTTGAAGCTTTTTCTTCTCTGGAATGAAAAGTACATCAGGAATAAATAAATAGGAAAAAAAAGTTAAATGAACATTTAAAGTAGAACTACAGGCAAAACTTTTTTTTTTTTTTCATTTGAGTAAGGGAGGGTTATAACCTGTTAGCCCTTGTACACACGGTCGGACATTCCGACAACAAAATCCGTCGGATTTTGTCCGAAACTGGTGTTGCATACACACGGTCGGACAAAGTTGTCGGAAAATCCGATCGTTCGTAACATGATGACGTTATTTCGTTACGACAGGACTACGTTCAGGCTAGTAGCCAATAGCTTTGGTCTAGGAATTTGATCTGAGAATGCGTGGCACTTTGTCCGATTGGAATTCTCGACAAACGATTGGACAAAGTCCAATCGGATCATGTTGTCGAAAAATTTTTATATCCAGCTCTCAAACTTTGTTGGTCGGACATTTCGACGGAAAAAGTCTGATGAAGCCCACACACGATCGGATTATCCGACAACACGATCCGATTGGACATTTTCCGTCGGACCTACATGTGTAAGGGCTTAGATTTTGATTTTTGATTTTTTTAGCCATCTGTGCCCCATTGTGTAGATTTCCCTTCACTTCCTGTCTCATAGCCAAACAGGAAGTGAAAGAAATTTCTGCAAAATAAAGGGAAACCATTGGGGCCCCCCAGGTCACTAGAACTAGTGTCCTCATTGCAAGATTTCTCTTTTCTGGGGATAACCCAAAATTTGGGATTTTATTTTTCTTTCACTTTCAATAATGACGAATAACAGGACGAATAACAGGACAAATAGAGAGGGCGAATCTCCCTAATGGGGGCACAGACAGCAATAAAAACTGACAGGTGATCTAATCCATCTCCATTCTATACATACGGTGGGGAGAACAAGTATTTTATACACTGCCGATTTCGCAGGTTTTCCTACTTACAAAGCATTTAGAGGTCTGTAATTTATCATAGGTACTCTTCAACTGTGAGAGATGGGATATAAAACAAAAATCCAGAAAATCGCATTGTATGGTTTTTAAATAATTCATTAGCATTTTATTGCATGACATAAGTGTTTGATCACCTACCAATCAGTAAGAATTCCGGCTCTCACAGACCTGTTATTTTTTCTTTAAGAAGCCCTCCTGTTCTCCACTCATTACCTGTATTAATTGCACCTGTTTGAACTTGTTACCTGTATAAAAGACACCTGTCCACACACTCAATCAGACTCCAACCTCTCCACAATGGCCAAGACCAGAGAGCTGTGTAAGGATATCATGGATAAAATTGTAGACCTGCACAAGGCTGGGATGGGCTACAGGACAATAGGCAAGCAGCTTGGTGAGAAGGCAACAACTGTTGGCGCAATTATTAGAAAATGGAAGAATTTCAAGATGACGGCCAATCTCCCTCAGTCTTTGGCTCCATGCAAGATCTTACCTCGTAGGGCATCAATAATCATGAGGAATATGAGGGATCAGCTCAGAACTACACGGCAGGACCTGAAGAGAGCTGGGACCACAGTCTCAAAGAAAACCATTAGTAGCACACTACGCCGTCATGGATTAAAATCCTGCAGCGCACGCCAGATCCCCCTGCTCAAGACAGCGCATGTCCAGGCTCGTCTGAAGTTTGCCAGTGACCATCTGGATGATCCAGAGGAGGAATGGGAGAAGGTCATGTGGTCTGACGAGCCAAAAATTTAGCTTTTTGGTCTAAACTCCACTCGCCATGTTTGGAGGAAGAAGAAGGATGAGTACAACCCCAAAAACACCATCCCAACCGTGAACCATGGAGGTGAAAACATCATTCTTTGGGGCTGCTTTTCTGCAAAGGGGACAGGACGACCGTATTGAGGGGAGGATGGATGGGGCCATGTATTGCAAGATCTTGGCCAACAACCTCCTTCCCTCAGTAAGAGCATTAAAGATGGGTCATGGCTGGGTCTTCCAGCATGACAACGACCCGAAGCACACAGCCAGGGCAACTAATAAGTGGCTCCGTAAGAAGCATCTCAAGGTCCTGGAGTGGCCTACCCAGTCTTCAGACTCGAACCCAATAGAAAATCTTTGGAGGGAGCTGAAAGTCCGTATTTCCCAGCGACAGCCCCAAAACCTGAAGGTTCTGGAGAAGGTCTGTATGGACGAGTGGGCCAAAATCCCTGCTGTAGTGTGTGCAAATCTGGTCAAGAACTACAGGAAACATATGATTTCTGTAATTGCAAACAAAGGCTCCTGTACCAAATATTAAGTTCTGCTTTTCTGATGTATCAAATACTTAAGTCATGCAAAAAAATGCAAATGAATTACTTCAAAAAATCATACAATGTTATTTTCTAGATTTTTGTCTTTAGATTCCGCCTCTCACGATTGGAGAGTACCTATGATAAAAATTACAGACCTCTACATGCTTTGTAAGTAGAAAAACCTGCAAAATCGGCCATGTATCAAATATTTGTTCTCTCCACTGTTAATTAAAAAAAAGTTTTCCCTTTAGTTATACTTTAACTTGCAAAAGGGGAAAACAAGCCTATGAAGCAGCTTTATAAACATAAAGAGAGATTCCATGGCAAGGCTTGCAAAGGTATGCATCATTCTTTACTCCCGCTATGTTGGCACTTTATTTTTTAACGAGTGGTTGGGGGGAAATTTATAAAAACATTTATTATTCTGCGTACAGAAGTCTCACACACACACTAGGGCTGTTTTTCATGGAAGCTGATAGACCTACCTGAATGTTATGGGTTGTGGGCAGGAAATGGAGAACCCATTAGAAACCCACAAGTAAAAGGAGAACATACAAACTTCATGCAGACAGAGAGCCTGGCTTACTAAAAGGAAATGCTCAACAGTGGAGAGAAAGTGCCAAGAAGATTATAGGAAAGCTTGTCTTGCAGGCTTGCATGAGTTCGCAGACCTTTGCGCACCCGGTGAGCGTGATCGGTTAACCGATCTGGTTAGGGGTCTATGCATTGCAATCCGTGTTTACAAGTTAAAAGGGGTTTAACATGAAAGCCCTGACTGAATAATATTTCATTTGTTAAATAATTGTGTATTATAAACAATTGTCATCTTTTAAATTAAATTCTTCTTTTCACCCTTTTTTTTTCGTCCTTTGTAGTATCTCAGTGTTGCTGATCACCTGGAGCTTCTTTGCTCATTTCTTGTCTACATGCACTATAGCAGTGGTCTCCAAACTTCTGCCCTGGGGCTGGATGCGGTCCTTTGCTTGCCTTTATCTGGCCCTTGGGGCGCTATTCCTCCAACTGACACCCATGATGGGGCACTATTCCTTCAACTGACACCCATGATGAGGCGCTATTCCTCCAATTGACATCAATGATGGGGCACTATTCCTCCAACTGACACCAATGATGGGGCGCTATTCCTCCAACTGACACCCATGATGGGGCGCTATTTCTCCAACTGACACCAGTGATGGGGCGCTATTCCTCCAACTGACACCAATGATGGGGCGCTATTCCCCCAACTGACACCAATGATGGGGCACTATTCTTCCCACTGACACCAATGATGGGGCACTATTCCTCCAACTGACACCCATGATGGGGCACTATTCCTCCCACTGACATCTATGAGGGGGCACTATTCCTCCAACTGACACCCATGATGGGGCACTATTCCTCCCACTGATACCAATGATGGGACACTATTCCCCCCACTGACACCAATGATGGGGAACTATTCCTCCCACTGATACCAATGATGGGACACTATTCCTCCAACTGACAGCCATGATGAGGCGCTATTCCTCATACTGACACCCATGATGGGGCACTATTCCTCCAACTGACACCCATGATGGGGCGATATTCCTCCAGCTGACACCAAAGGTGGGGCACTATTCCTTCCACTGACACCATTAACCACTTCAGCCCTGGAAAACTGTTACCCCCTTAATGACCAGGCCATTTTTTGTGATACGGCACTGCTTCTTTTAACTGACAATTGCGGGTATATGCGACACTTTACCCACACAAAATTGATGGCCTTTTTCCCCCCACAAATAGAGCTTTCTTTTGGTGGTATTTGATCACCTCTGCGGTTTTTATTTTTTGTGCTACAAACAAAAAAAGACTGTGAAAAAAAACAATATTTTTTACTGTTTGCTATAATAAATATCCCAAAAAAAAGACCCCAACCGGCAGGCCGGTAAAGCCACTTAAAGATGAACTGATCCAGTGGGGGGGCGGGTGGGTCGGGAACATTCTTCCCCAAGTGCATTCACCGGATGGCGGGATGTCCCAGTCTTCTTGAAAGACCTCCTTGCAGCCCCTCCTCCCTGCTAAAAATAGGCAATTAGGTAAATGACCTAGCCACTTCCTACTTAACCCCAGGGCCATCTTTAATATTTATTAGGCCCTGGGCAAAACTTTTCTTGGGGCTCCACCATGCAGTTTCGCTCTCCACCTGCTCTGAGGCATACAATAAATAGCAGCTAGACTCAAAATCAGTTTTCTGAATCAGATCAGGCAGCTATTGCGATTGGTTGCCAGAGGTTAGAGTGTATCATTATCGCTCACTGACTGGTTGGTAGAGGTTACAGCACACATTACGGCTCACTGATTAGTTGCTAGAGGTCACAGCACATGATTTCTGCTTGTTGACTGGTTGCTAGAGATCACTGTGAATATGACCTCAGGGGGGCATGATATACATATCAATGCGGCTGGCGGCCGCTATTTACGTATGATTGTCACCTTTACATATGAATGCCACTGCTATTTACATATGAATGCCGGTAATTTACATGTAAAAACAGGGTATGCAGGTGAGTTATCTGTACACAACAATAGGGCAGAGCTGGGCAGCATTAGTAGCAAGCAGCACGTCACACTGAGATATTGGGACACAGCACAGGACTAAAACCTCAAGGTACAAGGGAATATAAACCAGGATAGTTGGCAAGCATGAGGCAGCTGCTTTGTGCCCCACAACAATGACAGGGCCCAGGGTAGCTGCCCCTTTTGCCCTGCCTTAAAAACGGCCCTGCTTAACCCTATCTCTCCCTGATTACCCTGTTTCGCAGTCTTGCTAGCCCTGCGCTATTTATTTTTTTTGCTTCGGGTTATACTTGAGCACAACTTGGAGATAGGCCCAGAGTCTACAGAGTGTTGTCGCGCTATGACAGCAGGTGAACAATGACCTTCATGGAAGGATCACCAGGTATTAATTGAATGAAAGCTCCAGATTTAAAAGAAAATATTAAAAATGAGTTTAGAAATTTTATTAACATTTGAAAGTTTAATTTTAATGACTGTGGTTAAAGGAGAAGTCCAGCCTGAGTTCATTTGGCTGGGTTTCTCCTATGGATCACAGCAATTAGTTTTGCACTCCTGTGACCCATTTTCAGGAGAGGGCAGTCTGAAGTCCGCTCTCCGCTGACGTCACCAAGATCAGTCCAGGCACCGCGTCATCCCGACTCTGGGAGTCTGGATCCACCAGGTGCCTGGACTGATAGGTGTCTCAGCCTCTCAGCGGCCGCTCCCCGCCCCCTCCACAGCTCAGTTCTCCAGTGAGCGTGCAGGAGGAGAGCAGGAGAGCTGCTGATTGACAGACAGCAGCTCTCCGCTCGGGGAGGTGAGAGAACCGAGCCGTCGGCGGTGTTCAGTGGCCCAGTTGTCAGTAAGGAGACGGCGGGGGACAGATGCACTTTCGGACCGATACTGCAGCCACCTAGGTAAGTACGATTATGGGATAAAAAAATAAATCCCATACTTCTCTTTTAAAGATATTCATAAAAACTACAAAGTGACAAGTGCCTTGATCGATCCCTAAGGTTTGAAATGTGCCTGCACCAAAGGAGCAACGCCAAACAACCCACTTGCAAATTGACTATACAGACTAAAACGCAGAAAAGCCTGTATGGTTTATAACACAAAAGAAAGGAATCCCAGATCAACATTTTGGATAAAAAAAAAAAATCTGAATTAAACACAGTCAATGTATGTGTGGGTTAGGCATTAAACTT